>NC_092212.1:76863316-76886525 GCF_043381705.1 Parasteatoda tepidariorum
AAAAAAACATTTTTTTAAAAAAATGGCGTGAAATTTCGTTCCGGTTTTTTGGTTTTCTGATTTCCGGATAACGGGTTCTGTACTGTATTTTCAAACATGAATTACTAGATTTTCTAAAATATTTATCCTTCTAAAAAAAAATAATTATGATTTGACAAATTGCTAATCATAAAACTGTTATTCGGAGTAACTTTACTTACTCACATTAAATAATTGATTTCATATTCCATAAAAATTTTATTACTAAGCATAATATGAATTATTCAATTTTTAATAAAAAATTATGACTGACAATTTGTTATTCATCATCTTAAAAGTGTTATTCAAAGTAGGAAGAAAAAACACTGACTTTTCTTTTGTTGCGTAAAGTGACTTTTACTCCATCAACAGAAACTGTAAGGCTAATCTTCTTTTTCTTCAGTGATTTTGCTTTAAACTCATACTATAAATAAACATATTTCTTTTTAAAAACAAAAATGTATTAACAATATAAACAGTAATTAGAATATTAATACAGTATACTGAAACATTTGAAAACACTGAAAATAAGAACATTAAGTTAGCAAATATATTTTATTTGTTAACCTCTTCCTTCTCGCTCCCGTGAAAATGACGGGTGAGTTTTCGCCAGCTATTTCTTGATCCTGTGATATAGACAGGATGGAGTGTTCAGTAGTAACGTGCCAATAAGAATAAAACAAATTCATTTCTTTTGTCCGGAAAACATTTTATTTCTCATTTTACACACCTGATGGCAGTACCAGAATATTTTTAAGATAATTACAGATAGTTAGTTCATTTTAAACTAGTTGCAGCACTAATCAAATACGTAATACAAAAACAAAAAAATAGGCACTTTTATGACCGTTTTCTTGAAATTTAACCGATCGTTAAGGGGTCGAATTAGAACATATCAAAAAAATTATTATCATACTTCATACTTATATTAATGAAAAAAGTGCAGAGGTTTTCAAAAACAACCCCACAGAAATTATAAAGAAATTGGCTTTTGCTCATATTTCTGAAATTTTTATAGGTTGTAGTTTACTTAGAGTTGATCAAAAGGCTTCAAGGAGCCGAAACATGAAAAGTTTATGAGCTTTACTGCCCCACTTAGATGTAAATAGTTTCTTGTAATGTATTGTAACATGTTAAATTAATGGTTTCAAATAAAAATCAAGAATAAAGTAAAAATTGTAAGAAGAAAAAAATTGAGAGTATGTGAAAATTATATGTCAATAAAAAAAAGAAAGATTTTTTTTTATCTCCATTTAATAATCACATCTAATCTCTATATAATTTTTCTCCATTGAAGCTTGATACTGAATAAAGACAGACATACATACATCCTCATCGCGCAAATATATCTCATCACGCTCATGTTTATTCATGCTTATCATCATTTGCACATAGAATATAAATGTTTTCAACTTATTCAATTATATCAGTTTTCTGCTCTACATTAAATCCCACATTCAATTGACTTAATGTTCATTATTGTGGTAACTGTTTACTTGTCTGAAAAGTATTAGTGATAGTATGGTAAAGAATTTCATGTGAAGAAATGCTAAATGGGCACAAATCAGAGTGTCATAGAATACAATTCTATTCCTTCCTCCCAAGAGGCTGTTTTAATGAAAACACTATAACAGACATGTGTATACAGTCGAACTAGTATATAATTAGCGAGAATGGACCACAACATTTGCTTGTTAAAACCGACTACTAAAAAAAAAAAAAAAAAAAAAAAAAAAAAAAAACAGCTTCGTGAAAAAATAATAACAGTATATAAATAGGGTAAATATAATTTCGACTTAATTTCTTTTTTATTTCAGTAGAATACAAAATAAGGTAATTAATTAACTTTGTATAGTCTTATTATCTGTTTATTGTGTTATTGTTCTTCGAATAAAAATTATTCACCAAAAATATCCTCTGTATTCTTTGATCTAATAAAACATCAAAAAGATATTTTTGTAGTTTTTTTTCTACCAAGAAAGAGACTACTTGAGCTGCAGACGTGGAACTAAGAAGAAATTTTATGAATACTTAAACTATTGCTCGCATAAACTGGAATTTGCGTGTTTAAAACAAGCTATGCTCCATGAGCTATAACATTGTACTTGTACCAACCATGAATTTCCGATTTCTTTAAATCAGAGCTTGTTATAAAAGAGTTCAATTATATATTATAAAAATAAAATAAAAAATTAAATGAATGCAACCATGGATCCTGTTTTATTTTTGGAAAAAATGAAAAAATACGTTAAAAATTATAATTTAATAAAAAAATTTTTTTATAAAAAGAAGTGAAAGAGATTTTTTTTAAAAAAGAAAGAAAAAACTTACTCTGATCCTTCTCATAGCTGCCACAATTTCAACTCTACTGCTCGGTCTTGGTACGTCCAAAGAACCAATATACTAAAGAAAAGAAAATTAATCCATTACTAACTATCATTCAACAAAAGCCTTCATTAAATAAATTTAAATTACATACATGGACCAACAAATAAACAAAATATTACAATGCAATAAGCCTTAGATAATTAAGTATAAACATAAGGATTCATAAATAACATATCTATTTCGGTACTTCACATTATCGAAAAAATCATATACCCATAATCATGATTTATAGTTAAATATTGAAAAAAAATTATATCCTTTGCAGAAATAATAAAATCCACTGGATTTTTGACAGAATTCCCAGATTTTGAGGGCATTTACAGATATATGGAATAAATTTTTCAGTAATTCTAATTGACCTGTATATGATTTATCTTTAACATTTAACAAAAAATCAAATATTTATCTTAAAAGATAAATTAAATATAATAAATTAAATAATAGTAAATTAAATAATAGTAAATTAAATAATAATAAATTAAATAATAATAAATTAAATATTGTAATTTATTATAATATTAAAAAAAATAAAAATTTTAAATTAAATTAGTAATGAAATTGTTATTTAAAGGCTGTAGTAAACACAGGAGATTTCTGTATCGTGATCTGTGGCAGAATAATTGCCACGTCTTGGCAACTTCCGGGCAACAGTCTGTGAGGAACTTAAAAAAACATCACAGAAATGGACCTTGAAAAGTGTAACTTATAAACACCCCCACCCCGGAAACATCTACATGTTTTTTTTAAAAAATTGCAAGTTTAAAATCAACTTAACACCTTGGTGTGACAGATCAACACGATACGAAAATATCCTCATGACCACCAAACCAATAAATAAAGTGCATTAAAAATTAACCATAAGGCAGGTGCACAATTTTTTTCATTTTAGGAATCCTACATTGCAGAAAGCCCTTATTTAACAAATAAAATTTTCGGTCCTCATGTATTCATTGAGGCACCTGCTCATGATAATTGCAATCACTAAAGGGATTGTAAACTTTCAAAAATTTAAGAAAAAAAGAAAGTACAGGTTTGCTGCGTGGTAGCTATAAGTTTTTCTCCATCTGTGATGTTTTTTTTAATCTATAATTTCTCCCTGGCCACTGTCCTAAAAACCTGAGTATCAATAGGAAAATCTTTACAATTTGTTAAATCTGTATGCAACGGGTGCATCCTAGAATAGCCCACCCCGTGGTGATTTTTTAAAATCTCGCCAAACTAGGTTTCTGGGAGATTTTTCAGAGAAATTATTTTGAATGTCCGATCACACCACGATTAAAATCATTGTTATTATTTCATTTTTTAACCGTTACTTCATTTATTACGATTATTATTTCATTCTTCTGTGCGGTATAAGTAGAAAATGGCGAGCGAATGTTTAACTTTATTAAATACAAAAGGAAAGAGAGCAATGATTAAATGTTGTAGGGTGACCTGGGGTAATTCCTGATCAAAAAACGCAAACAACTATTTTGTGAAAAAACTATTCAAAATAGAATTTTAATATTTACTGGAAGTTTGAGACCATATGAGATAAGTCCAATGCCACCTTCTTTTGTTTGAAAATCTAATTAGAATTTAAAAGATTTTAAGTTTTTAGTGATCAGGAATTACCCCTGGTCTTGATCATTTCTGGGATAATTCCTGATCACTTCTGGGGTAATTACTGATCACCAGTTTTTATTGTAAAGGGGCTGTTTAAAAATAATTATATAATAGTAATTAACAAATAAGACATCAAGATCAAACAAATAAACCAAAAAGATATGTTTAAGCAGCTAATAAAATGATTTATTTAAAAGCAAGAAGAACGATTAACACTTTAAATTTTCAAAAATCTTTGCATCGTGCCATACATTTTAGGCAATCAGCCAACTCATTCTCATGTTCTTCTGAAATATAAGAGAGTTCCCACATGGGTTACTTTTGCTGGATTTTTTAACTTCATTAAGGGAAAGTGTAAAGTTAAGTAAGGTATGTCAACAGCTCTGGCAGCAGCTCTCACACTGAAATTTTCATTTTCAATCATTAAAAGAAATTCACTAATTTTGTTTTCTAGAAGCTTAGTATCCTTTTTAGGCTTATAATTTCTCACCATATTTATACTAGGCTAATTTATAAACTTAAAAATTATTCTAACGATGTACACACATAAAATTAAGATAGAAGCAAGGTAAGACAAACCAGAAATGGTGCAAATCAGAATACAGTCTTGTATACAGTTAAAAACAAATTTTGTGATGACAGTTAAAATATATTTTATAGTTGTTCCACTTAATAAATATGAACTGTTATTTAAGAAAAGACAATTAGGTATTTATAAGCTATTTTATATACTATTTATAAGAAGAAATGACAATGATCAGGAATTACCCCAGTGATCAATAATTACCCCATCTGTAGGGGGCAACATTTGATATAGTTTCCTATAATCAATTATAATGTTTACAGTAGATGTGAAACAATTAAACAAAAGCTTACACTACTTTTATATCAAAGAAAAAGATAGTGACTCAAAATATTTATTATTAAGAGAAGGAGGGGGATCTTTGCAGAAATGTGCACATTTTGAAACCTATCTTTGAAATGGAAAATACAGAAAGCAGTTTAAAAGATACTTATTTTGTAAGATTAAACAAAAAATTATTATTAAGTAAATGAAGTTATACTTTAGTAAAGTGTACTAGCATTCTTGTCCATGTCTTAAATTTAAAAAAAAATTTTTTTTTTTTAAATAAAACTTAGGTGATCATTATTTACCCCAGAAACAGAGTGATCCTGAATTACACCGGGTCACCCTATACATTAAAATTCAATCAAAATAATTTGTGAGGTCATAAAGATGAGCCATCAGAGTAAAGGTAAGTTATTTTTTTATTCCATTAAATAAATATTTGAATAAATTTATAACAATTAAATTTTTTTTAAAATAATCTAAAAGCAACGTTGATCCCTGTAAAAATCGCTAACATGGCAAGATTTCAAAAAAATCGCCAAAATGTGCTCTATTCTAGGATTTGAGTACAAATTTATTTTCATTGAAAATATTGTAAAAAGGTGCTACATATGCTAGCCTCATCAGATGCAAAGTTTGAGAAAAACCAGCTCGGAATGCACTTCTTTTTTTACTTTTCTAAGGTAATATCTGAACCATCCTGTTTATACTCACTTTTGCATGAAAAGTAATTCCATGTTGAAAAGCTTCTTCATTATAAAGTGGAATTCGACTGTCGTAAGCATCATCATTAACTAAATTATACTGCTTTTTAGAGGGCATGACATAACAAATTGTTAGAAACACACAGGCACGATTGCCGCAACAGCAAAATTTTTCTCTTGGCTTTGATTTTATATAATAAAGACTTTATTGTTTGAAATAGATTTGGTGAAATGAAACTATTGCATTTAATATTGATTAAATTATATCACTTCTGAAGTGCTGCCTCATAACTTAAACAATTTTTAAAATTTACGATAGTAATGTAGAAACAATTAAATAGATTTGTAACAATTTTCCAAAATACGGATAATAATAGAACTGTCAAGGATTCTCATTAGTCTCAAGGTTTTTTAATCATAAGTAACTATAAATGCATAAAATGATTTATTGAATACGAATTTAAATGCAAAACCAATATTAAGATTCATTATAAACAGAGGAGTTAAAATAAAATAATTAATAATCAAGAAAATAACATAATTTTATCTTAAATATCTTTATTTATTTTTCCTACAGAACAGAAACAAGCATCTCTCTCTACTTCACTTCTGATCATAACTTAACTTAATTAACTTTTTAATAAAAATGAGGAAATGACACTGATTAAATTTTTTTATTGCAACTGAATTTTTAAAATAAATCAATAAATTAAAAAATTAAAGAGATATTTAAATTCCATAAATTTATGTTTGCAATATGTTTGTTTTTCTAGGATTTTAACTGTAACTTTAAATACAGCAATATTTATATTTGTTTTTAGTGGTTTTGGTTTATAATGCGAAAATTCCTCGTATATCTTTAAGAAGTGTGGAACTATTTGAAAATAACTGTTCAATAATTTGTGAATGACTAGTAATTTCTTTTATTCGATATTGTTTATGTTTATTCTTAACAACTTACTTATGTCATGACCCAGCATATTAAGTCGCGTAAGTACGTGACTGTCTCCTGAAGAGAGCTGTCATTTGTCACTCTTGTTAATCAAGTATTATTCTTTGTTTCATATTGTTGATGATTTATATTTTAATATGAGTATTTCTATTTCCTATTGAGCTAGTTAATTTTCTTATAATGATTCAATTGCGATCACTATGCACATTCATAATCGTAACTTTCAATAATGAGAGTAAACTGCAAGCTCCTGTAATAAATCTTGTTTATTTTTGAAGGGTATTAATTGTTCAGATGCTTTTAATTTCTCCCCATTAACAGTACCAGATTATTTAAAGATTGTAGCGTATCTCACATGTTACCAAAAAGTTCCTGTTTTCTACTTTTTAGATTCAACACCATAATATAAATAAAAGCTTGAAGAATTTTTTGACCTGAACTTATATTATCATCTCTTATGTATGCTCCTATGTGTCATGTATGTTAATTAAGTATGTTTCTCAGGAATGCTAGTGATTTTTACTCCTTTTAATTTATTTTTTCACTTTAAATTATTTGCCTTAGAATTATTTTACAATACTGTCATTCAATTTTTTCGTACATTGACTACATGATGGAATTTGTGATTTGCATAATTAAAGCTCTCAACTATTACATCATTAAATTATCAATGCAACTCTGGAGATTTGAATTTTAATTAGAGTTATTTTAATTGAAAGACTGATACAGTGAAGATTGATACCTCATCTATTTACGACCAATTTTGGGAGGTACAGAATTTTTCCATAGACTTTGTGGTGAAAAAAACTTTAAGGAGTGATAATCAAAACCTCTACCACTGACTAGACAAACCTTTGTACCAAATGCGTATAAGGTCAATTAAGGAAACATGAAAAAATATCGCAATTAAAAAAATATTAACAAAACAAATAAGTAGATTCAAATTTAGAGAGCTCTTTCTAGAAATCCCTAAAAACGATTGACAACCTGATGCTGCAGACCGAGTCCACTAAAAACTATCCTATCCATGATTTACTTTTAGAGTTTAAAGTTAAATTAGAAAAAAAAAAATTATTTCTGAAAAAATTAAGCATCTCAAGCACACAAACCTCTTCCCATTTTTTAAAGCAATTTTTATGATGCAGAATTAAATGCTAACTTAAACAAAAAACTTAATTGTTTATTTATTTAAAAATATTTCTATCATTCATAATTGGTTAATTTGTTTTTACACATAATTATGTCAGTAGGGGTCATTTTTATTGATGCTAAGTTTTATTTATCGATCCGGTTTTGATGACGTTAGCACAAGTGCCATTTTCGGACCGAGGAAGTGACTCTGAGTAACATTAAAATCGCTTGCGAAAAATCATGTATTTTCGATAAAATTTTGATGAAGTTGAAGTTTTGAAGTGGTCGGAACAACAGCGTGTGGTCGTAGCAGAAAGGTTTCACTATGCTTAATACTGTATGTTTTCTATTTGTGAAAGATTAATTCAATGTTTTTGATTTCTTGAATGAAGGGAGGCAATGGTTTATAAAAGCTGAAAATCACATTTAATTCTGTATTAAATAATTTGCTAAAGCCAAATATTTATGTATGATTGTTATAACCCACATGGTTTTTATTTAAAGGTTTAAAGCCATTAAGATCTTGAATTTTTATGAAACAAAACGCTTAATTTCTTCATAAAAATATTACTCAGAATAGATTTAAAGTTATTTTGTGGAGCATTTTTTTATGTAGTTTTCTACGAAGGTGCAGACCTATATTTCTTTAGAACACTGTTTCAAATTTTTTTTAATAAGAGCGTTTATTTTACATTAGTCTGCATTTAATAAGCTTGAGCAAAAAAAAAAAAGGATGTATCTATTTTGAATTGGTTTTAATCTAGCAGTATTTCCTTAAATGAAGATTTTTAAAAGATTAACATTAACTTAATAATTAATGTTGTTTAATAAATCTAAATAATTTAATTAAAAAAATTATTATCCATTGAATAATAAATATTCAAATTAGTACTAATATATGTTTAATTATTATTTTTAATCTTAGCTCTGTTTTGTGTGTATTTATTATTATGATACTTAAATTTTAGGCTCTACTCCTATTGAAAAGCCTGAAGAACTGACAAAATCAGAGTGGCTTGACAGAATTGGTAACTTACGAATGCAAAGGGCAGATATGAATCGCTTGATTATGAATTACCTTGTTACAGGTTTTGTTACATTACTTATTATTCTTATTAATAAAAAATTTAATATTTCTAAATTTAACTTAAGGGATGGTCTTAAAATAATTTTAATCTTTAAAATATTCTAATTTTAATTAAGCCTTATCAGTAACTAAATTTAATATATATTAAAAAATAATACTTTATGCTACTTTTTAGCTTTTGTAAAAGCTTCAAAAATATCTTAAAATGTACAAATGTTATACAGATTAAAATTCTATAACTTTAAAAATTTACATTAAAAATTAAAATAACTTATTTGAATTTTTATTGAATTATCAAAGTATCAGAAAAATAAATTTTGACTCTATTAAAAATTTAAATTAATAAATTAAATTAATTTACTTAATTTTTAAGCATATTCAAATTTTTCTTATAAGCTTTTAAAGATGAAATGAAAGTCATAAATCAAATTTCCATTCATTTATTTCGATACTATTTAATAATGTATGGGTAAAATACATATATTTACCCAAACATGTTTTAAAACTCATGAACTCTCTCATGCTATACATTATTGTATGCATGTTTAAAGTTTTTATTATTTCTTTTTACATGTAGCAAGACTTTACAAAAGTGTCTTAAATTTTCCATATTATATTTAAAGAACTAAAAATCTTCTCAATATTTATATTTTATTTTGAAATGCAGTCTGAAGATATGATATTGTAACAATTCAACTAACAAGGGAAACTAGGGAAGTGTGACTCGCCAATTTTGAAATAAACTAGTGGGATGTATGCCTTATGAGGAATAATTTTAGGGGGCAACATTCGTTTCGGCCCATAGAAGGTCCTATGAGAGATAAAAAATAATTCAATATATAGAAAAATCGGTATTTTATTACTTCAAAGCAGACTATTAGTTATTGCAATTGTCTCATAATCCAATTATTTTGTAATTAATTGGATAATTAATTAATTTGCTAATTAATAAATTAATCAGAACGTAATTAATTATTAATTAATTAATTACTTATTAAATTATTGATTTGCAATTACATACTCCAAATAATTTGGAAAGTTTTTTGGAAAAAAAATTTAAAAAATTTAATGTCACTTTTTTTTAAAATTAACCTAACTGGTTTTTCTGAAAAACTACAGATATCTAAAATTTTTGAAATCAATTTTGACAATAAATATGCATTATATTGTACATGAAAGTACCACAAAATTAATTGGAGTATGCATTGAAGTAATAAAATACCGATTTTTCTATATATTGAATTATTTTTTATCTCTCATAGTACCTTCTATGGGCCGAAACGAATGTTGCCCCCTAAAATTATTCCTCATAAGGCATACATCCCACTAGTTTATTTCAAAATTGGCGAGTCACATTTCCCTAGTTTCCCTTGAAAGGTCCTTGCATGACATACTGTACACTGTAGCATAAATTTGACCGACAAAGTAAACTTCGAATTTCATAAAGTTGTAATATTTAATTCCGTTTTCTGCATCGGGTGCAGGCTCATTACAAAACAGTTGCCTGGGGGCTAACATTTTATATAGATCTACAGTTATTTATGAAATGCATGTTTTGTGTTAAAAAATGACTGTAATACAAGTGAACATGTGACTTTAATAAGGTTACAGTATCTGATTTCCCCTATCTAGCAAATGCTCTGAAAACATTCCATTGCCTTTCCTCTTTAAAAATTTTTTTTAAGGGGAACAGATTACCATTTTATACTATGGTATTACTTTTATTACTATGGTATTTTTATTACTTTTTAGTTATATGCAAATAATAATGGAAAATTTTTGCTTATTTTCAGAAGGTTTCAAGGGGGCTGCGGAGAGATTTCGTATTGAATCTGGTGTCCAGCCAACTGTAGATCTTGATACTTTAGATGAGCGAATCAAAATTAGAGATGCCATTCAAAATGGAAAAATTCAAGAAGCTATTGAAATGGTTAATAATCTTCACCCAGAATTACTTGATGCAGATCGATATCTATTCTTCCATCTGCAGGTATTTGAGAAATTTAGACTCTAACAATTACGCCTAAAAATCCCATATTTTTGTTAAAAAAATAGTCTTGTTATAATTTTTTTAAAATAAATTGTTTATTCTGGTGCATAAGTTGATACTCTAATTTTTATTATATGAGGTAGTTCTGGTTCATCAGTTGATCTCTGAAAAACCAGATATAAACATTTCTATTTCATGGTCAAATCTTTTCAGAAGTGTGGAATTTTAAATTCTCTGGATGGGGATGACTGTAATTTTTTATGAGACTCAACCTATGAGGATAGAGTAGAATCCATTGCAGAGTAGAATTTGTATGACAACACTGCTGATGTTAATGTGTGGCATAACTACCACTACAAATATTAAAGACCAATTCACTAATATATAAGACATGTTAACTTGATTCTATCTTGCCTTTTGATAGATGAAGGTTGATTAATTCCCCACAAATGATGATCAGGAATCTAAAGTTGTAGCTTTATGGTTGGTTTTAAAACTTTTTTATTGTATTAATATTATTTAAAAATAATCTTGAATGAATTATGTTAACTTTTCTTATTCATAATTTAAAGTATTTTAGTTAAAAAAATCCTTATATGTATAGAAAATATGCAATAATTATTTATAACACATTCAAACACTTTCTGAAAGGGGTTAATTGATACAGAGTTATTCATATCTATCTCATTGTTTATAGTGCATCGATATTTCATGATCAATAAATTTCTTACTTAATTTCCCATGCTTAAACTTTGGTGATTTTGCAAAAAATTTCGGGGATTTGAAAAGTCAACTTACACACTGAAATATACGGTTTCTGTAAGTTTAATAGCAAGTATAAGTGTTTTATAATATATTTTATGCATTGGAATAAGGCGTAACTGAAAATAATAATTAAATTTATGCCACCACCTACCCCTTTTGATTGTGAAGCCTTATTAAAATCAAAATAGAAAAGTTAGGCACCTTTCTTTTTGAGTATTTATGGCCATCTTGCTTAGGAAAAAAATGAATTGCATGAGAAAAAAATTCTTTATATATACATGTAGTCATTGTTCTAGTTCTGCCTTTAGCTCAGTGTAGTTAATGTAATTAAACTTTTAACTGTCTGGGTATCAATGTTATCGGAAGATCAATGTTTTATGTTATTCTGTATAATTCATAAATAATTTTAGATTCATTAAAATAATTTCAAAATGGTAACTATGCTATAAAAAGATTCCAATTATTTAAAAAACAACAACAAGAAACTTGTATCTTTTTGAATTGAGCCTAATATGGATTATGTTTAATTTTAGCAACAACATTTGATTGAGCTGATTCGAGAGAGAAATATAGAGGAAGCTTTAAAGTATGCCCAGGAGCAATTAGCTGAAAGAGGAGAAGAAAACAAAGAAGTTTTATCTGAACTGGAAAGGACTTTGGCATTGTTGGCTTTTGATGAACCTGAAAGGTCACCCTTTGGTGATCTTTTACATCCATCTCACCGCCAAAAGGTTTGTAATCATTCTTAAAAATTTGATATCCTGAATTAGGCCGGGATAGCCTGGTTGGTAGGGTACTGGGCCCATGTCCAAGTGATCATGGGTTTGATCCCCACCGGCTGAAGACTCCCCGTGTAGTAAATAGTGACTGGCGTACATTGAATCCGTCGGGTCACAAAGTCCTCCGTGTTCCCATAACAAATCAAACCTCTGGGGGTGCTGATCCAGGAGTTTCCTTGTGTTCTGGATTGGTTCAAATTACAGAGCTACGGAGTTGAACATTAGTAGTCGTAAACCCAAAATTGGGTCGGCAAATCGATGATGGGTATAGAATAAAATATCCTGATTTCTTAATATATATAGTGATTGAAATGCCAGACTAGTTCCTGAATTTTCCATATTTTTTTGCAAAATTTTAATTTTTCAAAATGGACTAATCGCAATTGTTCACTTGACAGTTATAAAAATATAATTAAATAGTTTTCAAAACTACACACTTAAGTTATTTTTTTAAATAGGTTATTCTTTCAATATACGATGGGTAATTCTCTTATACAAAAATAAATTATCTCATCTAAGAGTTATGATAAACATTTCGTGGAAATGACGTTAATTTTGTGGGGCAGAAAATTAAATCAAAAGGAATTTAATCAAAAACATTTATAAAAAGTTACCCCTTTAATAATCCCAGATGAAGTATTTTATTTTTTCGTAAAATTTAAAGTAAATAGTTAAAAACCATTTTGGTTTAGCAAAAAGCACATTTATTTTTGTTGGAAGTCAGTGGTCCACTGCCACTGAAAAGGTTAAAATTTAAAGTAAATAGTTAAAAACCATTTTGGTTTAGCAAAAGCACATTTATTTTTGTTGGAAGTCACATTTATTTTTGTTGGAAGTCAGTGGTCCACTGCCACTGAAAAGGTTACTCTATAAATAAGTACAGTCCGCAAAAAAAAAAAGATATCACCCTGAATAACTTTCGTTCTAATGATCCGATTTTCACGAACTAAGTGTCAATCTTAATGGTTCCTGGGGGTGACCTCAAATATGCTAATTAATTAGTGCTAACTATTAATTAAGNGCAGATATCTAAGCTATATTTTTAAATTTCATTTAATAAAATGTAAATAATATTATATTTTCTATTAGTTATTCAGTTTAACAAAGGTGTATAACACAAGCTGACTTCTCGCAACTGTAAAACTTCATCAACACAATAAATAATGTTAAGCTTGCACAAACACGTTAGTATACGAAACTACTGTTTGTAGTTTTTGTGTTTCAAAGTCAGTAGCTATGCCAGCGGGATCGCCTCAGGACAAAATTTGCAAGTACAAGAAATTCGTACTTTTTTTTTTAAATATCTTGCTAACAATGAAGAAATGTATCTTGAAAAAATGAACAGATGAAAGTATATGTGATAACAAAACAAAATGTAATAGCAGAATATTTAAATTTTTTTTCGGGAGGAGGGGAGGGTAGTTTGTTGGAGGGTTGCACCCCCCTTTTATATTATTCTGCCAGCGCCCTTGAGTACATATAGTGTGTGTTAATATGTATGGCACTGAAAACTCTGCTTTATTTATTACAAACATAACTATTATTTCATGTAATATATATAATATTATTTGTGACATAAATTTCTGCAGAGGGAATTTCCCCAATATTTAACTGTAAAACTCACACTTTTCCCATTCATGGTTTAATTTTGTCTTTTCAGTAATGCTTAACTGTTTTATCAGATCTGGATTATATTGCATTAGTTGCTAATATTATGCTTGATTATGATCTGCAAATATACAAGCATGTTTAGCACTATTTTGTACTTTGTAAGATTTTTCTAAAATTTTAAGTTTAAATGTTTTTCTTCTTCCTTTTTTTAACCACAACCTTCTCTTTTGAAAATAAAATGATATACCTTTCATTTCACTGTTGTAAATTCCTTTTGTAAGCTGTTATATATTAAACAAAAATAAATATTTTAGATTGCTAGTGAGGTGAATGCAGCGATATTGGAAATGGAAAACAGAGAGTCAACCACTCCTAAACTGGCTGTTATGCTTAAACTAATGCTTTGGAGTCAAGAGGAGTTAGAAAAAAAGAAAGTGAAGTATCCAAAGATGACAGATGTTGCTCATGGTGTGATTGAAGAGCCAAAGTAATCTGTTTCTCATCCTGACTTGTTATGTATAAAAGGACTTGTTTTTCCTGATAATCTTCCTTTATATTTGTAAATATATTGTCGTTTTGTTCTACTGTTAAATTAAAAAGCAAGACTAACTTGAAGTTATTTTAGAAATTCGTAATAAATGCATTTTTTTAAAAATAATGGTTTTTTAATAGTATTACTGCACCAATGTCCGACTTACCCCGGATCACATTCTCGAGTGCCCAGCCCTTACCCCATATGTTTTACAACTGGGTATGGTGCCACTGGCTTCAGAACTTCGTGAGATCCTTTACAGCAGTGTTTCCCAAAGTGTGGTACGCGTACCCCCAGGGGTACGGGAACAGTTTAGCGGGGGTACGCGTTCTTATCAGGGGTGATTGTGAGCCCCAGTCAAAATTCCGGAAAATTTCTTGAGTAAAAAAAATAAATAAATAAATAAAAAAGTTTAAACCGAAAAATTAGAAAAAAAATTTAAACAAGTTTTTTTTTTCCTTTTTCTCAATATTTCCTAGTTTACTTAAAATATATTTAAAATTTTACACATACCTATGATGACCTGGAGAAGCAATTGAAATTTACAAATATGTCTTTCTTTCTTGAGTTTATGATTATAATAACTATTTACTGATAAAAAATGAATATTAATCTTGAATATAAGCTTATAAAGAANTTTATCTATTCTCTAAAATTCACTAATAAAAAGCACACTGTAATAAAATTGATTACTGAGAAACACCAAACAGCATAATAGAGAACAAAACGGAAATAAATAAAATATTTAAAAAGAAAAACCTATTAAAAGTTTATTAAATGATAGAAATATTAATCTTTTTTTTTTATTCAAGAATCAAAATTTCTATGAACTAATGATAACATTATCATTAAAATATCAGTGATTAACAGAAAGCATTATACAACGTTGGCTTTATCCAAATTTTTTTCAGTAATTTCGGTATTTATGATGGTGCACTTTTAATTATATAACAAATTTGCGTTTGGTAGTCAACAGTTAACACATTGCAATTTTATTAAAAAGATATTTGTTTTAGTGGACGCGGGGATTTCAAAAATAAATTCCCAAAAGCCCGCCATTCCCGAATTTTTAATAAATAAATGAAAAGGTCCATCTCAACAAATCTGTTACAAATTAAGAGGATTTTGTGTTTCTCTAAAACCACAGGGGGAAATGTTTCTAAATAAAGCGTGAAGTTCGCACACCTCTTTCCTTTTGACTGTCAATGAGTTCCTATGCATCGCTGTCAAGCAGCTCACCCTTCAGAGTTCCCCACTGACCCCAGACGGTCGTTAAGTAGTCCGGACTTCTTCAGGCCACTTGGTCTTTAAAGAGTTAATATTTCAGTTATCAAAAATCACTCAACAATGTAATATTAAGATTAAAATAATATTTTAAAATAATCCGTCTTGACTTTTCTTTTTTACCATATGAATGGTCCCGAATCCCAAATTTTTATTCAATTTGATAGTTTTTAGTTTGTATTCAATTCAGAAATGCATACATTGGTCATTCTTGAAATTTCTGTAACGCTACCGACCAAATATTGTGAATAATGTCACATTACTGAAAACTGATTTCGATTCCAGGAATATGCCCAAATTAGCTATGTTTTTGGAAAAAAAGCTAAAGTAGAACCAGTCACCAAAAGTGACTAGGACAAAACCTCTTTGAAAAATTAAAATTTTAGGAAATAGAGGTTCATTTCTATTTATATTTTACTTGGAGAAATATTATTTTCAGTCATAAAATTGTAAAATAAGGTAACTTTGCAACATTTAGTCAAACTTGTAGGTGGCTAATCAGTACATGCCGATTGTAAGACTTTCATTTGAATTATTCTTTATCATTCTACATGCTGTCGTCTAAGTGACAAGGAGAATTTTAGAAAACATAAATTTCATCTGGAAGTACAAAACATAAATAGCAGGATAGTTCAGTTTAGAATTTTGCACATTACTTTTTTTTTAAAAATGATTACTATGATGTTTATCACTTAACATATAAAGAAAAAAAAATATTTAAAAGGAGTAAGCATTTTTACCAATATTTTCAACAGAGTTAATGCTTACTAACTGCAGGGGTGATTGTGAGCCTAAGTCAAAATTCCGGAAAATTGAGTTTTTTTTAAAAAAAAAAGACAGTTTAAATTGAAAAAAAATTTGAACAAGGTATCAATATTTCTTAGTTTACTAAAAATATATTTCAAATTTTACACATACCTATACCATTTACACATATCTATGATGACCTGGAGAAGTAATTAAAAATGTCTTACTTTCTTGAGTTTATGATTAGAACAACTATTTACTGCTAAAAAATTAATATTAATCATGAATATAAGCTTATAAAGTATCTCTCTGGTTCTCCCTTACAAACAAATAAACTGTGTTTTCAAGTTCCACTTTTGAAAACTTGATTTCCGGAAACTTCAGTGACCCATGATTTTTTTAAACATCTGGACCTTCGATCTCCGGATCACTGTTGGCGAAAATTCCGGAGCACAATCAGCCCTGTAACTAACTTACAAAATTTTTTTTCTAAAGGAACTTTTTCTCTGAGCTTTAACTCTTGACCATTTTCCCCTACTAATATTATGTTAAAATATTTTAGAGTTTGAGACTGATTTTGAAAACAGAAATTTATTTATCTTATTATCTAAATTAATTTGATTTTTAAGATCTTTATTTTGATGGGATTTTCAAAATTTTCCTGCTGTAAAGGATTGAGCTTATGAGTACTGACTTGAACTTCTGAGCTTATAATCAACAGAATTTATAAATCCTGTCTTAACAAATAAATTCTATGCGAAATTATACAATGAATTAACATAGAATGCAAAAGAGAAAATGGCTCCCATTATCATTTTTCTTGACCCTTTGCTAACCTTTACTGTTACCGATGTTTATGTAAACAAAGCCTTTCATCATCTCCCTCATATTTTCTGAAGTCATCAGATGGCAGCACAAACCATAAGTGGGAAAAGACCATTTAAAAATGAGTGAAGTTGGTGGTAAATATGCTTCACACTTAGAGATTAATAATTTCAGTGCTGTGAACTGAAATAATGTGGTTAGCATATACTTTTTCGCTATATTTTGCACATAAATACATAAAAGCAGTATAGCGATAAGCCACATCAAAAGATAATATTTCTACATCAAACTTTTCCTTGGTATTTTAATTATGTTCTTATATGGAAAAAAAGATCTAAGTCATTGACAATCAAATATTTTAATTAACAATGTTTTTTATTGTAGAAAAATATGGAAATTACAGGGGAAAACACAAATAACTTAGGCTGCATTGTTTAACTACATATTTTGTGTGATTATAAGTTGTGTTCTAATTTAATTATACTGATGCAAAGCGATTTTGTTTTAGGGAAATAAATGTAGTCTTATTTTAAGATGGCAGTATACCTTGCTTTATTATTTTTCAAAATAAATTAAGCAGTCAGACTATAAAAGCACAAATAGCAAATGTACAACGAAGTAGAACACACCATATAATGGCGCAAATAACATACCTGTGTGTATCATTATACTCAATTGCATGCTGCAGCAAAGATACCTTTGTGTTTTTTGGATATAAATATTTTATTTTAAGGTAGCTAGGTACCATTCAAATAAATAAACCAGATTTATGAAAATTAACAAGTAGGATTTATAAATAATTTATTTACAATAAAATAATTCACATCTAAGATTACATGTTGTCTAATGATTACAAAATTAAATGCATTGATTGAAACACATTTCTCATTTAATGAAATTGATCAATTTTGAAACTATGCCTCCAGATTTTGGAACTGTAGCCTGAAAAAGAAAATAAACTTAAGAACTATAGAACACAATTCTATAATAATATAAATATTTAGTCTAAATGGAGAGCAAATATTATTGAAAAAAAAATATTCATTTGTTTTAGAAAATAAAATAGTTTCTAAACTATTTTGATCCATTGGTTCTTATGCAAATTTTACAATAAGATTGTAATAGGAAATTAATCCTTTCGCGCCTAACGGGACACATACGTCCCAAGCAAATTTTAAAAAAAATAAATCTTTTGGAACAGAAACGCTTCTCTGTCTAATGGGAGACTTTCCCATCAGTCCTGCATTTATTTTTGAAGGTATTTTCATTCACAGAACATAGATGGCACTACCGTACATCATGCTGCCCTACTCATAGTTTATGATACCAAAATTTTCCTGTTGTAAAAAAAAAAAAAAAAAAACTCGTTGCGAAAGTGTTATGATCATTCTGTTATTGATCGACGCATCTTTTTTGCTCTAATTTTGATCACGAAGATGTAAGATACAAGGCATTGTTAGCTTTTTGAAAAATAAACTTCGGTTTCCTTTTTCCTTAATATTTTTACAGCATATTTTATTTAACAATGGATTTTTAACTGGGCATAATTTAAAATAAATCTTACGATCATAAAGCTGATTCAATTCGGTCAAAGCTGATCCCCCCCCCCCTAGGCATAAATAACATTTACTGAAGTACTTTGCAGCAAAACTTTAAAAATGTTACATTATAAATTGAAGAATGATTTTTAGAGACATGTTACTTAGATTTGAATAATGTACAAGAACATTTTTATTTTTTTGCAACAGATTTGCCATTTTGCAATGGGTTTTAAAAGGTTATTACAATTAATCCAAAATTTTTATTATTTTATATTCCCAAGTTTACTTTTTAAGGACTGTCTAGAATTTTTTTTCTTCTATTAGTTATATAAGCCATTCATTTTTTTTTGTAAAACAATATGTCTTCATATTGTTAGGGTAAGATTCTAGAGAAATAGTAAAAAAAAAAGGTGGGAAATATTGGTGCAATTGCAAAATTTGTGTAATGTGAATTATGATAATATTATAAGATAATAAAACAATAAGATAACTAGTATAATAGGAAACCTTTTAAATGACTAAAAAGCATTAAGTATAATAAACAAATTCAAATTATCCACTTAGTAAATTTATGCTTGAATTATCTGATTAAAAAGGTGAAAAAATATATTTATAAAGCTAGATTATTTTGCAATACAAAAATGGAAATTGCTTAATGTAACACTTAAATGTTTATAAAAACATTAAGGACATAAACATCAACCCATTGTTCATGCATCTTTTGCTTTCATGTACGTATCATATTGTTTTAAAAGTTCCGTTAGAATTGAGCTATTTTTTATAATGTTAATAAGTCTTGTTTAGATTGTTTTTGAAACTAGCAGATTTCCACATCTATTATTCAGAAATTCTAGTGACATTAAAAAAAGAAAAAAAAAACATAAGTAAATTTGTTTTGTGCAAAAGAGGAAAAAAAGTCACCTCTGATGCTAATAATAATGTGGATTTGTTACAATCAGGGGTAAAACAACAACAGGTTTGATGGTTATGAATCAGTTGATCAAAGTGTTGAAACTTGTGGTGGTGTTGGTTTGAGAAATAGTCGCAGAAGTGCAAAGAGATCCTGATGAAGAACAGACTTAACATAACAAATTAGAGCAAACATTTGCGGAAGGCCTCAAAGCCTTTAAAACAATAGGAACTTTTTGTATTCACACGATTTTTCAGAAAATGGACAGCAATCAGTAACAAATGTCAAAAATTTAGAACTAAAATTACCAAGTATTTAAATAAATAAATATACTTATTTAACCTTTCTTTTGCACCACAAATATTTTTGCAGGAAGTACTTAATTGTTTCAACAAATTTTTTTTATACTTATTGCAAATTTATTAATGTCATACATTTTTCTAGTCATTTTTTGATAATTTTAGCTAACCAACACCCATCATTTTCCTGTATCTATCGTTTAAAATGTCCACCGAGAAACAATTGATCAAATTCTACTGTACCAGGCACTCATGATGGTACTTGTTTCTAGAATCAAAATAGCTGTAAGATTTTGTCTACCTTTCATGTTCAATACTCTGTTCTGTTTAGTTACTTATTACAGCACAGACACCCTCATTTATTACCATTTAAAAAAATAAATGATATTACAAATGAAAAAAAAAACAAAATCTATAATACAAACCTGAACCTGTGAACTAGGACTTTGATAGGCCTGTGTGAGGGGTCGGATGTTTTTTAAACTAGGTTTACTGTGTTCAGATATTTCACTTTGTGATACATCTGGTGTTGCCATTAAGCTTGTTTCATTTACACTATTTTCCTTGAAAGACTCCATTACATCCTTAAAATAGATAAATAACATTAACAATATCATAAGAAGAAAAAATTGGGTTTTCTATTATTTTGACGAAAAGGATCTGTTAACCAAAAAAATATTCAAAATAGCAAGTGATCAATTCAATTAGTACTATAACTGTGACTGAGATACATTGACTCCTATTAACTGAACTATTCATTGCAATGTAGCAACCTTAAAGCAAATGTTAAACATTTCTTAATTTCTAAAACAAAAGCTGCCATTGAGAAAAGTTGTTTGACAAGTTTTTTTTTTTTTTTTTTTAAATAATCTAAACCACAATTTTTTTTTCACGTTTTTGCACCTTAATATGCTGAACATTAGTCCTGAACTCATATATCAAAAATCCAATCTTCCCTATGTCTTGTATTTTCCCTTCGATGAGAAAGAAGTGTGGCACAAAGAAATTTCAGTTGTTTTACTTAGGTACTCACTTCAAGAGTTAAGCTTGAATTTCCTTTAAATTAAAGAAAAATATAATCTAGATCCATATTCTACAATGACTTTGTGGTAAAAATCATAAATAATCAATAAAGGGTATTTAAACTTTGCAAAAAGACTAGTTTTGGCAAAGCTGCAGAAAGGAAGAGGATAACCCAAGTTGAGATGTATAGATGCAGTTAAGACATATTTTGGAATCCTAAATATAAAGAACTGGAGGAACATGGTCACTTTAAGCAGCGAAAACGAAATCAGATGAAACGACCGAATTAATTTCTTCCTTTGACTTGCAAGAGGGAAATATCGGCAAACAAAAGGTGGTAGGGAAATTATAAGAAAAATAAAACACTATTCTTTTAAATATAATAAAATAAAGAAAGTGAAGTAAAAATACAAATTTTTAATTACAATACTAAAACAGTTATTTTTTAAAATTCAGTATTGAGGTAGAAACATAATTAAGCTGGATTGAATCATTTTTGAGCAATCCAGAAAACTGGGAAATTCAGACATACAGGATAGCAATGGTCCCCAGCATTCCGGATTATTGGTTCTTTACTGTAGTTAATGACAGATATAGACATTTGTAAAAAAAACTAAAAAATTTGAGAAACCTCTCATTTTAAAAAAAGAAAGAAATAATTTTTATGAATTATATCTATAGTGATACAAATACAGAAGAGCCCCGATTATCCGAACTGCTCGGGGCCGAACGTGGTTCGGATAATGAAAAGTTCGGATATTTGGAAAGTTGTTTAAAATCTAGTTTAAATGATTATTATTTATGCACTAACTTCCCTTGCCACTATTTCTAGGCTTAGAATTGGTAGTACTATCCAAAATAGCTCTGGCATCTTTAAATTTTTTTTTTTCAATTTTAAAATATTTTTTCATTTATTTTTTAAACTTTTTTTTTTAATTTTGAATTATATTCATCATATTTCAGCTTTTTATAATTTTTTTTATAAATTACTGATTTTACCACATTTTTCTTAATGTTCCATTGCAAAAGAAATCAAGCAAAGACTTTTGTTTCAAAGAAGATGCTCTTTTTTGAGCAGCCATATATCCCTTATTCTTTTTAAATAAATCAACTGAACTGGATCAACATCATTTTGACGTTTTAACGTATTCATTGTAATATCTAATGAATTGCATGCTTCTAAATGAGAAGGTGCACTTTCTTGAATTTGATCACCTACTTCTTCCTCTTCGTTTGTCGAGCTCCGATTTTCATTCGAAATTTCAGCAACAATTTCATCATCATTTAAAATTTGAAATCCAGGGTCATTTTCAGTGTATCGACACCAGTGTTCTATTTCTTCTGCTGTATAACCTGGCATCTTTTCATCGGAAAGATCTACTAGTTCTAAAACTTCAGTTTCGTTTATTTTTTTGTTAAGACTTTTATTCCAAGATTTCAGATTCCAAGCACTGTAATCACTAACCATAAGTGACAAGTACCCACCCCCCAATAGTAGAACTTCAGCACATATCTATTCATAAACTCCTTCCTAATTTCAACCATTGTAGACTGTCAAATTGAAGCTCGCATTCTTGGAAGATAATTTTCAGTTGAAGAGGGCTAAAGGGGTATGTAGGTTTAACTGTATAACAATACATGTATGTATTGGCTACTATAAGAAAACAGCTAAAAAAGGTTGTAAATTAAATAGGTCTTCAGATGCAGTGAATATTCTTTATTCTTCTAAATTTAGAAAAATTGTCGATAAGTAAAAAAGAATTGTGTCAATAAGTCGAAAAGTATTGTAAGCTTTAAAAAAAAAAAAAAAAAAAAAAAATTCGGACATGTTTCGGATAATAAGGGTTCGGATAATCGGCGCTCTACTGTATCTAATTTAAACCAACTAACCTTAGTATATACTAAATCAAGTAATATTTATTTTTCTTTAAATTTTACTTTTATTTTATTACTCAATCCATTTTACAGAAAATCTTTTAGAAAAAAAAGGAATTATAAAATAATTGTATTAAAATTAGAGAGCAGTACTGTGCAGCATAATCATTACAGATTAAATCAGTACTGATGTTCATAATGTTATATATCAATGAGATGATCTTTGCTGCCTGCAAATAATAATTAATGAATTTTCTTAAAGATAAAAAAAAATTTAAGCATATTTCTGTGAG
>NC_092212.1:76886713-76917223 GCF_043381705.1 Parasteatoda tepidariorum
GTGGTAGATAGACGTAGAATGAACACGGTAGCGCTTCGCGCTGTCGTGCCACAGGTCCTTGGTTCGATCCTTGGGCCGGGCAAGGCCGACTCAGCCTTTCATCCCTTCAGTGGGTCGATAAAATGAGTACCAAGCATGCTTGGGAACTAACACTGGGGGTTCCGCGTTCGGCTGACCACCTGACCGGAACATATGCTCCTGCACCCCAGAGCCCAAGGTCAAGAAAACTGAGATGGGCACAGTCGGCCTTGGCCCTCTTAATGGGCTGTCGCGCCACTGAGTTAGTTATAGTTTAGTTATCTACTGTGATACAAATAACATCAAATGTATTTTTTATGTATTATAGATATTTCAGAATTTAGTTGAAATGAATAAAAATTTAAAACTTTTATGTCAATAAAAATTATTAAATTTTGAAAACTACAAGGAAAAGAATACTTGCTGATTTGCAATAATGTAAAAACAACAACATACCATTTCAATGCATGCTTTGACACCAATCATTATGTTTCCACTATATACTTTCCCATTCTTGCTTAATGCTTTTTTAGCCTGAAGTTTAGACTGATATTTTACATGCATCCAATTTCCATTTGGTGAACTCTAAAATAAAATGGAATAAATAAATAATCTGTATGTCAATGAAAAAAATTTATTTCTCTCCCAACGTTGTCATATCTCTATATATATTAATGAATGGCCCTATTAAATTTTTATTAAAAGTTTGTTTCTTTTTTCAGCATTTCTTTTATTTAAATGATTAATTTTTTTAAAAAAATAATTTTGAAACGTAAATACAATGAGAATTGAAGCTAAACATTTTTGTCTAAAGCAAATTATCATATGGTCCCTACACTCATAATACATAACAAATTTGATAAAATTAAATTTTTTATTTTAGTTGTAATTGTTTTTTATTGTGGACATGAATTAAAGTTATTTGGAATGACAAATCTGAATAACATAAGATTTTTTGCTGCATTTAAAATAGTGAGAGCCTCTTAACTTCATACTTCTTTAAATCTTGCCTCCTAATATTATTGTGCTTTTTCACAAAACTTACTAGTGCTGAAAATCTTAAAAGTAATAATACATTAATAAAAAGTAATAAGCAAAAAAAGAACAAAACAATAAAAATTATGAAATTATTGGACTATCCCTTAGTTAAAAAATCCTATGATTAAAAATCTCAATCAATTCTTTTCTTTATTAACTTGAATGGGAGTGAATTAATGAATAATACCCAAGTCAAGTTCAAGGATAATGGTACTTTATCTATAACTAGAAGAGGGCAAGAACATTGGCTTGCCAGTGACGAAGAAAGTGGCACTTCACCAACGATAAAATTAACAAGAGAAATAAAATTTGGCAATGATCAGCAAAAATTTGAGAGCTTTTTCGGTTTGATTTCAGTAAGCGGAAAGTGAAGCCTGAAACTGAGTATCTCCAGTAAAATACAGCTGAGAGTGCAAGACTCCTTCCCACCAAATTCAACTTAGTATACACACATACGGATGCGCACGTATTTCATCAAACATGTAAAATGACTGGTGCTCCAGAAGATCAACATGCCGAAATAGATTATGGTTAAATGAATTATGAAAACGTTGAATGGAACAATTTGAAAACCACGCTTTTTACATAATTTGTGACTAAATCCGACATAATAAAGAAAAAGTATCTCGTTTCAGGGAATGGAAAATTAAACATTTTAGTAAAACACCCAATTAAAAAACCATCTTTAAGGGCTTTCATAAAAAAAAGCACTTTTTAAAAATGTCACGCACAATGTTAGATAATAATTATATAATTCTGTTTAGATTTAAATGTTAAATGACTCTCTATAAAGATATAGAATCTAAACATTTTAATATTTAAGTTGACAACATAAAAATGGCAAATAGAATCTCCCACACATTTTTAAATCTTAAATTTATTAATAAGAGAAAAGTTAATAGGATTTACTTACTTTGTGTTCGATAATATTTCCATATTGGTTAAACTGTTGAAGAATGTAGTGGGAAGAAGCTGGTGGAAATCTATTTTATATAACATAATTAAAATTAGTTCTTCCGTATTTACATCACATTTAACATAAAAGAGTAAACAAGAGATAAAGAAAAAAAAAGTTTTAATTTACCCAAATATGGTAACCCAAGATTCATCCAATTGTTCACTGCTTTTTAAGGCTTCCCTAAAATTTAAAAAAGAATTTTTTTTTTCATGCCAAATCTTTAAATTTAATTTGAGGAAGGAAAAAAAAACAAAACAATTGTGATATTTAGAATAAAATAAGAATACATAATAAAAAAAACATAAAGAATTTTCAAATGTAAAATAAGAAGGTATACGTTACAGTATTAGAACTGAAATAACAAACAATTCAAATATCAGCGTTAGAATTCAATGTAATATATTTTTTACAATTATCAGAAACACCTTTTTATCAAATTAAATTTAGATCTTAATCTGCCATTAATTTAATAGCTCTTTTTGATAATCTCTGAAAGAGATCTACAACCTTAGGTTGCAGTCAGAGTGTAATAAAGACGATGCTATCAGTGATTAACTTTTAGAGCTGAAAGTTGAATTAGAAAGAAAAAAAAGAAGTTATTTTCGAAAAACCTAGCATCTCATACAATCAAACCTCTACTCAATTTTTTAAAGCTAACTAATTTTTATGATATAAAATTAAATGCAATTTTAAACAAAAAAACCTAATTGTTTATTCATTTAAACTACCTTATTCTATCATTCATTATTGGTAAATTTGTTATTGTTGCTTATCCTCATAGATTTGACATTAGTCAGATCAACTCTGAAAAGTTGTTGACAGCCAGAAAGTCGACGACAAGGGGTCGGAAGTTAAGTCCGACAAAATCAAGTATACGTTTCAGTGGGGCTGGATGGACACAGCATTTCTTACAAGTCGGGTAAATTTTTGTTCCACGTTCGAATGTTAAGGAGCTTCGACCATATGGAGGTAATGTGCAGCTTCAGTTGAACTGAAGTCAGAAGCACCCGGTAAATTTGTTTTTTACACACAATTATATCAGTAGGGATCATTTTTATTGATGCTAAGTTCTATTCATCATTCTGGTTTTCATGGTGCTAACACAAGGAAGTGACTTTTCCACACCAAGAAAATGATACTGATTAAAGATAAAATCGTTTCTGAATTTTTTTTTAACCTTCGATAACAATGGAGGTAACCTTTAAGAACGACCAATCTCCATTAATGACCATTTTACTGTTGAACAGAGAGCTATCGCCTTGGAGAGGTTTCACTGTACATAATTCCTCAAAATGTTTATCTCCTAAGTGCTTTTTAAGCACTCAAAAAATATTTTTAAGGACTATATACTTGAACAAAATGCAAAATAATCTTAAAAGACTTTATATGATCATGATAAAATAACTAGTTTCTGACAAACTCTTTTCTTAATTATATAAGCCATTATAAAATAATCAAGAAATTTTTTGGTTCGATAGCAGAGGGTGGAAAATGAAGCCTGAAATAGAGAATATCTTGCAAAATACAGCAGAATTGAACGCGAGAGTGCAATAATCTCACCGAACTCAGCTCAGTAGACGCACATGCGAACTCCCAAGTATTTCATCAAACATGTAAAATGTTTGACGCTTTCATTCGCTATGGGCCGACGGTACACCGAAATAAATTGTGGTTGAATGAATAGTCAAAACGTTGAACAATGAGAAAAGCACCTTTAAGGGCTTTTAAAAACAAAAATTGAAAATAAGCCCCTTCAATAACTTTTAAAAAATGCTACGCACTACATCTTATACAAGTTTACTTAACATATACACACTATTAAACAATGATTAATGTATCATATTTACCCCTGTGTATAAAAAGGATCGATTTGAGCTGGAGACAAAAAGGAAGCATTATTCATAGAAAAGGATCTACTTGGAGTCAATACACCACTATAATGAGAGGCATCACCCATAAAAGAAACTGGAAAAAAAAGTATTAATTTTTCAACAAAAGACAACTGTAATGAAAAATCTAAAGAAAACAATTTTAAACATTTATATATGAAATATTTTTTAGATTAACAATTTTAAGGTTATTAAAGTAACCGTCTTAATTATTTAGATACAACTTATTAATAGGTAATACGTTTTAAAGTGTTGTTAAACTTTAGATGAAATTTTTATGAATAACATTATATGAGATTTTTTTTGAATTACAAATTGAATACATTTTATAGTATTACAAGGTAAAAAAAAAACTTTTTTTAAAATAATAAACTGCAAAAAAACAGTTTTTTTTTGCTGTTTACTTAAAACAAAGAGTAAGCAATACTTCATGTTCTAAATTAAATGTAATTAAAAGTATTGTTCAGTATAATCTTGAAGACTTTTTTTCGCAATTAATAAATATTATCAATAAACAATTTTAAAGTATTCACTTTCCTTTTATAAACAGACGAAGACAATAAAAAATTAAAAAAAGAATAACTGATGATTTTGAATATGCTTTGCACAGCACTTTACATTTCAACTTAACATACAAATAAAATTTTAATTTGATAGGTATTTTTTGTATTTAAGAATGAGTTTTTGTGCATCATTTTTTATGAAAATGTCATACTTGAGAGCATTAATGTCATTAAATAGAAGTATTCAATTTACAGCATTTTAATCAATTTGCTTAATAAATTCATTGTGAAATTTTTTGTTCACTAAAATACATAAAAATTTTAAATTAAAGGAATGTAAAAAATATGAGGTTCTATTGTTTTCATTAAAAAATATTTGAAAATAATGAAAAGGACTAAAATTATGAAATGGACTGCATACAATAGTGAAGTAATGGGTATGTTTTAGTGAAGTACCAATGATTTTATATTAAATAAAGAATAAACTACTTTTATGAGATTTATTTTTAACACAATGAAGCTTTAAGCTTAACAATGGTCATATGTGATGCAACATAAATTATTGCATATGTGATGCAAATAAAATAATATACGTTAATAACATTTTAAAGAAAATTTCGATATTTTTGATATTTTCAANTTAGATACAACTTATTAATAGGTAATACGTTTTAAAGTGTTCTTAAACTTTAGATGAAATTTTTATGAATAACTTTATATGAGATTTCTTTTGAATTACAAATTGAATACATTTTATAGTTTTACAAGGTAAAAAAAATTAAAAAAATAAATAAATTGCAAAAAAACAGTGCTTTTTTTGCAGTTTATTTTAAACAAAGAGTAAGCAATACTTCACATTCAAAATTAAATGTAATTAAAAGTATTGTTAAATATAATCTTGAAAACTTTTTTGACTATTTATAAATAGTCTCAATAAACAATTTTAAAATATTCACTTTCCTTCTATAAACAGACAAAAAAAAAAAAGGAAGATTTTAAATATGTTTTACACAGTACTTTACATTTCAACTTAACATACAAATAAAATTTAAATACGATAGATATTTTTTGGATTTAAGAATGAGTTTTTGTGCATCAGTTTTGACGAAAATGTCGTACTTGAGCATTAATGTCATTAAATAGCAGTATTCGATTTACAAATTTTTTTATCAATTTGCTAAATAAATTGATCATGCAAGTTTTCTTTTACTAAAATATATAAAAATTTTAAATTAAAGGGATGTAAAAAATATAAGGTAATATTGTTTTCATTAAAAAATATTTGAAAATAATGAAATGATGAAAAGGACTAAAATTAGCAAATGTGCTACATACATACAGAATATTGAAGTAATAGGTATGTTTAGTGAAGTGCCAATGATTTTATAATAAATAAAGAATAAACTACTTTTTTGAGATTTATTTTGAACACAATGATGCTTTACGCTTAAAAATGGTCATATGTGATGCAACATAAATTATTGCATATGTGATGCAAATAAAACATATATTAATAACATTTTAACGGAAATTTCGATATTTCTAAATAATGCTCCTTAATATAAATATTGCACTTGAAAAATATTAGAAATATAAATAAAAAAAATTACTGCACACATACAATAAAAGTTAGTTTACACTATCAGAATTTTTCTTAAAAACCAAAGTAAAATATTGAATTTATACAATTACCTTTTTTTCATTTATGCCTCTGATTGTAGTAAGCAAATGTTATGTTTACCAATATTAAAAAGCAGAAAAATTTGACTTGGTGATAGTCTGGTTTATTTTAAGAATTCTGAGAGACATTATGACTAAATTCAAAATTTACTCACAATAATTTCATTCATATTTCAGCAGATAAGCAATAATTTGTAAGCATTTAGAAATTACATGTTAATTTAACTCACAATAGCGATTAAACTAAAGATTAAAAATATTTTTTGGAAAAATTTACTCTTTTTCATTCGGTTACAATCAAACTAAAAGTACTGATATAATTAATGGAAAATAAAGTTATTTAAAAGATGTGATAAATCAGTTTTACAATCATATTGGTTTAAACCAGCCAACCTATAGAATAAAATATGTGAAAAAACATGCATAATTTCAGACTTAGCTAAAATATTTCATAACTATATTTTATCAGAACAAGCTGCTAAATTATTTTATAAACAAAGTATAAACTAAAATTTTTTTATTACTTAATTAAAATGAGCATATTAACAATGAATTTTAGTTAGTACAGATAAGAGACGATGCGGAAGCATTCATAATAATGAGATAACACAGAAATAAATATATACAGTATAAAACAAAAATCAAATTACCTTGCTTGTCTGTAAATTGAGAAATCTCCAACTGTTGGAAAAGGATAAATATAATTCTTAGTGAAAGTAATATTAAAAACATACCTAATATTAAAAGAGTAATGCATAGAAAAGTTTTAAAAATAAATACATCCTTAATAAATTATTTTAAACAGCATAGCTTATTTTAAAACATTTGCAGCATAATTGTGCATTTAGAATGAAAATCTATACTATGTTTCATAACAAAGTTTCAAAACTCAAACAGAATTTTCATAGCATCTAGCACATAACAATGATTTTTTTAAAAATCCAATTCTTTATTATTATTTGATTATTTTTCTCCAAAAACTTAAATTCTATACCTTTGAAGTATCAAATGAAGTAGTAAGAGTTGGTGTACTGTACAACAGACCTTCAACAGGGGGTGCACCACTTTTGGTTGGATTCGGACTATTTATAACAGAGCTAAATAGAGAATAAAAACATTAATCGAACTTCAGAACAAAAATAAATAAAAGATTAAAAACACAGAATTTTTTACAATTGAATACACATTTAAAATTTTTCACTAGATATACAGGCTCAGTAAGGTTGGTTTAAAAAGTCGAAGTATTTTAAATCTTTTAGGAACAGTTGTTACTTACCACCACTAAGAAATATATAAAAATTTTCTGATGCCTTACTTTGCCAAAAGTTGGAAAAATTGAACCAATGCTTAAAAATTTCAAAATTTATTGATTGTTTAGTCCTGAAGTTAATGCTTCAGGACTAAAGTCTCCATTTTTTAACAACAGTGTTTATAAAAGTCTTTTTAATCTTTTAAAAATTAAAGCACACTTGAAAAAATGGTAACTTTTAAGCACTATGGCAAACTGATCAACAAAATCTAATTTTTTTTTAAAAATGCTTTGACATCCAATAATATTAATTAAAAGTTTTTGCATTGCTCTAAATCAGGGGTTGCCAAACTTTTTTGATCATCGACCCCTACATAATTTTTCGATCGACCCCCATAAAAGTAATTTTCTGTTAATTAAAATAAAACTCTATTAGATTCTGGGTTTGTACATTTATTTTATGATTTTGAACATTTATTAAAGTAATAGTACATAGTGTAACAATAGTTTTATGAATAATATATTAATGTTGAAATATAAATACATACCTTAATATTTATTAAATAAAAAGTATATATTAAATAAATTAAATTATTATTTTTTATTATATATTAAATAAAAAATATTTATTAAATAAAAAGTATAATGTTATAAGTAAGTAGAAATAATAAGTAAAGTAACTACAGATTTACTGCTTCTTAATCAATGACATGGGTGTGCCTGTTTTTTTTTTTTTTTTTTTTTTTTTTTTTTTTTTTTTTTTTTTNTTTTTTTGCAAGATTCGTTATATTGGGTTCAAAATTGGCCAATTTTAATCTCAAATCCCCTCGAAACTCCACATTTAATTTATCTCTGTTCTTAGTTAAGATTGAATTTACGTGACTGAAACCGGCTTCAACCATATAGGAACTTGGAAATGCTATCATAAATGGCTGAGCTATTTCGTAAAGTCTTACATATTTTTGCATTATATTTATATTTGTCCAAAATTTGCTTATTGTTAAATTTTTAAAAAGCGTCTTTGCTTCAAATCCCCATAATAATTCAGCAAGCTCATCTTGCAGGTTGATGTCCACGTTTTCAATTTGAGCAGAAAATGGCACAATAATCCAATCAGGGATGTCAATGTTTTCCAAATCAACAAAACGCAGTTTAAAATCGTCGATCAATTTTTGAAGATTACCTGTATATATTTCCAAGTCTTCTTCGTTTATTTCTAACTGTCACATATCTGAAAAATACTGACAATCCTTCGACCAATCGATCCTTCTGGTTCGGATCGACCCCCTGGCTCAGATCAACCCCCGCTTATGTTAAATAGACCCCTGGGGTCTATATAGACCTTTTTGGCGACCTCTGCTCTAAATGAAAGTAGCGAACAACTTTCCCCCTAATTGCTAAATGTTTTAAGATACTATGACTTTTTCGACCCACCCCGATAGAGGTCATAAACCCCTTTTTTCTCTTTACCTAGTAGAAGGTGACTGGTAAGACAGCTGCTGTTCCTTGAACTGTGAAATAGGATTAATTATAGTTGAAGGAGTCTGAAAAGAACTTCTTGGTCGTTTAGATGGTATAGGTGAATTCCAAGATGGAGATATCACCTAAGGAATAAAAGAGTAATTAAAACCAATCACTACATACAAATTATTATCAAATGTCTCACAAGCATGTCAACTTTCAGATGGGTTGGTCAACAGCAATGAATATGACCAATGCTGATACACAAACCTTGATTTAAAACAAAAGTTTGTATATCAAATTGATATTTTTAAAAAATAAATGCTTTATTAAAATTTTTTTTTTACAATTGGAAATGTTAGAAAACACAATAATTAATAATGCTCAAATTTTGTATTTTACTATGGAAAATTACATACTTTAAAATTATGTAAAAATTGTATGCCTTCAATTCAAAATTTTTCAACTGTTATTAAATAAAATAATAAATATTTACTGAGATTTTCTTTTATTTACATTGAATTATCTTTGGATAAACAAGTTTTATAATTGTGTGCAAAAACTTTTCAATTTGATTAAAAAGTTCTTGAAATACAACAAAATTTGCAAAAATAAAATTAACCAAATTATGGAACCACATTTCTCAGATTATGGCTACCCCTATGTTTTGGAGGTCAGGAATTTGAATCCGCTGAAAAAAGATATGTTCATTCAAAGAAAGTAAATTTTTGAAACTGATTTTGTAGATTAAATTATCGTCTTCACTAATTAATTGGCTAATATGAGGGCACCCCATCAAACCAAGATTAAATCCTAGAGTATGAAGATCCAATCTTCAGTTCAAAAGTTAATCAGGGTGGTCAGTTTTTTCCTTCTTCATGCACTGTACATCAATCATATTCTTGAGTAAAAAGCTTAGTGAATCATCTTTTTCTATTCTTGTGTTAATTTTTTACATGTGATAGTGATAAACTACCTTTTAACTTCTCCTGTTCCGATCATATGTTTTATGACAAGAATATTACTCGTCCAGTAGTCCTCTGAATTTTTTTTTCCAGCAGGACTTGTCATAGCGAAATTAAAACAAGAAAATATTTTTCTTTCCCTTTATCATCTCATAGGAACATTATCAAGAAAATTTTCATTCATATTGTAAAAATGTAAATAAATATGTTCTTTTCAAAGAAACTACAATTTTTGAAACATTTGATTTAATTTTTAGAAAAAATTAATTTCTTATAACTTTATTATGATAGATGCAGAAAAGGTGTTCAGAGTGTTCTGAATACTTTTTCTACTTATAATCTTATAGAAAAATAATCACTTTTAACTCAAGCTTTCAGGTTTGATTAAGTCTAGATAGTTGGACTTTTGCATCGTTAATGATTTTAGAATAAAAACAGTTCCCAAATTACGATTAAATCAAGATTTATACATTAATCATTACACATGCAGCCTGCTCAAATGCTAAAATTTAAGTTAAACACTTTGCAATAATTTGTTGAAATTTTTTTTAAAGCAGGTCAAGATTTATATTAATAACTTTTACATTTCTAATTTTGATTATGCTAATATTTCTGATTGTGCTTTTTTTAAAAAAAAATGCTCCTAATTGAATCAGTGAAACTGAAAAGCTAATAGTTTTAACAAGCTAAAGCAAACTGGTTTACACTAAAATCAAAAACTTTATAAGAAACACTTCTATGCTTCTGCAGTGCATCATTATTAACAAATATCAAAGTTATTTGTTTCAATTGTTTTGGTAAATGGGTGCAGTTTTGGACAGTATCTTGCTATCCAAGTACAGAATATTCAACTTTGTGTCCCAAGTGCCCGTTGATTTTTAAAACTTGCCCGACTTATAAACTATAATAAAAAAACATTTCACTTAAATACATCCAACTTACAATAAAAATGCTGGGACACAGACTTATGACTCTGATTATATACTTCGATTAATAAATAAAAATGGTAAAAATGCATTAAAAAATATTCAACATGCAAAAGAATCTAAAATCAAATATCAACTTACAGGAGATGAGGTTTCACCAAAAAGATAAGGAGGTAAGAAATTTTGATTACTGATAGATTTGTTTTGAGGACTAGAAACAGGAGAGCCTATTGTCATTGGTTCAGTATTACCAGGACTACTTGGATCTATAATAAAATAAATATTTTATTACATGGTATTACTTGATATTTGTTTAAATAATACAGATATGGAATTTTATTATAATCAGGGTAACATAAAACTTAATAATTAGATAAATTATGTCATTATTCAGGGTCACTTAGGAAACCTAGAGTAATTTAAGTCATTTGCATAAATGAATTTCCATCACCTATTTGAGTTTGATTGTTGAATTTTAATTCTTATACTATTAGCGGCACATTTTAATAATTTTTTTGAGTGCAAAATTGAAAGCTATGAAGTATAAAAAGCTTTTCAATTCTAAGTTTGTTTAATAACTTTAATCACTATATTCGTATTTTTTACTTTGAACTCTTAAGAAATATTTAAAAAAATATTAAATAATTAGTTTAGTGTAGGTAGATGGTTTACTTCAACGAAAAAAAATTAAAACTTTTCTTCTACATATTTGTTTTATGACAAAGACTATCAAACTTTGTTGGCTCTGCCCAATGACCTGTGCGTGAAGTCGAGTACTATCCGATAGAACAGTTTAACGTGGACCGATACCGCTCACCCTCGGCCCATACGCAGGCTGATCAAAGTTGTTGCCCACCAGCCTACTTACTGCAGCCAGTGATGCGTGAATTTGGTGTTCTACTATATGATCAGTCCACAGCGGGAGCAGTAAGGAAAAGTAATTTATTTCTGATGGAAATATTAACCTTTTTTACTTATTCCGAAACTTGATATCAGAAATTTTAAATTTTTTTTAACAAGGTTAATACATAGTTATATTTTTAGACAATTTCTTTTTTAATTGACTTATTTTTAAAATTTGGAACAAATAATAAGATTATTTTTATCAATAAAATTATCTTTATAATTATATATAATATTATTACCTTTAAAATTTTTAACAGGTATTACCTATAAAATTTATAGTATATATAAATTTACTCTGTCTGTTTCTATAAAAAAAATTTATGACTATTTTTTAACTATTAACAGTTTTTGGTTTTGCTCACATCATATGTAACTGCTAAAACCATAAATCTAACTACGCATTTTATTTCTACTATTACCTCAGACCCAGAGTTGGCAAGTTTTTGACACATGACGGCTTTTACCGTCATGTCAAAAACTCATAGTTTTGGTAAGACTGTATTTTTATTTGAGTTTAACTGCTTATAATTTAAAATTAAATCATTTTTGGGCAATAAAATTAGAAAAAAAGTTGTTAAAAGATATTTAAGAACAGATTCTTGCATTTTCCCAAAATGATTATATCAAAACATACTATTTGAAGTAAAATATTTTGATACTAAACAAAATTTTCAATATTTCCAAGTAGTGATGTAACGAATAGTGATGGGGCCGAATAGCCGCCCAAATTTTAGGCCGAATACTTAATTTTTAAAAATTTCTCTTTTGATTGTAATTAAAGTAATTTTCAAATTTTAAATTAAAAATGAAATAAATATTAACAAAATTGCTTTTTTAAACTTTGTATATTTAAAAAAAAATTTAACTTGATGTATTTTTTGTAATATTTTAAATATCTTGATGCCAACAATAAGGCTTTCACAAATCCCTATTTCCAAGGATCATTTTGTTTAGCATACTACATTACTGAAGAATGTCAAGATTGATTACTTTCATTCATAAAATCTTCCTTTGAGAAACACATGTACACATAAAAAAAACTTTTCTAATCAATTTTGCTTTCACTTGCTATTGTATGCTTCCGCACAGTGACCCCGACTACTGAACATGTAATTTTGTTTGTAATTAAGTTTTGTTTGTAATTAAGTTTTGTTTAATGTGCTTTTTCAACTGAATAAAAGTTTTTAACTTGACAAAATAGCAGTAATTCTTAACTTAGAGTTTGTTAGTAGTTACAAGTTTTGTTTAGTTTATTTCTAATATTTAAGAAATGCCAAATTTTAAATTCTTCTTTTTATTTCTTGAATTTATTAATAGTTCCAAGCTTTTTTGTTTGTTTGTTTATTTCTAACAATTAAGAAGTGCAAAATTTTGAATCCTTTGCAAATCAAGCTATAATGATAAAGTATCATTATTTTAATATAAGTTTTAAAATAAGTTTTTCTAACCTTTCCAGGAATGACACCCTGGATATTGTACACTTAATTTAACACCAAAAAAAAAGGAAAACAATAATTAACTTCAATTATCATTTATAAAAGTAGTGTAACATAGAATAAAATAATAATTTATTGATTTCCAGCATGCAAGGGTATAGAGAAAATAAATCTAAAATAAGTAGTCTAAAATAACTGAGAATAACCTCTAAGCCTATCTGTCTGACTGTATGGTGAAAACATAATTTTAAAATACGATCAAACTGGAAAATTATAAATACTTTAATGCACAATTATTAATTTCTTCAAATCTGACTCGCCTTTTCAAAAAATAACACTGCACTTCATTTCCCTTCACATCATTTATTATAAAAGTATCTAAAAGGCAAGCCATTTGTTGATAAATTGTACATTTTGTGATATTAAAGGGAAAATTGTATTATTATAAGTTAAAGATATTTTTAGTTACATTTATTTTAAATGTGATTGATTTTTGCCTTCTATTATTTAAATTTGTTTCTACCTTTTTCATTTGACATTTAAACTAATGGCAACTGGCATGTTTTCGAAAAGCATTCTGGGTAGCAAAGAAGTGAACTATTTCGGGTCGACGGGTTCTAAAGTCTCCAATTTAATCTTTTAAAATATATTTATGGATAATAAATATTAAGTTTTATGGTGTTTTTTCGTGACGTTTGTTTTTAATTTTTACTAATCTTTAGTTGTTTTCTCTTTCATCATACTTTAAGTTTTGTAATGGAAAAAATCTGCCAATTTCATACAAATCTAGTGGAATTATTTTATTTAAATAAAATAAATTTAGTATCTTAAAATAAATATTCATTCGCAATCATTGGTCTTTCATCTTCACATTCGAGTTATTCTGATCCGAAGAGTGATGGAGTGTTAATACAGAAGCAGGTAAATAAATTTAATTTATTTATCAATATATTGTCTATCAATTTAATTCAATCAAGGATTTAAGAATCTATCAATTTAAGGATTTAATTTTAGCTTTAAATATTATTTTTGATTGTAAGAAAAAGATTTGTGAGTTTATTTTTTTATTAAAAACCTGTATTTTTGAACAAATTAATGAAATCTCGCCGATAAATTTATCATTTTTCTTAGTCTTTAGTCAAAAGAGTTAGTTAACTCCTTATTATAATTTATTTGGCTGTTCATATTATTTTATTGTCTATCAATTTAATTCAATCAAGGATTTAAGAATCTATCAATTTAAGGATTTAATTTTAGCTTTAAATATTATTTTTGATTGTAAGAAAAAGATTTGTGAGTTTATTTTTTATTAAAAACCTGTATTTTTGAACAAATTAATGAAATCTCTCCAATAAATTTATCTTATCTTAGTCTTTAGTCAAAAGAGTTAGTTAACTCCTTATTATAATTTACTTGACTGTTCATAAAGTAGATATTGACTGATTTATCTCTAATTATTTTTGAGATTCTGAGAAAATGATAATGGTTAGTTTTATGAAATAAAATATTTTTTATACTTGACATATCTATCTATATATGCATACTAAAATTTTTACCTAGTTATTTTAATTATAAGTTTTGAAATAGCTTTTATTTTCAATGTGATTTTCATATTTTAATTTTGTTTTTTATTGATATTTAGTTTAGCTGGTAATATCTGAATGAGAACAAATTTAGTAATTCAACTTATATAACCTAATTCGTATTTGTTTTTAGTAAAATTTTTGTTATAATAGTAAAATTTTTACTGTTATAGTAAAATTTTTATGACTATAGTATAATTTATATAATTATAAGTGAAATATTTAATTTTAATACCTGTATTTTTGAACAAATTTATAGAAACGTGAATTTTTTTTTTTCGTTTATCATTTTTATTAGTTTAATCAAAAGAGCTGGAAACTTCCTATTATAGTTTGCTAGTTGACTCATCATAAAGTAACTACTGAAAAAATTTCATCTGATTGCAAAATATATACTTATAAATGCCTTTTTTTAATGTATGGAATATTAAGTCATATATTATTCAAATTTAATTTTAAAAGAAAGTGAAAAGTTTAAAGATTTCAAGTTTATTTATAAGAAATATGGGGATATTTCCGTATCATGATCTGTCTCGCCAAATAGATTTTAAAGATCACGTTACGGAAAGATCACAAATCATGATACGGAAATCACCCCAGAAATATTGTAAGCTGTTTCCCTTTTTATATAACTTTTTTATGTTAGAATACACATAAATTTCTTTTTTTTTAAAGGCAATTTTTGATGATATTTTGGTTAAAGTAATGTTCTTCTTTTATTGGGTAAGGTACAAAATTAGTGTCAATTTTATTTTTATGATGTTATGGTTATTTATTTATTCTTTAACTGGTTTTTGTAAGATTTACGAAACAAGCTATTGGGAGATTAATATTTCTTCTTTTTATATTTGTATAGAATTGACAATTTTAATATTTTGTAAAATAATCACTTTTTCCTAAAGGAGTTAATTTTTCTTTTCTAAAATAAGCATACATAGAATCAGAGCCATTTAAAGGGACAAATGAGTATTTGCCCATGGTCCTGCAGTCTTGATACTCTAAGAGGCGACATTCGAAATTTTGTTTAATAATAATTAAAAGTTTAACTTTTATAGAATTTATATTTAGCATTGAAAATTTTAAGACATCGTTTCTCCTATTTCATCCTATGAACGTAACAGAATACAATGTCCGCAAAATGTCTCCATGTTGTGCCAGACTGTTTCTTAAGAAAGAGAGTTTGCAGGGTAAAAAAATTAAAATTATAGAATTCGAATTTAAGATTATTGTAAACTTTTTTTGATGATTATTTAAGTTTTTTATGTATGATTATTATGCTCTTACAATTTAAAATCCCTTACTTTAAAGGGTCACTACTTTTGTATATTTCGAATTTAAATGATAGTATTAAATCTAAAGGACACAATGTTTTTTTTCCCCTTCTTTTTTTAAGAATGAATTTTAAAATTTCAATACTATTGGCTAAAATTTGAGTTTCTTACCGATTTGTTTTTCTAAGGATTTTGCCATAAACAAAATATTTAAAAAGTCTGTCAATGTTTATCCAAGGTTTAGAAGAAAATGCTTTATAATGTATTAATTAAAATGTGTGTAACTTACCTTAAATGTCTAAGTATATTTGTAAGTTTATAAGAAATCTGATCTCTATCTAAAATTTTTGCAATGCCTATAATATGGTAAAAAATTATCGATCTATATGGATGGTGTTTTCATTATAAATGTAAACAATAACAATGTCGAGCTCGGCACCTACTCTAGTTCCGGTTAAAAAGTTTGCAGCTGCTTACTACATGTTATTCTGATAGGCGATGTTTTTAAATGGATAATTTTGTTTTCAATAAAAGAAATAAATTAGATAATTTCTGAGCTAAAATCTGNTGAAACAATACATTGCTTAACTAGAGAAATTCAATGCTTATTTCTAAATTATATAGTTAGGATTTTTTTTTATTTTCATTCTTTAAGCTCAAATGGTAATTTTCATCAAAATGTTGTCATGCACTTGTGTATGTACAGTAGGGAACCGATTATCCGGAACGATCGGGACCATCGCTATTCCGGATAACTGATTTTTCCGGTTTTCTGAATCGCTACAAAAAGCCGTTTTTTTATTGTTAAACCCAACTAAAAAAAAAAATGTTTTTTGGAAATAATCTTAAAAAGAAGAAAAAACGATGAAGTAATACACTAATGATTATTTCCAAAATGATGGTAAGGTGAACATCTTTCAAAAAAGAAAAAAAAATCCTAAAACCTTATGAGGAAAACAAATTTTTTTTTTAAAAAATGGCGGGAAAATTTATCGAATTTCGTTCCGGTTTTTTGGTTTTCCGGTTTTCTGATTTCCGGATAACGGGTTCTGTACTGTATATATAAAATTTAATAATTATCACAATAAGAGAGAAGTAGGTATAATACGATGCAGTTGAGAGTATGCTTTGGATTCATCCTTTATGGTGGTTCAAAAACAATGCCAAAGTGCAAAATAAATAGTGATTTGTAGCTCCTGTAGCATTGAAACATGACTTGGATGAAATAAATAATAGTATAATTTATANATTTTTTCACAATTTCACGAAAAACGGACCTTTCACAAAATGTCTGGACAGACCCCTGGTGGTTCCATGTAACTTGCAATTGGTGTAAAGGATGATTCGCTGCTTTCGTGTTAGGTGTCATACTTTATTCTGTATTATTATCATAAAACAGCATATTTGATCATATCGAAAACAATATACATTCTCTGTATCGTAATATTTCATTTAAATCACTTTGTTGATTTTATTTTAAAGAAATCTAATAGAGACATTTAGATGGGCTAGTGAATATAGGTACGGACTGATAATTTAAGTTACTCGTCCTTTCGACTAGTGATTAAATTTTCTCAATTTCTATCCCTGGATGTTCTAATCAGAACTTGATCCTTGATGTAGATTTAGGTAGATTGTGATCACTCAGTTTTTGAAGTAATGTTCCCAACCAAGAAAACATATTCTGAAGGCTGGAAGGTATTCCAGACTGAAAGGTTCTGTTTTTGTGAAAAATCTAAACTCTTAATTTTCTCAATCTATAATTACTTCAGAATTAGGCTCTTTCTGTCAGGGTCCTGTTTTTCTGAAAATATATAAAAACCATGTTTTTCAAGCAGTTTAATTTTAAAATTATGAATTAACGATATCCTCAAATATATTTTCTAGAGTTTATTTTTAAAGAGAAAAAATATAGTAAGGAATTTTTTTTATGATAAAATATATTGTAGAGTGTTCTGTCTAGTGGTAAAATTTTTTGCTTGTGAAGGATTGTTAATGGATCCATATTTTGTCTAAAAGAACTCCTATAAGGTGACTAGAAGATGTGGGAATAAAATAATAACTTTACAGTAAGGGTATACAAGGCTAAATATAGCCCATGAATGATAAATGTGCAATTTTTATTAAAAATATTTTATTCATTAATTCAAAAATTGTTACTTAGTATTTTTGTCATAAATGAGTTTCATTTTCTTTTTCAATACATTTTGCTTGTAATAACAAAAACAATCAGCCCATTAAAATATTAAATTTCTTCTTTTATAATTTTTTTATTTTATTTTTCATTAATAATACTATTGTTTGTTATTCTTTGCAATTAATTAGCTAATTTTCTATAAATTTTTAGGAAATCTGGGGACATTCTAGGTGAAGTTTGGGTTGGTCAACGGGAATAGTTAATAACCTATAAATAACGTTTGTTGAAATAATGATTCCACTTTATCTTGAAATGTAGCTCAGTGCCTAACTAAAAAGCTTGTTTTAGATGGGTTATTTATTTCAGAGTTATTAGTTATTCTATATCCCTAGCAAATTTCCTGTTTAAAATGAAAATTATGAAAAATCTACCCCACTCTATGAAAAATCTTTAATAACTGCGTGATTTTGTGAAAAAAACTAGTCGAAGTTTTCTGAATCTATAATTATTATAGTTATTTCTGTCAGAGTCCTGTTTTTTGTGAAAATAAGATTCAGTTTTAGCGGTAAAAAAAAAGAGAAAAAAGAAGAAGAAAAAAAAAAAAAAAACGAATTCCAGGGTACTCNGTTTTAATTTTAAAATTATGAGTTAAAGACGTTATTTACTTTATTTTTTGAACGAAAACTTATAGCGTAGATTAAGATACTGTAAAGGGTCCGTTTTCGCAATAAAATATTTTGTGAAAGGTATGTTTTAATGATAAAAATTTTGTGAACTTACAGAAAACTTCTTAATTGGTTTCACACAATATTTGTCCGTTATTATAAACTATTGAAAGAGATGACTGTTTTTGGGAATTAATAAATTCCAAATATATAACGTACTTTTTAATGTTGGTTACTGATACCTCAAAAAGACTTTCTTATCATTATAGTATATTCATTTTGGTTGTGAATTAAAAAAAAATTAATTTAAGCTTTAACTTTTATTTTATTAACAATTTTTATATTTTGTATTAATAAAAATTACTCATGATTTTGAGTATTTACAAATCGAATAAGTTTAAATGAGAATAAAATGCGCCTACAATACCGTCACTGTGAATTAAATCTATAATGATTTAATACCATTTTAAATAATCAATATAAGCATGAGCTCAAGTCATGAATCATAGGTAGATCAAATTTGAAATAGATTCGTCTAAACATCGTTTTCATTTTCTAAAAATTGTTTTCATTTTATCGTTTTCTTTTTTGTCTAACATTTGGCTCTCAGAAGAACATCCTGAAATAAAAGCAATGCATTCTTGTATAAATTTTCCCCTTGCATTAAGAACATTAATACATATCGATAGAAATGGGTTCAGAACGCGAGGAGAATTACAATTAGGTACGAAATATCGTTATTGGGACAACTAATCATGAACTTGACATTTCATCCTTCTGTGGTATTTGGCATCGTTTGGAATTATGTCGCAGAATAATTGACTCGAATTTTATGCGAATTGTAGGAAATTTCTTAATGGCGATTATATGCATAAAATAGATTAAGAGGAGTGGGAAACTAAATATAATTAATTTTTGTTGGTCAGTTTTCTCCTTTTTCTTGTCTGAAACCTTATCGTGTAGTTATAAATTTTTTTTTTCATTGTTTTCAAGATTAATCTTTTTTAAACTTTTATCTGGGCGGAATGTTATATGGCGATATAGCGGTAGGAAAAATTAGTGTAGGAATTTTTTTTCTTTCAGAAAAAAAAGCAAGTTTTATAATTTGTTAACAAATGATAAATTTAATTAAATAGTGAAAGTGCATTGACATTTTTTTTCATGTGAAAATATCCTGTTTTAAAAATGATCTTTTTAAAAATAAGCTCCAGTTTTGTTAAGATAAGTTTTAAATACGTCGTAGTGTTTTGTTTTTCTGAAACAAGCATTATTAAAAAAAATTGGTTTGTGTCATTTGAATTTTTATAATTTCCAATGCTTGAAATTAATTTTTAGACTTATTACCAAAACCAGTGTTGAATTTTAAAATGTGGTTTAAAAGAATTTGAAAGCTTGAATAACGTTAAACTGACATTCTTGTTTAGATTATTTATTTTGCATTGAACTAATTTTCTTTTAACAAAATTTTTTTAAACAATCTTACATAAAAAACAGTTAAAATATTAATTCTGAAAATAAAGTTTAAAAAGAAAAAATCGCGTTTTTTCTTTTAAAAATTTTATTTATACAGTAAACTTTCAGATTTCTATTGTTAAGTAATCAGCTTTTTAAATGAGATTTAAGGGTCGGCTTAAATGATGCACGAAGTATATATATATATAAAAAAAAAATACAAAGGTCGCCGTGTTACAGGCTGAGGATTTTTACTCTCCTTTTCATATAGTTTTTGCTTAAGTAGCTTTTAGAAAGCTTAATTCCGAAACAGTAAGTTAAGCTGCCGTGAAGCTATTTTTTTTTTCGTGCTTTAAGATTTTTTTCTATTTTTTTTTTTTTTACATTGCTATTTCAACTATAATCAGTAAGGCCCGGATTTTGATGACATTTGCAATTTTTTTTTTGCATTTTTGGACATTTTTTGTCCTTTAGAGCATTTTTTTAGATTTATAGGGCATTTTTCCTTAAATTTAGGGGCGTATTTTGCATTTTAATGCATTTTATTTTACATTTTTAAGGGTATTTTTTGCCCGTTTCAAGGGCATTAATTGAGATTTTTTAGGTCATCAAAATCCGGGCTCTAATAATCAGTAATAATCAAATTAATTTTATACAAAACTTAAATAATTTAACTCTAAATTAAGTTTAATGTTACAATGCACAAGACAAACGCAATAAGAAAAAAAAAGCACTTTTTTTCTTTTAGCTTAGCTCGACTCATTTTGCGACGTTTGAAAAGTAAATGTTTATTTGTTTTCTTCGTCATTAAAATATACTAATAATTATTATTTGACAGAACTAGAAATAATTAAAACGGCATAACAACTAGAATGGTTAATTCGTTTCTACGTTTGGAGAAAAGAGTCTCGTATCTGTATTTTAATGAGGCCCCTGTAAAAGTAGCTTTCTGGCAATATGAGTTACGTCGCAGTGAAATCATATGTACAGCGCTTTAGATTAAAAAAATTTCTTCTCATTTTGTTTTTGTAAATTAATAAAGTGAATAAATGTAAGGGGGAAAATATATAATAAGCTAATAATTAAAGTCAAAGAGTGAAATAAATATTCTTAAAAATTACAAATCTATATATATATATTTTTAAATTTAAAAAAAAATAAAATATTATACTCCATCTGAAAACTTTTCCAGATGTTTTAAAAGAGTTTTACTATTTAACATGTTTGTTTCTGGAAAGTGTTAGTTGTCAATTATGATTGTCATTCTAGCAATGTTGACATCTGAGACGCGGTTTAAGCCATTACATTGCATAGACGTTCTCTGTATCTAATGGATTGAATCAAGCTTGTAAATATGATTGGAATAAATAATCAAATGTAATTATTATTAGATATCATTTAAGTAACTAGGGTTCTTGCCAGCAATGAAAATTTAGCCGTTCAGTAGGACCAGATAGATATTGTGGTTCAAAATAAGTATAGTGTTCCAAAATCTTAATATTGTAGACAAAGTTGAGGACGGGAAAAGCGAACTTTACAATTACATAATTTATGTTATGGTGCACATCAAAATTTATCATTGCCATCTCTCACACCTTAAAACTAATTACGTTCATTACCAAATAGTTATTGAAGGTAAGTATTTACAGTCAAACCCCGCTATAGTGAACATGGTTTATAGTGAACTACCGGATATAGTGAACGAATCGCTCCTGTACCTTGCTACACACGTTTAATGTTATTTTTAAAACTAATTACGTTCATTACCAAATAGTTTTTGAAGATAAGTATTTACAGTCAAACCCCGCTATAGTGAACATGATTTATAGTGAACGAAATGTTCGCTCCTGTGCCTTGCTACACACGTTTAATGTTATTTTTTGTAGATATAGTGAATCAAAAAAAGAGAGGGAATTGGATATTATGAACTTTTTTCTGTCTTCGACTAATTTTCTTCATTTTTTTGGTAATAATTTTGAAATTTCTACTTCAAAATAAATACATATACCGATTTTTAAAACCATCTATAGCATGGAATGTAGCAACAGGCATTTTTCCTTGTTTGCTTCATTATTGAATAGCATTATTGAATTGGTTCAGCATTCAAAGAAGCCGCAATCTTCCAGTATTTGGACAGTCTGAGCCAATGTATTTGCTAAGCGATTTGGTGAGACTATTTTTATGTGCTTGAATGGCTGGTTAGACAGAATAATTAGACATAAATTCAGGAAAAATTATCGGATAGTCGGGAAGTGTTTCCATACTTGATATTGAGGATTGCTCATCAGCTGAAGAATTTTTTTTGTACGCAAGACGAAGCGTAATGAAAAATAAAAGTTAACTTTTTTTGTTTTGTTACTGCGTATCATTTTTCAGTCATTTTTTTATTTCATTTTATTGGTCATTTATTTAATTAATGTGTAATAAAAGAGGGCAGTTTGGAACCATTAGTTAAAATTATTTGCTGAACGGTTATAGTGAAGTCCCGGTTATAGTGAACCGAAATTTCGGTCCCTTAAAGGCTCACTATAGCGGGGTTTGACTGTATTAAAATTCAGAATTAATTGAATGAAAAGCAAAAATTGTAAATGTATTCAGCATAGAGATTAAAATGCTGAGACCAAATAAATAAATAAAAGAGGAAAACAGAGAAAGTAAAAGATAATGAAATATTATATTAACATTTAATTATCTAAAATTTTAAATAAAATCAATTCTAAAAGTGCAAAAAACATTGATTTCTGATGAACAATCATACTGTCAGTGCATGAATGCAAATCACAGCACAACATGTATATCTGAAGTTTCAACATTTAAATTAAAAAATTTTTGTACCAGACACTTTGTTATTCCATCTGAATTTTAAAATTGAAATTTTATACACGCTTAGAAAAATGAAATTACAATTAAGTACAATTTTTTTTTTAAATGTATCGAATCCGCTGCAAAAAACTATCTTTCGTTACCAGATTGTAAATTCCAAACATATTTCAAGGCGGCAAATCTGTCGTTTATGCTTATGGTTTTAGCGACTCTTGTCGCCATACTGGCTTCAACCTTATAAATAACAGTATTAACATGTCCACTAACATTTGAAGTTTTTGCGAAGTATTTTTTCCCACTGGTAGTAAGTGAAATAAATAGAGCAGCTTTTTAACCCTGAAAAAGCTGCCTGACTAGTAGAACTCTCAATTTCTACCTTTTTTTTCCCGGCAAAGTAACTTTTCATAACTTTCACTTCTTTTTTTGAATTGCATTCTGTAAGTTTACTTGTGAAAACATTTGCTGATAAATTTGCGTTATAACAGATGTGTTAGGCTAAGATAGTTTACTCTTTCCGAATGAAAGGGAAGAGTCATGTTTTTACCATTTTACTACCATTTATAAATCTATTAAAAATATTTCTTTGTAGTGGGGGACCTAACTCTTTTTATTCGAATTTTTTATGTATTAGTGCATTGCCTTCAAAACCATGAGAAAATAATTGTTACTAAATCCAAAAATATTTTCTAAAATTACGGAAATGGAAGTAGTAGTTTGATGGTATGGTTTTAAGAAATTAATAATTTTTTTTAATTATTATTTCTGAATGTTATTTTCAGATTTTAAGTAACTATTTTGAAATCTTCAATTTGAGCCAACTTGTATGAAATGTTTCATAAACGCTTTATAAAATTCATAAATGATGTAATACATATATTTTTCTTCCATCGTGTGATTATAATTTACATTCGTTCTAATTACAGGGTTCCCACGGTCCTTAAATACTGCTTAATTTTTATTTTGAAAATTAAAGGCTCTTAAAAGTACTTATTCTTGGTTCAAGGTTTTTTAAAGTCCTTAATTTCCAGTATTAGTAGTCAATTGGAAAAATTTTTTAGACTTGTAAAAATATTTAAAACAAAAAGTTTTTCTTTCTTTCACCTAGAATGAGACCTTGCAGCGAGGATAGAACATATTGAGAGATTAGAAAGGGTATGTGCTACAGAAGGCATGCCTTTTCTGTGGTAGATTTATTAAAATATTCTTCCTTTTGCCTCTGTGAGAGTGGAACATTTTGAAAGAAAAGAATAGTGTGTGTGGGGGGGGGGTGGAAGGAGCAAGATACTGCATTTTGAAGAGATTATTTATTTATTTGGTCAGTTTTGAGGTGCTCACATTGATTTTCGATATCGACAGAGTTCAATAAATTAAATTCTACTAGTAGTGCTTTTAGAAAAGAAAAAAACACAAAATATTTTTAAGTTCAAGTCAATAAAAGAAACAACTATTTCTAAAAAACGTGAAGAATTGAATGTGTATGATATTTCAATGTGTTATAAGTAACTGTAAGTTTTTAAAAAGCAGTAACGTTTTGTAAAATTTAAAATTGTACTGAAATAAATAGTTCTATAATAAATATATTTATATCAATACTTGCAATATTTTTTTTGTGAAAGGTGAATAATTGCGATATGTATTTTTTGATAACAAATTATACTATTTTTAATGTCCTTAATTTTTTAGAAAAAAGTCTTTAATTTTTTCAATAAAAGCTCTTAAACTCCTTAATTTTTGCTTTGATAAGAGAGTGGGAACCCTGAATTATGAGTTTTCTTATAGCTAAAATTAAAATACCNATTTCTAAAAAACTGAAGAATTGAATGTGTATGTTATTTCAATGTGCTATTTTTAATGTCCTTAATTTTTTAGAAAAAAGTCTTTAATTTTTTCAATAAAAGCTCTTAAACTCCTTAATTTTTGCTTTGATAAGAGAGTGGGAACCCTGAATTATGAGTTTTCTTATAGCTAAAATTAAAATACCGCTTTTTTCAAATCTTCTCGAAAGATTTGCAAAAATTATAATTTAGGTGATAGTGTTATTTTCTGAAGAAAAAAAAAGAAGGAAGAAATAAAAATCACAATCCGAGAAAAATAACACTGTATACTTCAGTCAGCCAGGAATAGTGCTTTTATTGGTCTTCAGTTTTTAAGAGATTTTTAAGCTGTGTACATCTTAAAAACCTCTTACTTTTCTTTTTATGTTAATTTAAATGACATATTTCAAAGTAGGTTTTATTTATACTCTGCTTATGGACGTCGGAAAATCGGAAGTAGTCGTGGAGAAATCTTCAGAGGAAGGCATTGGCTCACATTGGGCTGATCTAGCCAACTATGATGATGATGATGCTTATGGACGATTACAATTGCAGTTATAATCATGCTACCAAATAACAATTACCGTGAAATAATTTTGATTTAGTTTGTATAATGCTGTACAATTTTTTTTCTTTTCTCCATTTCATGCTGAGACCTATAAACTGATGCTACTATAAGTACTAGTTATTAAATATGGAATTATCTTTGTGTTTGGAACCAGTTTCAAATTTGTAAGACATACATTTAATGTGCGGCTCAGAGATGAGGCGGGCTCAGCCGAACTCGATTGGGTCGACTCGTTATAAAATGTTTACAAACTATTTACTAACTTTTAAACCAACGTTTGGTTTAATTATAAAGCATACAAAAGTGTAAAATTTATAAGGTATAAAAAAAAAACACATCTGATACTTCTGTTCGGTGCTTTTGCATTGTGAGACTAACAATAATTGCGAAATGACTTTTATTTACCTTAAGAATTTAAATTTCATTTTAGTCATCTTGAAGTTGATAATTTTTCTTCAACATTATTCTTTCACATTCAGTTCTATGTTCAGTTTTACAGGTTAGTGATAAAAAAAGGTTTTAATGACTAAAATCAGGGTTTGTGCAGACTCCTTATACTCCTTGGAAATAAAAAAAGTCTCCAAGGAGTACTTGAAACTACTTAAATTTCCATGGTAGTCCTTAGAAACTCCTTAGATTATTGTGTTGCATAGATGAAATTACTAAGTTCGCTGATAAATTTGCTGTCCAAGCAGGGAAACTGAATTATATGACTTAGCTGCCAAAATCTAATAGTTTAAGGAAAACTTAAAACGAAAAAAGAAATTGAATTGCCAGAAAAAAATGACAGCAAATAATTTGAACNTTTTCTTTGTTATTTTAGGATATAAAACATATTTGTCAAACTTTAATGAAATTTATTTCAAAAGAGCTAGAAAAAAATTATGCAAAATATAAATTCTTATAATAACTGCTTTTTAATTTAAAAAAAAACTATCTAGTTATCTTTCACACAAAGTTTTTAAATTTTTGATAAGTCCTTAAGATTTTGGACTCCTTGGATACTCCTTGGATTTCTTCTTCACATCTCTGTATGAACCCTGTTAAATTTATTTATTAAGACATGAAAAGCCAATCGGCACGACCGCAAAATTTGAAATTAGTTCGACATGTATCTCAGATTCTAATTAATCTTATGTTTCTCGAGTTCGCGTGGGCCCGGTTTGAAATTCTTCAGGCACGGGCAGGCTCAAGCCCCAAAAAGCGATAACGAACTTATCTCTAGTGTGGTTTTCTGAAACAAATTCCCTGTTAAAACCTCGAGGATCCGAACTTTTTATATTTTTTTAAAAAATAGTTGTTTGCTTGCCACCATTGCAGCAATATATTTTTCAAAGTCTCAGGTTTTTGTTCTTTTTTTTTTTTCTTTTTATGTGGTAAGATGCTTTTTCTTATTGCGGTAAGATAAGTATTCGTTTTAAAAAAATGTTATAATAAAACCAGTTTTTTATTCATTAATTTACATGATTTAAAAAACAAAATAAAAAAACAAATCTATGCTTTTATATGCTATAGTTTCAATTTCTTTTTTATATTCTTATGTTATTTTGTGGTGAGTCCGAATTTTTTATTTTTCTTTCTGTAACCCTAATTACTGAATAATACTTAACATTAGTGTGTGATTTAATGCATGAATTCTCGTTACTAAGTATATTATCATTTTTTTTAATAATTTAGTATGATTATCTCTTCACCTGTTTCTTGAAATTCGCTCGTCGCTAGTTTTTAAATGCAAATTTTAGTTCATTATTTTGAAATCATTACTCACATAAGTAATTTTTTAAATATTTTTTTCCCTTATTACTCTTTTTTGTGTGTGTGTGTCTTTCCTTTTTAAAATTTGTTATTAAATCAGCAAATAAAAGTGCAAAATGTGAATGAAGTGTTAAATTTACAAGATTTCGAAAAATATCTTTTGATTAAATTGCCTCCGCATTGAGTGAAGTTAATTAGCTCTCTTGCCATAAATAACTTAATCTTAAAAGATGTATTCGGAATATTAAGGGGAGAAAAAAAAATAGCTTCGTAATTCCAACCGTGATAACTGCTTAGCTCTCGTATTCCGATGTAAAAGATTTAAAATTAATTTTTTAATTTTCTTTTTATTCATTACTCTGGCTGTGCCAAAACTGAATAAAACCGAGTTACTTTAGTTTTTTTTCTTTTCTTTCTAATATCTCCAGTGCTGTTTAAAAAAAATTTTCCCTTTGGTGAGGCTTAATCTTTTCTCTGAGCTCTGGTGACGCTTTATTTTTTTCTCTTTTTAATCAGCTAGTTCTATAAGAACTTCTAGATTAAACAATTTTTTAAAAAGCTAATTGCATAAATTGAATTTGCAGTATGTTTATTTGTGTTAAATTTCTGAAGAAATTCTATTTTTTTTTTTTGGAGTATGCTTAATGTATTCTATTTGGTATTTTATTAACCCATGTGCAGTGTGGTTTGATTTTGATTTGGGCTTGATGTTGTCGAATTGCTATAAGGGCCTTTTAGAGCATGCGTTAGAACTTTTTTTCCAGGCGGCTACAGAGAATAGTCAGAATTTTAACAATCTGGAAATGTCAGTGAATTTAATGAAATTATACACAAAAGTCGGGAAAAATGAATCAAGAATCAATTTGAGTTTGTGGTACAAAATTCCAGCTATAATTCCAATATGCGTTTTGATATATTTGAAATAAGAGCAAAGTAGTTACTACTTGAATGAAAAATTCATTCAATTCAGAGGTCTGTTTAGAAGAAATTTGGGTCCGTTAACGGACCCTTTACAAAATATCTTTTCATAAAAACGGATCCTTCTCAAAATAATTTATCTTTTAATCGGACCCTTCACGAATTTGTTTATCTTCATTATTGTTTTGTCAATCGAATAAACCCTGCGCTGGGGAGGGGGACGAAGACGGTTCAAAACGAACTAAGTTAATTCCAAATTTTCGTAAGTTTAAATTCCAAATGTAGTATTCTAAGAAAATATTTCTACTTTTACAAACATCGTGTGCACATTCTTATTGATATTAAATGATAATTTTTTTTTGTAAATAAATAATTGATCAATTTATATTTATTCATAAAATTAATTAATAGAATATTATCTAAATAAAAATTAATTTCTGGCAACTTTTTAAATAGAATATTATAAATTTAAGAATTGTTTAAATTTACTTAATGCGTAACACATTAAAAGTGATACATAACTAAGTTGTGTTATTTAAAATGTGTCAATTGAAATTATTAAAAATGCGAGTGATTTTTGTTTCCATTATTCGTCCGAAATGAATATTCTGTGATGAGCAGTATCGGCTAAATACTAAATATTTGTATGTTGCACCTCTAATATAGTAGCAGCAATTCTTGAGCAGAATCTTGTATCTATTAACAATTTAAAAATTTCTTGAAAAGGTTTTTATCAATTTTTGCAATAACAGGACCCTATTTGCACAAACTCACAAAAGCAGGACCAAGTTTGAAAGAATGTGACTTAACGCTTATTTTATGCTCACAAATTATGAGTAATTTTTTGACAGTTTTACAAAAACAAACCTTTCACAAAATGTGTGTTTCAAGCGCCCGAAAATAGACTCCCATTTTCAAGACTTGCAAGTCTTGAAAATTTGTTTTCTTGAAGATTTGTATTTATTATTATTACTATTATTTTATTTATTATTTTTTAAGGGAAAAAAGTTTCTTAATTCCTAGTATTTTTTTTTGGGAGGGGGGGCATAAGAAAGCGGATATTTCCGAATGCGTGATACATCAAAAGGTTAGTGTTTTATTACAGTTCTTGTTGTAGAGGTGCACTATGCCGCCTTTAAGTTAAAAACGTCCTTCGAATTGTTGCTGTACGGCCCTCCGCCTTGCAGCAAAAATTAATTGAAAGAACATACGTAAAGCGTTAAACCATCATTTTTTGAATTACTTCAAACTCACTTTTAAAAAAACATAAATTATTAAATTAGGTCGTGTAATTAAGATAATTTATAATCAAATTCAGTTTGTATAAAAACTGAATTTAGTGTGTCTATCTTCGATATAAAAAAAAAGGTCGTGCACCCCATTTTAAATTACTTCATTTTATATCTATTTGTTTCAAACTTATTTTTACTGTATTGAATAATGATTGATTTTACTTCCTGGTCAAGACTCAAATGAGAACCATTACCTTAACTACAGAGACCATCGTCTAAAAAGCATTTTCTCCTTTTGCTGTTTTAGTTCTTTTTTTGCTTTGTTACAGATGATCCCGTTTGCATCTAACAGAGATCAAAAGATGCCTGTAAACAAAAGATTAAAGAAAAGCAAACTTTTATATATTTTAACTTTATCACTCCATCCAAAAGCCTGTTTTATCTGCAGTTTTGTGTTATCCTTAATAACTTCTGTGTTCTTTGTGGAATCTTACAACCCTCAAGGGATGAAGTGCCTTTCTCCATTGGGAGCCTCGTCTACGAGTGTCTTAACGCCTCATTTCGCCCAGGCGTGCCTTGTTCTGAAGAGATATAATGTGTTTATTGTTTATCTCGGGATAAACGCTTGGGTGCTTCTTCTTCTTCTTCACGCTTTTCTTTTTTCTTTCTTCGACTTCAAATATGAAGATTTTTCAGCTCCAGGTAACTTGACTTTGCCTGCTCGGAGCTGTCTTTGATTACTTGGGAGAATTTGCTTCTAAAGTTTTGAGTATAGTTATGATTAAGACCCGGGTTATGGTGACATTTGCATTTTTGGACATTCTTTGTCCTTTAGAGCATTTTTTGAGATTAATATGGCATTTTTTTTTTAAATTTTGGGGCGTATTTTGCATTTTAAAGCATTTTTTAAAGTTTTTGTTAAATTTTTCTAATTTTTATTATTTTTTATTATTACACTGGCTTCCAAACAACGAAGAAAATTTCTAGGATATTAACAGGTGAAGCAACATCTTTTCAAATTGAAGAAGAATTGTCAGTAAGTGTGACCGTCCTTTTCAAGTACGCACCAATAACATCAGTAGACGTTGAAAGAAGCTTCTCCTGGTATAAAAATTTGCTTTCAGGCAAGAGACGCTCGTTTACATTTCAAAATATTAAAAAAAAAATTTAATAATCCACTGTAATTCTGATATTTAGTAATATTATGAGATGGAAGTTGTTATATTCATTTAAGTTTCTATACAAAATGAAAATGTTTTGGAG
>NC_092212.1:76917978-76927786 GCF_043381705.1 Parasteatoda tepidariorum
AAGCATAAAAGATATTATTACATCTTTTTAGTAAATACTAAGTCATTAAAATAAATTTGAATTCAAATAAATGACGTGTAATTCGTTAAACCTATTAGAAATGTGCTATAGTATAAAATCTTAAAAGCGTAACAGCACGACTGAGACTCAATTTTCAATGAATAACTAATAACAATAATAAAACAAATAAATTCGTGATATAAATCAAAAATCGTCAAATAAATTCGTAATATATAAATTCGTGAAAAAAAGTGCTTTCGACAAAATACTAAAATAGAGATCTATCGACTAAGACTACTCATTTCTGCCTAACTTAAGGTTATTTCAGTTTCCGTTTTTAAAGGAGCTATATGTTGAGCCACCTCAGCTAGATTTGGCATGTGACATTTTTAGCGGCAATCATTGGTCGATTTTCTAGCGTTGCAATTCGGGGAGTTGTAATGAGGCTGTAAGAGAAATATACATATAGATTACGTTCCGAAAGCAAGTAAAAATATGTCTTTTATATCTCTTCTCGCATTTCAGCTTTATCTCTTTTCAAATGTTTAGCTTTTAAGGGATATATTAAATCTGGGGTGTAGGCTTTAATAATAATAACAATAAAAAACACCATAGCTCGATCTTAAGCTTAAACAGGCTCAAATTTCAAAAGTGATCTCATATCTTGTATCTACGCCTTCCATACATCATATATAGTTATATGGATAGCTATAGTGGTACATAACATAGTTATGGTTATGAAATGAGGCAGAATTTTTGCCATTAAGGGATTTAATAAAATAAAAAAAAAACATTTAATTTTGACAATTGAAAGTGCCGTAAGAAAGAAACTCATTTTCTAAAATGTTCTATGCAATAAGCACGTATGTTCTTTACTTTTACAACAAAAAAGAGCCGCTTTTTTTTTACCCGTCTTACACTTTTATTTACCTACTTTGATATTACCTTTTTCTTTTCTTTTTATACTACTACTTTCATTATTATATTTGTATTTTGTTTTTATAAGCTTATCCATTTTAAGGAAAATTTGTCCAGTTCTTTTTATACATTTTAGGGAATAACATAAAAAACAACCCCTCGACCGTTACCATAGAGACAGGGGATTTTATGTGAATGTGCTGTGGGAATTGGCGAGATTACTTCTCCCAGATTACATTCATCTCATGCAAGAGAGTAATACAAGTGGATTACTCCCGATTTTTTGGCGATGCCTGTTGAAAATTCCGTGATCTCTTTCTTGCATTTATTTCCTGTCATGCGAAGAGAAAAAGCTTTTGGTTAAATCGACACGTAAGAATGGTGGATGAATTATAATTGACTTGTGTTTCTGGAATTCTTTTTATTTTTAATGCGTGTCGTGTAGCATAAAACACATTTTTTCATCTGCATGAAAATAAGACAGGAATTTATGCTACTTACGTGGTTTATCTGGATTAGTGGTTTACAGCGTTTTTTTATGAAGCAAATCGTGGAAGTAATTTTAAACTAGTTAAAATAATTTTTTTTCAATCCAACTGTAAAATATTTAAAAAAATTTTTTTTTTTTTACTTTTCGAATAACGCGCAAAACATTAGGCACAACTTCTTTATTTTAGACATTTTCGTTTTTGTTTTTTCATTCAGATACTAGAGCAGATTTAGATGAAATGAAAAACTTTCTGCACGTATTGATTAATTCTTGTAACTAGTTTCAACCCTTTCGACGCCGTCTCATTTTGGTGAAATTTGCTTGAAAATAACGGATTTTTTTTTTAAATGTTTAATTTTTATAGAATTTTATTTTGATTCATACCACAAGGATGTGTTTAGTAAAAAACAATTCAAATTTTTTTCAACCATCATTAAATAAAATAATAAATATTAACAAAAATTCTTTTTTTTGCAATTATCTTTTGATAAACAAATTTTATAGTTGTATGCAAACATTTTTCAATTCGATGAAAAAGTTCTAGTTCTTTTAATCTAGTTCTCCTGACCAAACTATTGGGACCATATATTTTGGGGGTCAGAAAATCGTATCCATCGGGAAAAAAGGTATGTTTATTCAGAGAGTACGCTTTTGTGTCTGATTTCGTAATTTAGAATATCGTCTGCAATTATTAATTATCATATTTGAGGTTACCCCGTCAAGCCATTAAGATAGAGTCTTAGAACATGAAGATTCAATTATTAGATCAAAAGTTAATTTTAAGGTGGTCCCTTTTTTTCCCCTCACTGCATGCACAGTCTTACTTTACACAATAGAAATTATTATGAAGAATTATTGCTATTCCACAACTCTTTTTTTATTTTCTAATAAATAGTTTTTTTTTATTTTCACTTAAAAATAGTGTTTTTTAGTCGTTTTTTCTGCATGTTCTTAAAGCATGCTTATTTATTAACTTAAGCGTAAGTTAAAATTCATATAAATCACAATTTTACTGTCAATATACTCTCGCAGATTTTCAAAGAACATTTTTAGGAAAAATGTTCTTTTTTCCTGTAACGTTCTCAAATTTTTATCTATTTATTTTACTTACATGGTTAAAGTTAAATATACAATTTATTGATATATTTTTTTGATAAATTTCATGATTAAGTTAGAATTTCTAAATTTTTTTTTTTATTACATCAACAAGAAATACTACATTTCAAAAACTTAGAACTAACCTAAATTTTAAAAGATTTACTTAACAAATAACAAGTCAAAGAAGATAATTATATTTTTTCTAAGATAGATACAAGTTTCAAGTAAAATTTCAAAGGATTTATAATAAATTCACGAAAAATTGTGAATTTGCTTGCGTCAAAATAAGCTAAGTTTTTGTGTCTGATTTCGTAATTTAGAATATCGTCTGCAATTATTAATTACAACAGAGGTTACCCTCTCAAGCCATTAAGATTGAGTCTTAGAACGTAAAGATTCAAACATTAGATCAAAAGTGAAAGTAAAAGTTGTTGTAAATCTTGTTAGCATGTATTGTTTTGAATTAAGTTTGCCTAAATGCTTTAAATTTAGAATACATTTATTTGAAAAAACAGATAACTTATACACTTTATTACAACCTACAGAAAGTTTAAAATCCTCTTAGCTATAAGGACCAAAGAAAAGAAAAAAGTTTATTCCAAAATAATTTTATTTTTCTTGAAACCGATTTTTATTCCAAACCCTAGATAAAAGAGTGATCGAAAACATAGGCGCGTGGTGCAACAGCTACTGAAATAAGTGGGAAAGAAGATAGCCAATCGAAGTGAAAGAAATCAATTTCGTGTGTTTTTTTGGCTGCCAGACCATTTTTCTCTTAAGATCTTTTCTACCACATACATATTGGTCTGGAAGGAATAGGATAGAATAGAAATGGGAGAATAGTAATACGCTTTTGAGATGAGGCTGGAATCGATTTATCGACCATTTTTCTAGCCTCTCTCAACACGAGATGAAATTCGTGGACCCTACGTAACTATGACGTCGTTTCTTGGTTCATTTTTCCCTATGACGTAATACTGGTTCATTCATTCCTTACACTACGATTCCTTTAACAAAAAGAGAAAAAAATTATGCTGGATTATTACGACGTCAGTCGCCTCGTTTCTTTATTTTTTTTTATCTAGTAGTAGAAATTTAAAATTTTGTCTGTATATGACCTTATTTTAATTGATTGTGGTTTTGATTGGGAATTAAGGTATGATATTGCCTTATTTTTTAAGAAAGGAAGGAGAAAAAAAAAACTTTTGGTCCACACTTGCATGTCTATGAAAAATGTGATGTAATGTCAGGGATCTGTTTAGAAGAAATTTGGGTCACAAAATATCTTTTCATAAAAACGGACCCTTCACAAAATATTTTAACTTAAAAACGGACCCTTCACAAAATGATTTTTCTTTTAATCGGACCCTTCACAAATTTGTTTATCTTCATTATTATTTTGTTAATCGAATAAACCCTTTCCAGGGCAGAAAACAAGAAAGATGGATGTAAACGAATTAAGTTTTGTCTTCGGCAGACGATTCTTCCATTATTCGTCCGAAATGAATATTCTGCGTTCAGCAGTATAGGCTAAATACCAAATATTTGTATGTTGCATCTCTAATTTAGAAGCAGCAATTGTTGTTTATTTTTTAAAATTTAATTTTTTTAATTATAATTTTACAGTGTTGAGCATAATCTTGTATGTCTTTACAATTTAAAAACTCCTTGAAAAAGTTTTTTTTTTTGCAATAACGGACCCTATTTGCACAAATTCATAAAAACGGACCCTGGTTGAAAGAATGTGAGTAATTTTTTCACAATTTCACGACCTTTCACAAAATGTCTGGACAAACCCCTGAATGTAAAAGATTTTTTTAGCCTTCATGGTGCACCACGGATCCTGATATAATAAGACCAGGAAATCTTAGTGATAAACATGAGCTAGTTCAGTTCTAGTATGTTAAAATTCTTTCAGATTTACTTTTCCCCATTACGAAATACTCATTCATTCATTCCTTACTCTACAATTCCTTCAAGGAAAAAAGAAATGCTGGATTGTTACGACGTTAATCGCCTCGTTTCTTTATTCTTACCTAATTGTGAAAATTTAAAACTGCGTATGAAAATTACTTTACTTTCAATAATTGTGGCATTGATAGTGTGATATTTGCTTTAAAAAAAGGAAGAGGAAAAAACTATTATTCCACACGCTATTATTCCTCGTAAGTCCATGAAAAATTAAATGTGGATTAACGTAAACAGTTTCTTTAAGCCCTTTCGGTGCAACATCGATTTTGATAAAGTAAAAACAGGGTATTTTAGTGATAAACGGGAGTTACTTGAGCTCTAGAACCGAGTTCTAGGATTACTTGAGTCCAACATGAGTGTTGCTTCAGTTAACTTGGTGCATTTTTCTTTTTCACGTAATGCAGTTTCATTAATTCCTTACACAACAATTTCTTTAAAAAAAAGAGCGAGAAATTGTAGACCAATTGCAATGCACATTCAATCGCCTCGTTTCCTTCCTTTTTTAGCCAATGAAATTTATAACTACCCAGAAAAATACCATATATTTAATAATTGTGGTTTTGTTTATGAATTAATGTGTAATATTGCCTTTTTGTTGTTTCTAATGCCATTTGCCAATACCAGCAAGCCTGCTTGGTTAAACCAAGCGAATTTAAAGCAGAGGGTGCGTTTCTTGTTTTTTTTGTGGATCCATCTATGGCCTGAAATACGACTTCAGTCACACACACGTCGCAGCCCTTTTATAGGACGGATCCATTCATGCTCCATTCATTCATCCATAGATCGTAATTTTGACCTGAACCAGAGAACGATCAATCTCCAATTCAGTACCCCCAGAGGTAAAAAAAATAATGGGAAAATCGAGGACTTTGTAACCCGATAGATTTAACGTGCACCAGTCACCATTTGCTACGAAGTCACGACCTCTTGGGCATAGAGCCAACGCCTTACCAATCAGACTACCAATCAGGCCCTGTATTGCCTTGCAAAAAACACTATTTGTCCACAATTTTATGTTTTTAGATCAATTAATATAATGGAACGATGTAAGTTTTTTGAACAATCCATGAAGGAACACGGATCTTGATAAAGTAAAGGCAGTTTATTTCAGTGAAAACTAAAGCTTAGAATTCTGAGTATCAATTTAAGTTGTCGTTTAGATATATTGGTTCATTTTCCTTATGACGTATTATTGCCTCTTTCATTTCTTTCACTATACGAATCGTTAAAAAAGAAAAATTATATACCATTAGGACGTCAATCACGATATTTCATTATTTTTTATCTAACTGTAGAGATTTCGATATCCATCTAAAAAGTACTTTACTTAATGTTATTAAATCTGTACTCTAAAGATACTTGGATACCCAAATAAATATGACTCAGGAGAAACGAAACGTTTATTTCATATGGACAGCACAAGAGGGAATAATAATATAGCAAATATGAGAAAGTAAATAATTGGCACAGCGCCATCTATTGATATTAATTTTAAACATAAATTTTAGATATAATTTAACAATGTTTAATATTGACTCGTAGTAATCTTGACTTGTCGGACATTTATTATGAATGCGCACACTTGGACAACAATGAGCTATTTATTGAGAAACTATAGTTTCTAACTGAAGGGTTTAGAACAATAAAATAATGATAAGCCGAGCTGTGGTGGCTCAGGAGATAGAGCGTTCGCCTTCCAATGAGGCGAACTGGGTTCGAATCCTAGCGATGGCTGGTTGATATGAATCGCTCACCCGGCTCGCACCGTTCACAGTACTGACGTAAAAATGTCCTTAGTGGTAGACGGATCACGGATTAGAGGCCTCTTGCCGTCAAGCTAACCATGGAAGAATTTCGTGGTTTTTCTCTCCATGTAAAGCAAACGCGGGTTAATTCCATCTTGTTAGTTCTCCACGAAGGTGAAATTTCTCGCGATACTCGATCTAGGAGCTCCCTTGTCTTCTGTATTGGGTTCAAAATTACAGGGCTACGGAGTTGAATATTAGTAGTCTTAAACCCAAATATTCGGGTCGGTGTTTAAAGATGGTTACAAATACATAAATATATCATTAATAGTCTTAAATTCGTTTTATGTCCGATAGTCAATTGAATTCGCAGTCCTAGAGTTGAATCTAACATAGATATGAATTGGTGTAAATAAAGCTGAAAATGAACAAAATACGCAGCATTAAGTCTTCTCTTGAAATGAAAATTGCTATAAACGTTGAAAAGAGTTATTACATGACACATATCTTTGTTGACAAATTTCGTTAAGCGCAATCAGATGCTTTTCATAAATTTCTCGATATATTGTTACGAGAAAAATTAGGTTTCAAAAAAATATCATTTCTTTTTCATTAGAATTTTATTTAAAACGATTTCATGAAAGCAATCGAAATATGAAATAATTAATGGATTATTGATTGATTCAAAAATGTTATAGAAAAAAGAAAAATCCTAGATCTCGGAACCTTAGGCTCCACGGAACACCAATTGGGAATTGCTGTATTAGTCTATTCCTCTTTCCTCTTATTTATTAGCTATATTTCTCTGTGTATCTACATAAAGTCGAAGGACACAATATGAAAACCAGTAAGTAATCTAAAAGTATTTTCTTTCTTTTGCATAGGGTGGTATGGCCCCAGTGCTTCGTCACTGTCCTTGCCTCCGTCCTGAGAACGACGATGTTCGACTATTAGAATACAGTCATTCGAACTTGGATGATGTGCCAAATGAGGTGTTCGGATATGAGCGGACGCTTGAAGAACTTTTTCTCGATGCCAATCAAATAAAAGATCTTCCAAGGGTAACCTTTATCTTGTTTTTGCAATTTCATTTTATTTATGTGTATCGTGTTTTCTCATAGTAATAGCTATATAACTTTTTTTTAATAGGCAGAAAGGAGATAAAAATTAGTTTTAATATTTTGCACATTTTGCAAACTTCATAATTTTTTTTTTATAACCGCAGTTGAACCACCGACCCAATTTTATGGGTTTACGACTACCAATGTCCAAATGCGCAGCCTTGTAATTTTGAACCCAATGCAGAAGACAAGAGAACTCCTGGATCGAGTATTGGGATAAATTTGCCTTCGTGGAGGCCTTTTTGATGGAGCTAACGCGCATTTGCGTTACATGGAGAGGAAGACCACGAGAAACTCCCACGGTTAACCTAACGGCAAGGGAACTCTAACCCATGATCCGTCTACCACTGAGGATATTTCACGTCAGCACTGTGGTCGATGCAAGCCGGATGCGGAATTCGTATCGACTGGGATTCGAACCCGGTTCGCCTCTTTGGAAGGCGAATGCTCTATCTCCCTGGAAAATTACTTTATGTTATTTGAATAGAAAGTTAGACATTGATAATGTGGAAACGTTTCTAAAAATATACCGTATGATAAGGTGACAAAAGAACCATTGTCTAAACCAATTCGGAAGACTAACATTCGCATTTTTTGACCTCTTTCCGACTAGCTTAGGCACTTACTTTACTACTGGAATTCCGTGCTTCTTGGCAATCCAAGTTTCAATATATTCCTGCTTGTAGAATTTGTCGCGTTATTATCGGAAGGCGTAATTTACGGTCAATTAAAATTCGACGATTCTGTTAGATGATAAAACAAGTTTCATTCGTTTCTTGACCAAGCCACGCAGAATTAATAGCGATATTATCGCCGAAAGTAATATGTTGTCAATCAGAATTCCCGCAGCTTTCTGATTAGCTAGAGCACTCTAATTTTGAATAATGCTCTGTTCTACATGGTAGTCTAGCATTTAATCGTTTTTTGACTGCTTCAAGCAAAATCTTCAATTTATCACCAAATAAAATTTATTGTCGATCGAAATTTCTAGACTAGCTACTAGACATTCTAGACTACCTAGATTAGATTTCATATGGAGTTCTGCTCCTATTACTTACTGACCAGCGGTTGTAAAAACTACATTATTTTTGTTGTTTGCTATCTACAACTACTTTGTGTTACAAATGTAGCTAATTACAACTACTTTTTTTTTTAAATGCAATAATTACAAACTACTTTGGAATTGTTGTAACTACTTCACAACTTTAAGAAGACGAATTTATGTTAAATGTAAGGAAATAATTAAGAAATATTAATTCATGTTTGAATAATGTTTTTGGTTAATTCATGTTTTTGGTTTGTTATTCCAAAAATTTTTTTTTTTTTTTTTTTTTTTCAAAAAATGAATTTGAAAAAAAAACCTTCAAACCAAAAACCTTTTCACCTTCAAATTTTTTTTTTTGCTTTTCTGCCTACAAATATTTAATATATGAAATGCGAAATTTTGATCGCATTCTCATGATCTAGAGTGCTTAAATTTCAACTGGAGCATTGTACCTGATTACAATGCAAGTTACTACTATTCTTTCTCAAATGTTACTAGCAGAATTTATGTATTATATTATCGCCTATCGGAATTTTGATTACTTTTTACATAAAGTGAAAAAATCATGGTTGTTTTTTGGGGACTAAAATTTATACTTTTTACTTACGTATAAATAATTCCAAAAACTTGTGTAGTTAATATTTTTTACTGTTCTTGTTTTAAATAAAAAATGAATAATTTTACTGCATTTTTATGCAAATTTCATATTAGTATCTAAATGTCTTTCATTTTCTAATTCAAAAAGTTTTTAGTAAAATAATTGAAGTAAAGTGAGTTTCTGAATTTGTTTGGCAAGATCGAAAAAAAAAAGTTAAATAAATAAAAATTGTGAAGGTTTGTTTTGAAGAAAAAAGTGTGAATTTATACTGGGAAACAATAATAAATAATGCAGAGCAGACAATAACATTGAGCTGAAAATTTACAAAAATCACCGTCCACTTTCATGTTGAATTTTATATCTGCAAACTATTGTATGTATAGTCTTGTTTTTCAAATATTCTTTTCTCTCTTAAATAGAAATCCTCATTTTAGATGCTATTTTACTGGACCTTCTTTTTCTTAGTTGTATATTTACAAGTTTTTAAATATTTAAAAAATATCTTTGTTTTTAGCCTTTATTCCACTGCCATGGCCTACGAAAGTTAAATTTAAGTGACAACGAGATTCAAACACTTCCACCTGCAATTGCTTCTCTCATTAATTTGGAGCAACTTGATATCAGCAAGAATGGTAAAATTTTGTTTTAAAATAACATTTGCAATGTATTAAATTTTTTATTACATCTATATGTGAAGTTTTTAGTGAATTCTTGATATTATTATTACAGAAGATAGCAGAATTTCATGACCCATTTTTTAAAATAAAATTTGAAGAAAAGGAAATTGATATTTAAATTTCATGTGTATATATATATATATAT
>NC_092212.1:76929332-76986281 GCF_043381705.1 Parasteatoda tepidariorum
ATATATATATATATACATATATATATATATATATATATATATATATGTATGTATATATATGTATGTATATATATATGGGAAAAAACCCAATCAAACTCAGCTTGACTCAGCCTGTCATCTCTTCAGTGAGTTGATAAATTGAGTTGTAAGCATGGGGGGGGGGACTAGACACTGGGAGTTCAGCGTTTTGCTGACCACCCAACTGAAATATCTGCTCGTGCACCCCAGAGCCCAAGATCAAGAGAACTGAAATGGGCTCAGTAGGCTTTGGCCCTCTATGGGCTGTCATGCCACTGAGTTTAGTTTAATAATATATTTCCAAAGGCAGGTTTAAGGCTTAGCTACACAAAGGGAAATTGTCAATTTGCAATGTATATGTATCACTACTATTTAGGAATTTGACTGTTTTTGTGAATTGCACTGCAGAATTTAATGTTTTTGCTCCTTCAAAACTCCTATTATATTTTTTTAATAAAAGTTAAAAAATGTGATGTGGGTCAAAATCAAAAGAAGAAATTAGCGTTTTTTTGTTAAGATTTTTTTCCTAGTTTAATTTTTTTAAAAATCTATTTTTAGGAGTATTAGAAATTCCAGATAGTATAAAGGGATGCAAGTGCCTTAATGCAATTGATGCTAGTGTGAATCCTTTAGGAAAGTAAGGAAGTAATTTTTTGAATAATTGTAAAATATTCCCTTTTGTATATCTTTTTTAATTATATTATTAGTACATTTTCTGTATTTTTTATGACTTTTAATTATTTAATTTTTTATTTGTTTTTGGAAATTAGTTTTTTATTGTGTTATTGCTTATGAATAAAATGTTAATAAAAATAATTTTCCTTCTGATCATTGCTGTGCCTAATTTAGTTTGATTTGATTTCACTGAAGTTTCCTTAAATGTGAAATAAAAAATATTTTTCTTCAGAAGTATTTTATTATTAAATATCATCTAGTTTTGGAAAAAAGAAATTCTTTTTAATATAACTGTTGGTGTAACTGTTTTAAAATTATAGAAATTCATTTTCTCAGATATTTGCATATAATTTTTAGTTAGTAGCGAGATAAAAATGATTGTTAATTATGAAACAAATAAGTGTTTGTATGGGCATTTTAGATTTGTAAAATTATTTTTGAAATATGCATAATACAAAAATAATTCAATTTAATTATTCTAATAATTTTTTATCTGATTGTAAGCATTTTGTTTTGTTATTACTTACTGACAAAGAAAGTTTAATATTACTTTAAAGGAAAACTTTTCTTTTGTATAAGAAGTTTAACAATCATAATGTATGATAATTTTTTTAATGTCATCTTACATAAATTTTATCATTTTTCACTGTCCTTTGAGAACAAACATTGATTGTAAAATTTGAATTATTCTTGAAGCAAGATATTGTTTTTTAAACATATTTACATTATGCATTTTTGAAATTGAAATTGGTCAATAAAATTTACAGTGAAATGAAAGAAAATAAAAAAAAACCACAGTTAGTAAAAGTTTAAAAATTTAGTTAGTAAAAATTAAGACATTTGAAAAATTATTCAAACGCAACTATTATTTTATGTTGTCTTTTTTCATTAATTGCTTTTAAAAATTTGAGTAGGATTTCATTAATTGTTATCATTATTGGATATAATTTCAGTCAAAAATATTTACCCCAATTTAATGTATTTTTTAAAATTAAAGTTTCATCAAAAACTATTATAGCACTTAAAAAAATACATTTTTTTAAAGTATGTATTTGTCACAAATTATGTTATGAACTATTTATTCATTATGCATTTTATTGAACAATATAGAAAAATGTCTTCATTTCTGTTAATATCAATATAAAATCGTATATAAAATAGTAAAATTTGTTATTTGTTTTAGACTTCCTGAAGGATTCACATTTCTTTTAAACCTTCAAGAATTATATCTTAATGATACGTTTTTGGAATACCTCCCTGCAAATTTCGGAAGGTAATGTACACAATTTTGCTTAGTATATATTTATAAAGTTTTTGAAACACATGTTACTTATTGTAAAAATTTGTATATTTATTAATAATTTTTCCTACAATTTTAAAAATTCGATTTTTTTAAAAAAATATTTTAACTTTTTCTGTTGTAATGTTTATTTTCCAACATAATTATTTGAAATATTTATTAAAAAAATTATTATAAAATAAATAATAATGATGATGATGCCCGGTGGCTGAGCGGTAGCGCTTCGCTCTGTCGTGTCACAGGTCCCTGGTTCGATCCTCAGGCCGGGCAAGGTTGACTCAGCCTTTCATCCCTTAAGTGGGTAGACAAATGAGTACCAAGCATGCTTGGGAACTAAACACTGGGGGTTCCGCGTTCGGCTGACCACCTGAGAGGAACATCTGCTCCTGCACCCCAGAGCCCAAGGTCAAGAACACTGAGATGGGCACAGTAGGCCTTGGCCCTCTAGGGCTGTCGCGCCGCTGAGTTTAGTACTTATTAATCATTTTTATAATTCTTACTTTTATATATTTGTGAACATTAACAAATAAATAAATAAAAACTTTATAATAAATTAGGTAATGGCCGAAAATGTTTTTGTTAATTTTATTTCCTTCTCATATGGCAAAATTTTGCAAAAATTGTTTTTCTAATTTTTGTATACTTATTTTTAACACAAAAGAACTTTTTTTAATAACTTAGTGACAATATTTTGAAAATTATATAAACGATTAAAACTACATTTTTTTAAAAATTGAAATATAGTTTCAATACATATGAATAATTAGATTGTTTGATAAAAATAATTTTATATCAGAGATTTTGCCTGTCTCACAAGCATACTGTTTTAACTTTAGACAATTTTTAGTTCTTTGTATATTCCAGTTATACATTTTGTCATTTTGCTGATGTTTGCAATATATCTTTTAACTGTAAATAGTTTTATATTGAATTATAGTTTTATTGTTGATGCTGTGTATAATTAAATGAACAAATGTTTTATAATTTAAAATGTTTTAAGGGTGCATTAATTTTTTGTTTTAAAATTGTAATCTCATAGGTTAGTACATTTGAAAATTTTGGAGCTAAGAGAAAACCATCTAAAACTTCTTCCAAAATCTATGGCAAGACTCATTGAGCTCAATAGATTAGATATTGGACAAAATGATTTTGCAGATTTGGTAAGAACTTGATTGTTTTTTATTATATAAATCACAATTTTTTTAAAAAGAAAAATTTATTATTTTCAAATGTTTAACAAAAGTTTTTCCAGAAAGTTGAAATTTTTTTTTTTTTCTAAACTAAGTTTTATGTTTAAAATTAGACACTTTTATTATTCGTTTTTGTTGTATTTCAATTTTAATGTATGATCAGTTATTCATCTAAATATGTATGCTTCTCTGTTGTTGAAGCTATTGATAAATTCAAGAATAATTTTTTTCTGTTTGTTCATCTGATATTTTTATAAACTTAAGAAGATTGCATCATGATTTAGCATAAATTCAAAATTTTAGTCCTTATATGTTTTTCTGGTTACGCTCAGAAATCTTTTTCATTGTGTCTTATGTATCAAATATTATTAATGGAATATTTTAATGTGTTTAAAGTTTGGTAGTGTTATAAAAAACTTACTTTGCTGAATAGAGTAGGGAAAAACTGTACATTTATAATTTTTATTTAAACTTACTTTATTTTTAAGTTCATATGATATAGTTAAATCCTCAAATCAATACCAGTCTATACCATTTTATAAAAATGACTGTTAACACAGCTTTTTACCTTTATAGGAAACAAAGATTTCCATCAACTTAATTTTTGAATAGATTACTAAATAAAATAAATTAGTGATCACTTTTCTCTGTTGAACATAGAAAAAACTAGTTTGTTTCGAAAATAAGTCTATGGATCAAATTTATAGCAGGTTAAACAAATTTTTTTAATGTATTTTGATAATCTTGCTTACGATATCTTGGTTGATCTTGCTTGGTAAGAGATATTGGTAACTCATTTGAACATTATTTTTAGCTTGCTCATATAGCCTGCGTTCTGTACTTTTAAAATTTGCACATGTTTTCTTTTTGGAACCAGCCTGTATAAAAAATATCTATTGTACAGAGCTCTGTCACTTTTTCAAAGTTCTTTGGATAATTCTCATATCAATTAAAAATAATCACCGTTAAAATGATTAATTTCATTGTATATATTGTTTTTTTTTTAATATTGTTTGGTAAGGTATGCATTGTTTAGTTTTAAATATATTCATTATAAACTGTGGTAGTTCAGGTACCTGGTATGTTAAGCAGACCAGTTACAGTGAACCAGATTGGCCCTCTGTTATGAGGAATGCGGTAATTTTTAGACTCCTATAATATANTTACAAGATAAAGGTGCATCAATTGCAATTTTAATTATTTCTAGTATCCATGAATTTAAAACCTATTCTACGTTGTGTAAGTATTTCAAAAGATGATTTTCTATTTAACGAATTTTCCATATAACGAACTTTTTTTCGGGATTTAGCGACTTCGTTAAATAGAGGTCCGACTGTATATTCATTATAAACTGTGGTAGTTCAGGTACCTGGTATGTTAAGCAGACCAGTTACAGTGAACCAGATTGGCCCTCTGTTATGAGGAATGCGGTAATTTTTAGACTCCTATAATATATCATATTTTGATTAATTTCAATAAAATTTTTAAGAAAAATATGCTTCATAATTAGTTTTGTTATAATTACTTCCTCCCCCAATTTTTTGTCTACGTAACAGTAAAAAATTTTAACATTAAGGTTACTCTATTGCATATTATATATCTCTCAATTCTTTCACCATAACTTCATATTTTTTTCCTTTACTGACTTAACTACTTCATTGTTTGCATTGTTTTCTCATTTAGTTATCACTATAAATAGCAGATTAATTCTTACTGTTGGTTAACAACTGCAGTTAGTTTATTATGAATATTTGCTTATTGAATAGGATAAAGTATGCAGTTTTACTGTTTTAACACTCTCAAGAAAATATAATAAGTTTTATTTTAATTAATTGTAAATAGGATAAATAATATATTTTTCTCTGCTTTTCAGCCTGAAGTTATTGGAAATTTACCAAGATTGGTTGAGCTATGGTGTGATAGTAATAATTTAAATTGTCTTCCACCAGTAAGTGTAAATCCTATTAGTTTTCTTTTTTTTTAAAAAAAAATACCTTTTCTTTTGTACATTCTTAAGTAATTTATTGCTTGCAAATGGAATTAAATATCCTTGAGCGAACATGTAAGTTTTAAAGAATATAATCTAATTAAGAAATTGATGAAATTTGATGACATTTTTAAATAAAGATGTATGTCATGCAAAAATATCTTTAAAAGTATACACACATGATCCCGTGCTTAAACTTAACGAAGTAAACCATCTCTCAGGTAGAGTTAGGCTAATATGGACTTAATTTAAGTACCTTTAAATTTAAAAAAAAAACTATTAATTATTCTATCTTAATTTTATCGGCATCACGAGAGCCTCATTAGTAATCCTCCCTTTTTTAAATACATCATTGAAAAGTTCATAATAAATGTAGCTTTTATTTCAGTTATATTTTTTTATAGAAAATAAAAAAAACTTTTCTATTTTAGATATTTCCTTATTTACCATCATGCTTTAACTTTTACATTTTTTTTTTCAGTTTTTGGGAGGTCTAAAAAAATTAGCCTATTTAGATGCAAGTAAAAATAAAATATATGAAATAGCAGATGAAATTGAAGGCTGCATTAGTCTTTGTGACCTGACATTGTCATCTAATCGAATCAAAGTACTTCCTGAAGGCATAGGTATGATACTATTATATAAATCTTTTTTTTTCCTTTTTTTTAATTTTATTTGTCTGAATAATTTAAGCTACAACAATTGCCCTTTAATTTTGAGTTTAATTTAGTGTTATTTGTTTTTTATCTAAATAAGACATATAATACAACTTTAATATAATGAGCCTTTACATTCATTACTTAATAATAAATTACTTTTTTTAATTTTGATGACTTTTATTGATCTATTTGGAATACAACGACTTCATGTATTATTTAAAAAAAATCTTAATAATGTGTTTATGCATGTTATTAATTTAAATGAATGTTAAATTTTCTGACTTGAAATTGTTTTCCCCAGCTAATTTAAGGCGACTGACAGTTTTACGAGTAGATGAAAATCGCATTATTTCAATACCTCAAAACATTGGAAAGTAAGTCCATTTGTTTTTAGAAATCTTAGTAAATAAAGGATAAATTTAATTTCTTTATTAATAAAGTTATTGTGTTTATTTTATGTGCTATATGTTATTTATTAATGCTGCATAGATCTTTATACCTTTTTGTATTAAATAAATTGTTTGAGTTGGTACAATCTTTTACGACGGAAGTTTTTTACTTATAATTTAAGAGAAGTTTATTTGCGGCGGGCTAAAATTTATTTTAAAATGTTTTACATTGCTAATATTCTAGCTAAATAGTTTAAAATTGTGTAACATGTACTATTTGGAGCAAAAATTTAGAACAAATTACTTAAAAGGTTTAGCTTTAAAGTCTAACATTTTAAATAATATGATGATTTTATTAAAATTCTGTTTGAAAGTTTTGCACTATGCTATACCAAGTTAATATTTTCCGCATGGATCTTTGAGATTCTATTTACTATCCACTAAAATCTATTCTCCTTTCCTTTTTTTTTTGTTTCAGTTATATATCTTGAATTTGTAGCATAGTATCTGCCATTGCTTTTAAAATTTTTATTAAAAATGTAATTGTTTGTTTGATAGTATTAGATGATCCAATGTCATGAAATTAAACTTATCAATATTTAAAATTATTTAGTCAATGTTATTCAAAATAATTTTGGGGCAATTTGTTTCAAAATTTAACTGAATTAAACCTTGAATTTTAGTTTATGAAATAATTTGTGTTAATGTGTACCAATTTTTTCAAAAAATTTATGATTTTTTTGAAAATTATAATATTTAAAATTGAAAGAAAGAATTTTGCTATTTCATTATGACTGAAATTGTTTTTAATAATGATAAAAACTTAATTTTGTAACGCAAGCTTCTGTTTCAATTTAGCTTTTTAAGTTTGTTTCTTTCTAAGTTTGTTTATTTTTTTTATGAGAGTATAAAAATCTGAGAAATAATTATAATTTTTGTTTAACTGCATTTACCCCTTTTTAAATTCTGAATATTTTGCAAGATTATATACACACATATATGTATATATATAAAAGTTTGGAGAAATTATTAATATTAATAATTTTTCCCAACTTAAGTAATTAAATTCTATATAAAATCATTGGGTTAATTGTATGTTATTGTAAATAAATTCACTAAACACCTCTTTGTTTCTTTGTTAATTTATATAGTTTTTACCATGTGCAAATCCTTTTCGTTCGAATCTTTGGCTAAAAATATGTGTAAAACAGGCAATTCATGTTTCTTTCTTTCTCTCTCTCTCTCTCCCTTTTTTTTTCTTCTTAAATCAAAGTTAATTTTCTAAAATCATTAAAATTGTTTAATTAAATATCAACCTTGTTAATTATAAACTTCTTTAAAGTATATAGTATAATATCTTACACACATCCATTTTCGGGGCCGATCCTTAGTATTTAACAAATCAAACGTGCTTCAGCACTGCAGTAAGAAAGCACTATAAAACAAAATCGATGTATTTACTCTTTTACCTCAATTTGCGCTTCTGTTTTCATAGTTTATAATCTAGTAATTTTATTGCGAAAATATTTTAAATCATTCTTCAAAATTTTCTCTTTCATGTAAGTTTATTTTAATTCGTTACTCGCTTATAGATTTTATTTTATGTTTTGTTTTTTCTTTATATTTTATTTTCTGTTTTTAATGTGATATTTATTACTTAATGTGTTCAATTCAATTTTGTTTCAAAAAAGTTTTTTGAGTGCTCCTCACACTATTGTATTGATATATTTTGCTTTGGCTGTATTGATACTATATTAGAAAGCACTCCTTTTTGCAGTTATAATTGTGGGAGCTGATGAAGAGATTATATCTTTTCTCTTTCCCCCAAATTTGTATAAAATTTTATAAATTTTTTTCAAATTTTTATTTTTTCATTATTCTGTAATTTTCCCCATCTTTTCTCTACATTTTCCTCTACATATTGTATGTATATATATATTTTATTTTCTTCTTTTTTTATATATATATATAAAATATTCACATATTTATACTCTATTTTCAGTCAGTCTCTTGTATTCTAAAATCTACTTTCTTTAATTATCTGTTGTTATCAATAGGAGTTAAAGTTTCGGTAATAACTTGTTTCTCTTCTTTTACAGCTTGTGCAATTTGGAAGAGCTAGTCTTGAGTTCAAATAATCTAAAAAGTTTACCTCCTAGTCTTGGATTACTTCGAAGCTTAAGAACTTTGATTGCTGATGATAATTTATTAGAGGAGCTTCCATCTGAAGTAATTAAAACATTCAATTTTTAATTTAACATTTGGCAAATCCAATTAAAACAAAGCTGCATTGAGAAGAAACTGTTGTATATATAAATTCATGTTCCATTCAAGCTATTTTTGCAATATTTGTAAATGTTTTTCTTTTCTAGATTGGCAGCTGTCTTAAACTCACTATTTTGTCTCTTCGAGATAATAAGTTAGTTCATATTCCTGATGAGCTTGGGCATATTACTGCATTAAAAGTTATCAACTTGAGCGGTAACCTTTTACAGTACTTGCCATTTAGTATAGCAAAGTTGCCAAATCTACAAGCACTGTGGCTTTCTGAAAATCAGGTATTTATTTCCAAGAGAAATGTTATTTGTAGTACTTAAGCAAGGTCCCCCAAGGTCCAATCAAAATTTTATTATAATGTTTGTTTTTAATTATTATTAGTATTGTTTATTTCTTTATTTTTTTAAAGAAAGTTGCAGAAAATTCTTTTTTATCTGAATACAAAGCTACTATTTTGAAAAAAAGAGTCTTCAGAAACTCTACAAAATATAAAAATAATACTTTTTATTCTTTGAGGAAGGAGTCTTGCTATTAATATTAAAATTATCCTGGAGCTGGTAAAATCTGTGTCCAGCCTTGAATCTGAATATGGTTTTTTTCTGTTCTTTAAATTTTGGGCTGGGATAGCCTGGTTGGTAGGGCACTGGGCCCATGTCCAAGAGGTTGTGGGTTCGATACCCGCAGGCCAAAGACTTCCTGTGTAGTAAATGGTGACTGATGTACGTGAAATCTGTCGATTTACAAAGTCCTCTATGTTCCCGTAACAAATCATACCTCTGGGGGTACTGATTCAGGAGTTTCCTTGTCTTCTGAAATGGTTCAAAATTACAAGACTGTTGAGTATTAGTAGTCATAAACTGAAAGCAATTGGGTCGGCTGTTCAACGATGGATATAAAAAATAAAATACATTAAATTTGTTTTGCATTTTTATTAAAATGTTTATCAAAAATATGGTGTGCAATTATCTGTATTCAAATCTTCTTTAAGTAAAAATCTCCCATAACAGATAATTATTGGTCATGGAGGTTAAAGCTCCAAAATTTTGAGATGAACTACATGATGGCTGAAATGTGGTCTGCATTGTAACCAGTTGCCTTAATTTTTTTTTTATTCAAAAATTTTTATAGCATTTTCTGCCCCTCCCCCAAATTTTTTTGGTAATTCAGAATTAATTTCTTGTCTTTGATATATTACTTTCTGCAAAAAAGTTTTTTGGTCTCTGATTATAGTTTTCCTATTTTATTTAAAGTAAATACTATCAATAAAGAGAACTCTAAAAATCACAAAATACAGAAAATTTGTTTCAAGAAAATGTTATGGAAACTTATAGTCTATTTTGTATGAATTGTTATGGATTTCAGTATCAATTGTTATCTTGTAACAATTTCTATAGCGTTAAAGCTCAAAAATTTTGAGATTAACTTCATGATGGTGGAAATGTGGTCTGCATTATGACCAGTTGCCTATTATTTTTTTATTCAATGTTTTTCGTTAGAATTTTTCTTCCCGACCCCCAAATTTTTATAGTAATACAGAATTAATTTCTTTGAATGCTTACTTTGTGCAAAAAATATTTTTGGTCACTGATTATAGTTTTCTTAATTTTATTTAAAGTAAACACTATCAATAAAGAGAACTGTATACGTCATAAAAAAATACAGAAAATTTGTTTCAAGAAAATGTTATGAAAACTGATAGTCTGTTTCGTGTGAATTTTTATGGATTTCAGTACTTTATGTTGTAATGATTTCTATAGTGTTAACCCCTTATTTATAAGCTTGTGTGAAGTTATAAGTGAGAAAATCAAAAATTATGTAATGACATTTGTTAATTTTATCTTATTTGCAAGTTATCCTTTATGGTACAGTAGGGAACCGATTATCCGGAACGATCAGGACCTTCGTCATTCCGGATAACTGATTTTTCCGGTTTTCTGAATCGCTACAAAAAAACGTTTTTTCTATTGTAAAACCCAACTAAAAAAAAAATTGGAAATAATCTTAAACAGAAAAAAAAAAACGATGAAGTAATACACTAATGATTATTTCCAAAATGATGGTAAAGTAAACATCTTTCAAGAAAGAATGAAAAATCCTAAAATTTTATAAGGAAAAAAAAAATTTTAAAAATGGCGGAAAAATTTATTGAATTTTGTTCCGGTTTTTGGGTTTTCCGGTTTTCTGATTTCCGGATAACGGGTTCTGTACTGTATATTATTTGTTAGTATAAATTGTGTTTATATTTTCAGAATAAACCTTTGATCCCCCTTCAATCTGATACTGATAGAGCAAGTGGTATAAAAGTTTTAACATGTTTCATGCTGCCACAAGTACCTTTAGATGAAGGTCAGTACACATTTATAATTATATGGTAGAAAATGCATATTCTTAATAGATTTTTAGCAGTATATTACCCATGCATTTCACTTTTGCAACTTTTTACCATTTACTAAATGGAGCATTTTTAACACTTTGCCACTTTTTAAGATGTTTGGGTTTTTTATTTAACTTTACTTTATTAAATAACCTTTTTTTAAATTTAATTAAAAGTAATTTATTTAAACCTAACTAGTCTTAAACAAATGTTGGTCACTTTCAAGAGTTTTATTATATTTCTTTCAGTTTTTTCTTCTTATTTTTTTTACTTATATTAATCAAGTGGCAGTTTTTAACCCAACCCAGATGTGACATTTTCTCTGAAAATTATTCCCTAACTACTCATTACTTTTTCAGTGGATGTATATTTTTTCGATGAGTTTGATATTTCTTTAAAAGTTGCTTATTTTTGCTATTATTGTAGAAGTCATTGATGTACCTGATGTTGAGGTTGGAGTCAAAGACCCAGAGAAGGGTAGACCAATAATAAAATTTGCTTTTGATGCTGAAAAAGACCAACCAGTAAGAAATGTTATTTTCATTAAAGTAGTTAAGCACTTAGTAACCAGTTATGTGATTTTTCTGCTAATATACAAATTCCGTGAATTAATAATTTACATTCCGACAAAATTTTCTCGGAGATCCGCTAATCAAAAATTTAAATTTAGTTGCTTACGCAAAATCTAGTTAACAAGACATTTATACTACCCTTACCTTTGACATAGAAATTTCGAAGCCGAATTGCGCATATCAACGTGCTTGATACCATCATTAATTGTTGTTTCAATCTCCTTTTTTTTTTCAGTTAATGCAATTGATTTTTTTCATTGTTTTTAAAATTATGATGTTATTATGACACGCAAAGTTCAATTCCTCTATTAGTCATTTTTAATGCGAACAATACCACAGTTTTTTCGATCAAACTTTTCGCATTTGCTACAGATATCCGTTTTATAAATCCCAATTATATTATTTCAATGTTATTAAAAAACTAGAAATTCTTGTTGCACATTTGTGTTATTACTTTTTTATGTGCTGTATTTTTTTCTCTAAATCCATGCGTTATTTCGATCGAAGTTTTTTTCTTGACAGTTATAGCTGTTGATTTTCATGTAATTGTTTTAAAATCTCAATATTATTATTGTACGGTAGATTTAAATAGCGCACCAGAATATTCACTATTTGGCGCAATAATTTTAAAATTTTTGCAGTCCATTTTTCGGCTGTTATTGCTACTGATTTCCACATATTTTTTAAAATCTGACATTTTCAATGTGATATTATTTATTACAACACGTGGATCTTGAACATACTTTTAATTAACCACTTCTTGACGCTTCAGATGGTGAGATTTCATCGTAAATACCCATGGTTTTAACATCAATCTTTTTTTCAGTTATTGCCAGAAATTTTACTAATTTTAATTTTTTTAATATTAAAATTATATATTCTTATATATATTCTTATATATATTATTATATATATTCTTTTATTCAAGTGAAAAAAATTATTAAATTAAAAAAATTTTGTTTCACTCTTTAAAAGTTCATAAATGTAACTTTTGTGTGCAAAAATGAGTTTCCTATCTATCTTATATGTATAGAAAAAAAAAATTTTAATAAAATTTCAGATAATTTTTTCTTCTAGTAATCACATTTATGATTAACTAATTTCTAAAACATTAGTATAGCTTTTCATTGAGTTAATTGTTGCGATTTTCAACATTAGTGTATTTTAGAAATTCAAATTAAATTTTGAACTTACTTTCTTAAAATAAATTTTTTTAAAAAAAAAGCGTTTAAATGCAAGAAAAGAAACTGTCTGTGTGAAATACAATAATCTCGGTAACAATGGTTTTTCATTCATAATTCATGAATCCCTATTTCTTAAGTATCCATGTAAGAGGAGTTAGTTGAATAAGTTATAATAAAATGCTTTATAACTGAAAAATATTTTTAATAACAGTAGCGAAGAATGATGTTAAAGTTACAGTGAGTGAATTGAATCTGAATATTTATAAATAATACATAACTGTGCATAGCGCCATCTGTGAGAAATATTATTAATTATAAACAGCTTGAAACCGCTATTACTAAAAAGTTGATATTATACATTGTAAATGATCATTTTATGATTTGAATAAAGTTAGATATTATAACGTTAAATATCCAAAATTTGAAGTGTTTACAAATTTTCATGTGAGAGTGGTCTGTGGTAAGTAAAATGCAGAAATTTCTGTTAAATTTTAAAAGTACAGTAAGACCTCGATTATCCGAGTTAATTGGGACCGCTAGTAACCCCGGATATCGGTAATCTCGGTTAATAGGAACCATGTATAAAAACCTTCCGTGCTAGCGAATTTAACTACTTTTAAAGTAAAAAACAATAGAACGTTTTTTAAATGATAAAAATAAACATATATGAACTTATGTTTCACAGTTAAGAAGACTTAAAAAGGAAATCAACTCTAGTAGTAAATTTTGAAAAGTAAAATGGATTTTTTTTTTAACTATACTTAGTTAAATATCGAAAGACGCATTTTCAAAAATAACACAAATCTCAAGAAAATATTGTATTTTTAAAATTTACATGATTAAACTTACAAGTCACATGACCACTGTTAACAAAGCATTCATGGATGTTTTCTTCTCAGGGTGTAATATTTCATGGAAGTTGAGTGCTTTTGTGGGGAATAAGTGCCTGTAACACGGACAACGAACTTATATGTGTATAATTTCTTGCAAGCTCATTTTGGAGAGGAGAAAAAAAAATTTAGACTTCGTTATTGCCTCGGTTAACAGAAACCTCGGTTAATCGAAGCTCGGTTAATCGAGGTTCTACTGTAATAGTAAATAATTTAATATCATTTTTAGGTAAATATATGCTATATGCTTTTAAAGTACCAAATATTCTTTATTTTGACTCGATTGTTATAATCGAATTTTAATGTTTCTTCCCATAAGTTTATGAGTCTCCATAATTGTTCCATGGTTTGTAGTTCTTGTGTAGTAAAATCTCTAATCATTAGCTTGTGAACTTTAATGATATGCTGTATTAATTCCAGCTAATGCAGCTGAATTAAATTTAGAATTTAAGCTTTAACACAGGTTGTTTGTTTTTGAAAGAAAAAGATCTATTAAAATTTCAATTAAAGCTAGCTTTATGGCACAAATAGATATAAGTATTATTTACTCACAGACATTTGCATTTTTCAAATAAATAATTAATAAAAGTTGATAATGCATTTTTATAGTTGATGCTCTCAGCATTGATGTTTTTAAATTTTATACAATAGTTTTTATTTCATAACATACCTTTGAACATTTGTCTAATATCTATTCTATTCTATTTTGAATATTTATCTAGTATCTATTCTATTTTGAATATTTGTCTAATATCTAATTCTATCTAATATCTATTTTGTTCCCATATATTTAATATTAATTGTTTTTATATTCTGTTTTGATTTCTAGAGTAGATTAGTTCGTGCACCCACACCTTATCCTAAAGAACTTAAGGCTCATGCTCGTCATGCAAGAAATTTTGCTCTGAAAAAGCACGGGTCGAAAGATTCTGAAGGAAATGATGTAGCCAATGAAGCAGCTCCGGTAATTTGAAATTTATTGCATTCAAATAATAATATACGTGACTTTTAATATCGTTCTGTTTTAATAGGTTAATTTATTCATTTGAATTTATCTTTTTTAATTTTATTTTATTTTGTTCCAAAAAGCTTAAGTCTGATAGATTTTATTGTTTTCTACTGATATGGCTATTAAACTCATTATTATTTTATTTATTTATTATTATAGTTTGAAACTTTATAAGCTGTCTGTCAAGGATCTTTAATAGCTTTTGCAAATTTTGTTAAGCTTATTTTTTTTTTGTGAAAAAATTTAATGTTTGTGATTTTACCTGACATTTTCATTCATTTAATTTTTCTGTTGAAATTTATTACTTTGATATCTTTTTTCTGTATTAAACTTTAATTGTCAAAATTTTTTTATGTTGATAAAATATGTTAATTGCATGTTATCTGTCAACTTACACACTTTTTTGTGAATCACTTTCTTTTCAACTTTTATTACAGCTAATTAATCATTATCACGCAATATACAATAAAAAATAATCCGATTTTTGGAAAAAGTTTCATGTAACTATCTTTTTTTAAAAAAATACATAAAACTATGTTTTGTACATAGAAATAAATGCATCGTTGTTTGTTCATTGAGGGGTATATTAATTTTAGGTAGTTGACGAGAATGAAGGCTTGCATGCTACTGGGGCCACACCTGATATTATGATTTTACCCACGACAGTATCAAATGAGTCAAATACTCCAGGCGTTAAAGAAGCTGTTGTTGCAAGACCAAAATCACCTCTAACTTCACCTTCCAAGCATGAAAGGCATTACATTCCAAATGTTAAGGTAAAAACTATTTACAAGACATGTTTTAAAATAATTTATTTTAGTGCTAAAAATAATGTAATCAAATGTAATAGCAATGATAATCAAATAAAAATAGAAGTAATCAAAAATAATAATAATCAAATTGTAACCCACTTCTCATTTTTATGCTTGTACTATTTTTTTTAAGTAGTAATAACAGTAAATCATTTTTAAATCAATTTATCATCATCAAAATTAAGTAGTAATAACATTAAATCATAAATACTTAATCAAAATCATGAAAATATTTAGCTAAACATGTTAGTTTTGCTGCATTTTGCAAGATATTCTCAATTTCAGGCTTCATTTTCCACCCTTTGATATCGAACCAAAAAACCTCTACATCTTTTTATAATGGCTAATATAGTGAAGAAAAGAGTTTTTTTTTTATTTATTTTTTTATCAGAAACTGGTTATTTTATCATGATCATGTAAAGTCGTTGAAAATTATTTTGCATTTTGTTAATGTATATAGTGCTTAAAAAGTACTTAAGAGGTGCTTATTTTTTGTTGAAAATTTGGCTACGCACCCTGTATATACATGTATATTAATATGTATGTGCTTGTGTTGCAGAATTTATCATCACAAGAAGAAATGAAACAACACTCATTTTTGGAACAAAATCCTCTACAGGTAATTTCTTTAATAAAAATATATAACGGTCAGTACAGTTTGATTTTTTTTGTATAAATAAATAATAATTTAAATATATTTTTTTCTGTTTTGTTAGGTTAGCCAAGTGGTTAGTTCTGACATTGCTTCTGAAATTAATGCTAAAATATTAGGTAGACGTGGTAAGTATAACCTGTTTAGTTTTATTTTATTTAACCTCACTGTTATTTTTAAAGAGTAACAGTAATTGGTAATGATTTTATCATTTGCGATTAGGATGTTATTTAATTTGTAATTATATACAGAATAATTTATATCTACTAAATAATATATAATTACATAGTTTCATGAAAAAAGCTATACATAAATTAAGAGGTTTTTTTTTATGCTATCAAATATTTTATGTGCAATAGTTATGAATCTGAATGTAAAGTTTAAATAGCGAAAGCGTGAAAATAAAATATGTTTTAAAGATGTTTTTGTATTGTAATTTTTTATTTTTTTTTATTCGTTAAAAGTTTTAAATGAAGTTTTTTTTTAAATTTTTTTAAAAATAATTTTTTGTAGATTCTACACTTTTGGGGCTTAACTTTTGAGTATTCAAAGTCAATATCACACAAACTTTATCGATTCTTAATTTCTGCAAAATTATCCTAGACTAGAAGCTAAAAAGTCTGGTTTTACTACATTTGGCCCTCCTGAAATATATCACATTATTTTGGATACCGCTAAGAATTAAATTGGGGAAGGTATTTATTATCGCTGCACACATCTATACGAGTGAAGCTATTTTATAGTTAGATATCATCTTCAGATTATCAGAATTATATTTGTACTAAAACATAAAATCTAAAAAAAGTGGAATGACAAAAAAAATTTCATTCATATTCAAATGTTTATTAATAATTAATTTTGTGAATTAAAGAAATATCAATGATGAATATCTGTTTTTCTTATATCTAAATGAGTGCAAATTTGAGAAATTATTGTTTGAAAATGAGCCTTGTTTGGAAGATTTTATTTTTTATACGGAAAAAGACACTGGTGCTTAATGCTCTATTTCATAACCATAAGTGATTAAAATGATAAATGTGATATTTTCCACCTATTGTAACCTAAATTAACACAAATTAATGAAAAAAGTATGAAAAAAATGTTTTATAAAAAATCTGCTTCAAAGGGTTATCAGGTGTACTAACTTTAAGAGAAACTGGTGTTAATCACACCTGTGGGAGGGCATATAAGTAATGAAAGGTTTATGCCTCATGAAAACATATCCAGAAATTGATTGCCCAAATTTCAAATGAGATATTCCACTATTTTAATCAGAGTAAGATACTTAGTAAATTTGATACTTATTATTTGCATAAATAAATCAAATTTTATTGTAGAATTTTTGACATTCTATTATCTTTTAACTACTTATTCAAAATATGTATGGAACAAGCTATAAAGAATATTTCTCTAGCATTCAGTTTAAAAAAATCCCATTAGTACTTGCTTTTTTATTATTTTAAATTCTTGCTTATGTCTTAGTGTAGTTTTAGAATATACAAGATCCTTCATCTTCCCTATCGTATCACCTTTGCAATGTTTTTATTTATTATGTAAAAGTTTTGGCAACTAAAATTACATGCCAGACTACATCAATTAAAATTATATTAAGTTATACTAAACATAATATAATTGCCATGTTTAAGGAATTTAAAAAGGGAATGTTCAAGACAATTATTAATATATAAAAAATTATTATCTTTGATAGTAATTTTTTTATATTTGCTCTGTTAATGTAATTTTTTTAGGGTCAAAGTTTTTAGTTTTTTGATGAATTTCCATGTTTTTAAAAGAACAAGAAAAAATTATAAGAGTAATATGTAGAAAAGGAAGTAAATAAAACTTTAGCAGAAAATGTTTTATGATGGATTTTACTAAGGTTTGGAGAAAAGTTCCTCCTTTTTTTTCGCATTGAATTGTGTGTACCAGTTTAAATGATATGGTATTCACACTGAGTTAAAATATTTTTTTTTCTCTTTTTAAAAATTTTAATTTTGAAAATGAATGAGTGAAGGAAAATCTCTAATTAGAGGATAAGTTCAGATAAATTAGGTTTTATTTAGATAAATTTGTGTCACATATTAGAAAGCAAATTAATATATTTAAATAATTTTAAGAGATTAATCAACCATCTTACTTATAAACTTGGGTTTCAAATCTTTCTTTAAAAAAATTTAAGAAAAATTAAGCCTTCAGAATTTTAGCAACTCTAACCCATAAATGCTTTTTATTTAATTTTGACTTAGATTATATTCACTTATTAATTGCGCAGTATTTTTTATTTAAAAGAAAATCTTTTTATTTATTTATTTATTTTGTAGATTCTCGAGGTGATGGGTCTAGTAGCGAAAACACCTCCACTTCAGCTACTGGTTCGCCCAAACTAACCCCAGATGGCGGCTTGAACGAAACTTACAGCCACTCTCAAAAAGCAGACAAAGATGGTCACTTCAAGAAAAACATTCCAACAGCTGGTAAAAGAGACACCTGGATGAGACAGCGACTTTTAAGACAAGGAAGCGGTGACAGTGACAGAGGATATCGTAGTGACCACGAAGTCTATCTTGCGGAACGAGATCAGTTTGGACAGCAGCAATGCTACCATGATGGCTATGCAAGCGACTGGGAGGCTTTTCTGGCAAAGCAGAGCTACGAGGGTCCTTCTAATCCAGATTCTGTTCATGGTGCACAACACTACAATCGAAGTTCCTTTCCACCCAATGATGTGGAATATCGGGGCCATGCAGAAGGCCAAGAAATCAAATCTGATGTCGAAAGAGATGGATATGTATACCCTTGGAATACGAGATTTCGATATCCTGATGAAAATCCATCTGGTTTAGTTGACGAGGAGTATCAAGCACGTATGACGCCACCTTATAATGGATACTATCAAATAGTAAATATTTCCTTTTTAAATATTACTTTAACGAATTTTCGATATTATACAAAGTTGGTCTTCAGTACATTTTTTTTTCTTTTCATGGTTATCCTAAGTTGGGTAATCTGTAGAATTCAAAACCAGCATTTTACTATCAACAATTTAATTTTCGTTTTATCTTTCAACAATTTGACTTTAAAATATACTCTAACAACAAAATTAAAATAATTTGTTAATCATTATCTAAAATATCAAAACAAAAAGCTTTTGAAAATCAGACTGAAAGTGTTAATTGTCTAAGAGATTATGTATGAATCTCAATAACTGTAAATTATAACTTATTATATGAAATATTGCTCCTTTGTAGGGCTTGAAATTAACATTGGTCTGTTTGTACGGGAATACTAAAATTAAACTCTGACCACGAATAAATAATAACCATTAGATAGTTTTTTATAGTTATATAGGTAATGTTTTATTTATATATATATTAATTACAAATTAATTCATTTGAATCATACATTTCAGAAATCTCATACCTGTAATAGAACTTTGGGTGAACTATAAGAATTTTTAGAATAAGCAAATCTATTAATGATATTATAATGTGTTTAGTGATATTAGGGGTCTGTCTAGGTTTTTCTGAGAGGTACCTATTTTGTGAAAATTTAGACACAATTTGTGAAAAATTAAAAATTATATTAAAAAATCAACACAAAAATATGGATTTATCGTTTATTAAGGGATAAAAAAATAAAATTTTAAGAAAAAGTATTTTGTGAAGCTACCATTTTTACTAAAGTTGAATTTGTGAAGATACCGTTAAACGGTAGTAAATTCGGCCTGAACAGACCCCTGGATATGTTTACAAAATGAAAAATTAAACCATTCTGTAAGAGTCTGTTGTAAGCCAGGGGTACATGGAAGTTACGGCTTCACAATTTTGTGATGTAGATTAGATACATTGAAAAATATTTTCATAATTTTTGTTCACGCTTAATCTTATTGCTTGATGTAAATTTGTAGGATCCAGTCTCAGGCCAGTTTTTTCCTGTGTATGACATGAGTCACTCATATCCTCCTGGTACTGATTCATCAACTTACATCTACGGTCGTAATCCCGGTGCTGAAGCTGCACCTCCACAGTCTTACTATGAAGATTGTGATGGATATAAGCACCCAGCATCACATTATTGGATGCCACCGCCCACATCAAATCCTCCTCCAATTCCTGCTACAAATCCTGGAACTTTACCCAGAAGATTAGGAGCTGCATCACCACGTCTCAAACGAGCACAATGTTTGAGTGTTCAGGCTCCTCTGCATGGAACACCACAAGAATATCATTTAATGCCCCACCAAGCTGTCCCAATGCATCCCTCAATGCCAAACAGTTCACCTCGACCTGGACGTTCACCATCCCCTGGCATCGAGAGCAGAGGGCCCGTTCCTTATTCTCCTCAACCCTACCAAAAATTCCCTCCTCACTTCCAACCCCAATATCCAGGTTATCCAATCACAACCCAACCTGTAAACTCAACGCATTTCCCACCTTCGATGTCAAACGTTCATCCTTCACAGTATCATGCAGCTCCCGTGTATCCCACAATGCCCACATCACCTAGAATGAAACTCCAGTCTCATATGTATCAAAATTCTGCTGTCGATGACTCAGCTTTGGTATCGAGACCTTATCCTATGATGCAGCATCCCAATCTGCACAATTCTCCGTATTACTCACCCAATCTTCGAGATCATTGCGGACCTCCTGAACCCTATAGCCATGTTTTTGGCAACACGGTCAATCCGGAAAATTTTGAAAGAGTTCAGGATGCTGAATATGGGACAATGACTTCTCCTACTTCCTTGCATTATCGCAGTGGTTCAATACCTGCTCAAATTCAAAGCATTGAAAATTGTGATGTAAATGCTGTGCAGCATTTAAATCGTTCTGTGCCAAGTATTAATATCATTCCAAGTACTTCACCACCTCGAACATCATATGTTATGGGGTCCGATGCTTGGAAAGGTATGAATAAATTTCCTTTTAAGTTCTGAGCAGTTTTTATGATCTTTATTTATTTTTATAAATATAATGTATAATGCAATACATATGCCATGCGATTTTTTTTTCTTTTTGATTTTTTAAAGTTAATTTTTGATTTTGGAAGAATTTTTTTGTTTTTTTGCACTTTTACAAATGAGTAAATTTACGAGAATGCTGACCCTTTTTACACTGTTTCCTTACAGAATATGATTAAAAAACTGGTTTTCTTTGTTGGGTGAAATTCTGTTACAATGAAGGATTGTCACAGGATTATTGCTTTTTTTTTAATAGCTCAATTTTGTTTTTGAAGAAGTTTTCTCATTTTAATTAGAAATATATAAAATTTTTACTTTGATTTAGCTGTTACCCTTTGATTCCGTTCGGTAAATTTATAAATGTGACCATAAATACACTATTTATTAAGAGGTGTAGTTTTGCTGCTGCTCATCAAGCCCCATGATCGAGGATGGATTAAAGGGGCCTAGACCCTAGATTATTGAAGGGCCCCACCAGGGGCCAACGTGAAATGCAATATGGGAAAAAAAAGCTCTTAATAGAAAAATAAAAGGAAATCATTTTATAAAAACATTTATTTAATCAGCAACCCTAATGTGGGGATTTTGTCACAAAAATGTGACAGTTTTTTATTTTAATTAACTTTTGTTAAACATAAAGGAATAGGATAAGAGAGAGAGAAAGAATCGAATTAATATAATATTCAATTTCTTTAATTTTGATAAGATATTAAATTTGTTTGGTAAATAGCTCCCCATTTTACCCATGAATCCCAAACCCTGTGACAATTTAATTCAGTTGTGCCTATGATTGTTGAGAGATTGTAATTAAAAGAGTAAACTACCTAGCAATGAGATATGAATGTTTGTTCCTTTGGTACTCGTACATTTATTGCTCTCCCCCCCCCCAATGTATTTTATTAAATTCTAAAATCCAATATCATATATTCTGAAAAAGATTTTCAAAAACAACCAAAATTTTTTTATTTGAACTATTAAGTACCTTCAGCATTTTACAGAATAAGAATATTTTTTTTGTTGCTACCTCTTTTGACTCTACTATTATCGTATAACCATTTTATCAAAAACAAAGTATTTCTACAAATTTTACAGTTGCATGCAAATTTTAATTGCATTTTTAATGTTTTGAGTTTGCAGAAAACGTTCTAAAATTTAGTTTTTTAAGTACATTTTTTAATACTTGTAGTATGTAAGCATACAAGTAATTGAATGAAAAAATAATATTTGTTATCAATCAACTTGATTTAAAAATAGTTCTCATTGTACTTACTATATTTTTTATTTTATTTATTAATTTTTTATTTTACTTAAAACTTTTGTATCAAGTTTCCATTATAAAACCAATAATTGTTTTCTAATACTAAAGTTTGTGAAACTTTGAAAGATTTTCATATCTTTAAAGTGGATATGAATTTCACGCCATAAAAACTATAATAATTCTCTTTAAAAACTTCAATATGAGATAACGTAATCATAAAGAGAACTATTTGCCATTGAATTGTTATTGAAGTCTGCTGACTTTTTCTGGGTATGTTCTTTGTAAATCTGGAATTATAGGAATGTATATGAATTAAATATCTATAAACGAGAAACTACTGTTTTTTTTTTTTTTTTATCTTTAATGAAATTAGAATTATTTGCCTTCCCTTTAGTTTCTAGATGTGTTTTCGCAAAGTTCTGACTGTTACTGGTAGCTATTTTTATTTTAATCATGATTGTCGAAACATTATCTCCAAACAAACAACGCTGCGGCTTAAATATTTTAATAGTTTTTTCTCCCTTTCAACTAAATTGTTTACTTTCTTAATGAAAGTATGCTACAGGATTCAATTTTAGACAATTCATTCAGTTTTATGTTTTGATTTCTTAAAAAAAAATTTTCCTTTATAAACATAAAAAAATATATGTTTTTTAAATTATTTTTAATGTTTTTTAAATTGCTTTTAATTAAGGCCATGTGTGCAATTTATGTTGTTTTTTCTTGTTCATTCCTCTCTTTGTGGATTTTTAATTTAATTTACAGAAATACTTCATTATTTCTGGACATTTATTGTTTGAAATTCAAACAATTGTCATCAATATTCTTTAATAATTGAAACTAAGACTTGTCCTTTGTCCTAAAAACTTGTCCTTTGTCTAATTTAGTTAAAAAGCATTGCTGGTTGTTAAAAATCATTTTTTACTTTGTCACTTATATGAGGGAACTTGATCATTTTGGTTTCGTTTCATTGATTTTAAAAATGTTATGTTACTATAGATATTAGGTTAATTTAAAAATTTTCTGGGGCTACTTAAATTTATATGTGTATATATATGAAACTTATATTATTTATCAGTGTTTAATGATTAATATTATACTTTTTACATACTGCAATTCTGTAGTGATTAACTACCATAATACAATTATTATCAGTCAATATAACTAAACTCCCAACATATTACTAAGCAAAATGATTTGATTTGATATGTTCAGTCATTTACCTGAATTAAGTTATCATTTCCGCAAGTGCTGAAGCCAGATATATCAACAATATCAAGTATTATTTTAAACGTGTGATTTTTAAAACTATTCATTTTATTTTAAGCTGCATCTGTGGACCGAAGCTGACAGTGGATGAATGCAGGTAGTTTGAATGAAACACTTTTGTTTCAAATTGATTTATTCTTCAAAAATAAAAAAAATTATAAAATAAATAATTATAATATTACTTTTAATACATTTCTAAATCAATTTTAATCAACATTAATTTTTTTCTTATAATTTATATTAAAAATCAAATGGCATATGTGTTGAAATTATTTTTAGTATTATTATTTTTGTTCTTTCAGCGTATGACCTTATTATGTTGAACATTTTATGTTTATTCATTTGAATCATTATTATGTTATTTTAGTTTACACATTAATTTAAAATATGTGAGATTTTATAATGGAGGAACTAACTTTTAAAATTGCGTTATTTTGTTACAGCATTTTATTTTGCATGTAAATAACGTGATTCGCTTTTAGCCAAATACATCTTCAAGTAATAATTTATAAAATAAATAACATTTTTGTTTGTTTTTTCTTATAATTTTATTTCTTTTTTACTGATGTAATTTTTAAATGCTTTCTATTTAAACATAACTACCCAGCTAGCTAATTTGTTTTAAATTCCACCTCTTATTGTTCCACTTATCTTATTCACGCTCTAATAATTTGAAGAATGATTATAATTGTTCAAGAAAATTTCAGTGTGGGATCAATATAATATTTACTATTAATGGCCTCTTATTGTTCCTTTTATCTTATTGACGCTCTAATAATTTGAAGAATGATTATAATTATTCAAGAAAATTTCATTGAGGGATCAATATAATATTTACTATTGATGGCCTCTTATTGTTCCACTTATCTTATTGACGCTCTAATAATTTGAAGAATGATTATAATTATTCAAGAAAATTTCAGTGAGGGATCAATATAATATTTACTATTAATGGCCTCTTATTGTTCCTCTTATCTTATTGACGCTCTAATAATTTGAAGAATGATTATAATTATTCAAGAAAATTTCAGTGAGGGATCAATATAATATTTACTATTAATGGCCTCTTATTGTTCCACTTATCTTATTGACGCTCTAATAATTTGAAGAATGTTTATAATTATTCAAGAAAATTTCAGTGAGGGATCAATATAATATTTACTATTAATGGCATCGTGCCATTATCAATCGTCATTTCAAAAATAAAATGTCTGACTTGACTGCATTTTGTAAGCTATAACATTAAAAACTTGCTTAATGACTACAAAATGGTAATTATCTGTTTAAAGATAATTTCTGTTGGTCATAAACCAAACACTCTATGTATTTTCAGTAATTTCTTCTAGTTTAAGTAAAACTTTTTTTCATTTATTATTTTAATTAAAACTATACATTTTTCATAACTGTTTGTACTTTCAGGAAACTCTGCTGGTGTTTCTCCTACGAAAACTTCATCAATAAATGCATCATCTGAGGGAAAGAAAGAGAATACTTCTCCACAAGGTTTTCATGAACCAGAAAACGCTGCTAACAATACTTCCAGTGCAGCAGAACATTCTTCAAAACCAGCTGCCAATGATACAAAAATAAAGAATTCACCACATTCACGAGACGAAAACTCCAAAAAGCACTCTGAAAATTTAGTTGAAAAATCAGATTCCTATGTTGTTGTATCTCCAAAACCGAAAGTGGCAACTCAACAGGTTACAGAAACTAATTATAATACATTAGCTAGGAATAAAGAGGAACACGCGAATCCGATTGGTGGAAGCGAAACTTCGAGTTTCCGCAGACCCGGCTGCTTCCAAGCGGTTCCTGTTAATATTCCTAGTGTACATTCCATGCCTCGAAAAAAAGAATTTTCCGAGGCTGATTCTTCACAGAAAAATGTGATATCTTTTCCTAATACTCGAGAACAAAGCGAATCAAGAAATGATGGGAATACCCAGCATACGACTGAACCGGACACAACAAAAGAGAATTCCAATACTTTACAAAAATTAAATTCAACTGAGCCACCAAAACAAACTAGCTATGTTAGCGGAATTATTAAAAATATTAATAAATCTTTCAGCGAACACAGTAAAGATTCTCCAACTGCACCTGTTAATTATAAAACAAATAGTATCAAACACCCTGGTACTGATGGTGTAGATAAAGATTTAAAATCTGCTACGAAGAGTGTTACAAAACCCGGTTTTCCTGTACCAGTTTCAAACAGTAATGCAAGCAATTCTAACAGACAGAGTGATTGTCCTCCCATTTTACCGAAAAAGGATAAAAATGCTGTGACTATGCGAAATATAATTACAAATCCCGATTGTAAAGCAAATCCTACTGTACCATTACATAATTACAGAACCGAAGAAGCTCGGAAGCAAGTAGGTGAAACAGAGAAGAGAAATGAGAAAAACAAACATTCTACTCCTCAAAACACACATTTTGAAAGGAAAGATCAATCTTCTTATTCGCAAAGTAAAATTGCTATTGAAAACACCAAAAATACAAAATTTTCCCAAAATTCACCCTCTAAGCATTCGGGTAATAATCCTGTAAAGCAAAATCATACTTCTGCGGGGAAATCATTTGGTCAAGATTCGAAACCAGATCATGCTGAGAGTAATAAAACGTGCTCATCTGATAAAAGATTTCAGAAAGTACTACCCCCAGTTGATAAATCATTTCATTTAAAACCCTGCACGACTCGAAAATCTCAAAGCTCCCCATCTCCTGAGCCTCCTCTCACCCCTGAACATAGCCATAATCTAGAGACTGAAAATTATAATGAAAAAAATAATAAAAACACTAGTCCTGCTTTGCCTCCGAGATGTTCGTCTAATCGCCTTGAAAATCGCACGTCTGATCCACCTGTCGTACCACCAAAAAGAACTACTAGTATGAACGAACCTGGTGAACCAATTAATCGAACGAATGTACAAGAACAAATTCACTCTAATAGGCCAACAATAGACCCATCAGCACAACCTAACAATGAAAATGATGCTGTGCAGAAAAAAGAATCGGAACTCTCTAAAATTTTAGTGGATATAGTACAGTCTAAGGAAGTGAATAATGAGTTGAATGTTCAAGTTCAAAAAGGTAACATGCCTGACCTTATTAGTCGGATGATCCCTGTTGAAAAGGATACGTTAATTATTCTTGAACAACCACCTAAAGTTCTGAAAAGTGTTAATTCTGAAGAGGATGAGCTTTCGAAAGACAATTTCTCTTTTAATAAAGAGAAGGAAAAAGATGGTACACCAGATTCTCCGAAACGCCAGTCTTGGTTCTTTGGATCTCATAAGAATTCTTTAGTCGTAAGTTTTTTTGAGATCATTTTAATTACAGTAGGGAACCGATTATCCGGAACGGTCGGGACCATCGCTGTTCCGGATAACTGATTTTTCCGGTTTTCTGAATCGCTACAAAAAGCCGTTTTTTTAATTGTTAAACCCAACTAAAAAAAAAAAAAGAAAGAAAGAAAATTGGAAATAATCCTAAAAATAAGAAAAAACAATGAAGTAATACACTAATGATTATTTCCAAAATGATGGTAAGGTAAACATCTTTAAAAAAGAAAAATGGTAAAATCTTGCGAGGGAAAAAAAAATTTTTTTTTTTAAAAATGGCGAGAAAATGTATCGAATTTTGTTCCGGTTTTTTAGTTTTCCGGTTTTCGGATAACGGGTTCTGTACTGTACGTCGTTTTATATAAACTTGCTATAAAAACTTATTTTTCAATGAATTAATTTCAATATTTGTGTGAGTATTCTACATGGTGCATAGCGTTTTTAAAAAGTACTCAAAGGAGCTAATTTTCGTTTTTTAAAAACCCTTTAAAGGTGCTTTTTTTATTGGGTTTTTTTAAAAAGTGCTTAATTTTCCCTTTTCGAATGAGATTTTTTTCTTAACTCTGTCGATTTTCGCTGCGTATTATGCGAAAGCGTACTTTTCACATTGTTCTATTCAACATTTTCACAATTCATTCAAACACAATGCATTTCAGCTTACTGTCGGTCTGTAGCGTATGCAAGCGCAAATCATTTTACACGTGTGATGAAATGCTTGCGTGTTCGCAATTGTGTCTACTGAGCTGGGTTAAGTGTGATTCTTGCGCTCTCATATGCAACTCTGCTGCATTTTGCAAGATATTCTCAATTTCAGGCTTCATTTTCCACCTTATGAGATCGAACTGAAAAATCTCTCGATCTTTTTATAGTGGCTAATATAATCGGAAAAAAGAGTTCGAGATCAGAAATTAGTTATTTTATTATGATCGTGTAAAGTCTTTGAAACCTTATTATAATTTTTTTAATGTATATGGTGTTTAAAAATATTCTTTTAGTGCTTAAAAAGTACTTAAAGGGTGCTTATTTTTTGTTGAAAGATTTGGTTACGCATCCTGTTCTAAATATATATCATAACTAAAATGTAATACATTATTAAATTATGTGTTCAATCTGCCAAAAAAGAAAACAAATCCTCCTTAATATCTTTTGATCTAATGATAAAACTTATATGTTGTACTACATTTAAAAAATAATAATGATAATTTATAGACTATCACAATTTCTTTATATGCATTTTTTTGCATTTCCCTCATTGTTATTGTTAATTTTTAAATTGGTAAATATTAAAAATCATTTTTACTTTTTTTCAAAGTGACTAAATGTATTCAAAATTAAGCTAGGAATTTCTTAATTGAATTCAGAGACTTTCTTTTTCATGTGTTGTAACAAAGTTTATTATTTTCTTTTTGGTACAGTTTCCAGTAATAGTTTCAAGAAACCCTGAGTTTGGATTTTCTATTGAAGGAGGCATTGGATCACCTAGAAATCCTGGAAAACCTCATGACAATGTAAGTGTGAAGTTGTGATATTAGTTACACATTAAAATTTGTAGATAAATGATTTCTATAATAATAATAAATAAATGTATAATTTTTAAATTGCATTCTGTAAAATCCTTATTGCTTCGAAAAATTTTTTAATGCAGTTTCTATTGTGTAATTCATTTACTAAAAATCTGAATTTTAAATTTTGGTTGCTTTGTTGTATTATTCATATTTTGTATTTATTACATTTAGTGTATTTTATTGTATTCATTACATTTACCTTATTAATTCTCTTTTTTTTTTTCAGGGTATATATGTTGCTCATGTTATAGCTGATGGACCTGCTAGTAATTTATTAAGACCTGGAGATAAAATATTACAAGTATGGCATTCTTTTATTTTATTATTTTATACTCTTACATATGTAAGATGTTTATTATTTTATACTCTTGCATATGTAAGATGTTCATATTATAGAATCCGCTTACTATTTTTGTTATAAAAAGTTATAATAAAGTCAAAAGTAAATTAGATTTTTAATGCTTAGCTTTCGTCATCTGTGTTAAAATTTACACAATAATGGATGCAGTTATTGCTTATGTATGCAAATAATCATAAATCTATATATTAATAGGCTAGCAATATTTTGTCTCGCTAAAAGCTCCCAAACTACGCAACAGAATTACACAAATAAGGTGTCGTTTTAAAGGTATTGTTATGTAGATGTGCAATAAGGTCTTAAATTATGAAAATTTCCTTTAATTAATTAATAAAATTGATAATTCAGTTTCAACCAATGAGAATTCAGCAAATCATTTTTCGGGTGGTTCGCATAAGCATTGTTTCCGTAAGCATCGTTTGATTTAAAGCATTTCTGAATTAATAGATTGATAAACAAAAATAAGAGTGGATAAAAAAAACGGAACTGAATTTCTTTAAAAAAGAATTCAATATCTTTAGTTCCTTTGATAAATTTTTAGTTTCATGATAAATTTTTTGTTTCGTTACAATAGAATGGCAATGACATCGTGCGAATATTCAAACCAAAACAAACGTGCAAATATTCAAATCAAAACAAACTTTCTACAATTATTTTGATTTGAGATTTAAAACGATATCTTAGTTATTTAGTTCTATTTTTACTTATTTAGTGCCTGCTACCTAAATAAAATGCCTGTTATCAGGCGTCGAAATATCTCTGGCAGACGTCAGAGAAATGAATGGCGGAATTCTAAACGGGAAAGCATTTCTTATTGAGATATATTCTCTGCTACAGCTCCAAATTTCTCAGCTACATGAAGAAAAGATAATCAAATTGTGAAGGGGGCAGAGAAGTGTATAAATTTCATTAAGTAATTGATTTCAATATCTGGCATTTTTATTTTAAAATTTAAATTTGTTAAAATGTTTTTATAAGATTGCGAAGCAATATGCAATGGAACTGCGAAGCAGTTCTGGGGGTTGGCGAGCAGGGGGCGGCCCCCTAGTATATTCTAAATGCAATACATTTTAATCATGCTAAAAATGGAATCGGTCTGAAAAAAATCAGGTTTTTTTTTTTCATGAGTGTTTGTTACCCTGCTGTTAATTTTTAATACTACTTTACACTTTTTATATTAAAGTTTTTTTTTTTTTTTTTTTTTTTTTTTTTTTTTTTTTTTTTTNTTTTTTTTTTTGAAAAAAAAACTATTTCTCAAAGTTTAACCCTTTTGTCTTAAACTTTACTTTAACGTCTAAAAACCTAGTGGGACACCCTGTGGCAGAATTTTTTTTCTGACTTTCTGCGACAAACTTCCCTAGCACTAATATTTTGCTTTAAGATACTTTTAATTATTACAATTACTAATTTAAAGTAACAGAAACGTTGTGTTTACAGAAGAAAGTATAGAATAAAAATTTTTAATTGTAAAAGTAATATTTTTTTAATTCGAATATTATATGCAATTTTCACGCATTTTGTGGGCGGAAAAATACATTCATTATTTTCTCTTTTGATTTTTGTAAATTATTACACTAATTAATTCGTAAATAAATAAAACGATATTAAATTAAAATGCGTACATAAATTAAAATTCGTAATTTGGCAGCAACTGCCAAAATAATGATCACGTATGATGCGAATAGGACTCTTTAAAAAAGAGATTCTCAAATAGGACTCTTTAAAAAACTAGATTCTCAAATAAGTGTATGTAAAATATGGAGTTCTTAAAGGGAAAAAAATGAAAGAAAGAACTTCATTTCTAGAGCGAACTATGTTTTAAACTTTCACGATTTCTGAATTTTTTATTTTAGATTATTATTTTGAAATTCTAGCTGAAGCCAGTCATCACATATTTTTTTATTAATATCTCAAATGAAAATAGAAAAGTCATGATTATTTCTTTCCTCTCTGATGCGCAAAAAAGACATCTTTGAAAAAAAAATTGTAGAAGAAAAACTCTTTTTTCAAGAAATTATGCAGAAAGGAAAACCAAACTTTTCCCAAATGAAAAATCCTTCTGCAAAAACTCTGTAATATTCTGCGAAAATGTCGCCGCAATTCTGCCACGGGGGTGGGACACTTATGTCCCAGCTCTCCAATTGTCCAAATAATTCCATTTTTTATTTTATTTTAGCAGAATATTGTTATTTTTACCTTATTTAATCTACTAAATTCGCAATTTGTCTTTTTATTGGAAAAGAGAAAAACTAGTCTTGAAAGGGTTAATACTTAATCCTAATTTTCCTTTTTTAATTATTATTCAAGGTTGATGGGAAAGATTTTACACATTTGGACCATAACAAAGCAGTAGCAGTTTTGCAGGAGTGTGGTGCTACCATATCACTAATGGTTTCTCGAGAATGAAGCAAGCAAAACATAATTTCCTAAAATTAAGCAAATCTGCAACTTCACATTGTGCCTTTGTGAAGTTTAGCTGGCCCGTATCTTCTAAAATTTATGGTGCTGCATTTAAACAAAATTCTAAATTTCCGGAGTTTTGATCTATGTTTTAGGTATAAAATGACGACTGGATGGTATACTACTGGATGGATATACTACTTATTTATAGATTTGATTTTTAAAAAAAATTTTAATATTTCTATTGTTTTAAAATATGTTTTTCTATAAGATATTTATAAAAAAATTACATTGGAAAATTGAACTGACTTATATCAGTTTTAGTTTTGATTCTTTAAAAAAAATCTACACTTCCATATAATTATAGTATACAGCAATTTTTTTTAAAGAAACTTAACTATTAAATTATTGGTGGTTATAGATCTAAGGAAATTATTTATAAAATGAACACACTGTGATGCAGATGTTTAATTTATTGTACAGAAAGCAAAAAAACTTTTACTATAAATAAATGGAGGTATATCATGCATGATTGTTCTTGAAACTAGCCACTTCATGTGATTTAGATCAATTATGAGTATCTTAAATATGGCTGCCAATTTCACATTATTAATTTTAATTTCTCTAATAGTATTTAATTGTTTCGAAAATTTTAATATAAAAGTAAACAATTATTTTTTGTGAAATAAAAATATAACAACGTATTATAAAAACTTATTTTCCATATGACATTTTATTTATGATAAATATTTTTAATAATTATTATTTATTTATTTATATTTGTTTAGTGAGCATAGCATGTATCAACTTTAAAGTCATTATAATTTGCTATGTTTGTTGCAACGAAGTCCTATATTTCAACAAAAACTAACCTTCAATGGCTGCCCAATTTATAGCTCAATTTGTTTAAGCGCTTATACTTATGACTCACTCACTTAATATTCCAGCTTTCAGTTGTTTGTTGGTACTGCGTAAAACAAATTTTATCTGCTTTTTAATGACATTAGATTTATGTAATCAGATAGTATTGAAACAATTTGGATTTTGCAAGTTTCTCTTATTTTAATCAAAAAAATCTTTTATTTTTTTTATATATATTTTTGAAAATTTTCCTAAATTGTGAAAGTTTTAGAAAATTCCCCGTCAAAATAATTGTTTCTCTGTTTATTATTATTTAAGTAATTAAGTTGTGACCTCTAAATAATTAAATAAACTCCATTTTTAATAATCGCTTTGAAATTTTCCTTTTTAAATATTTACACAATACAAATTATTATTTGCAGAAATTTAATGAATAAAAATATATTGTAATTATCTGTAATTGATGCAATATCTATCACTTTTTGAAATTATGAGTTCAAAATTACAATAAACATTGTAAAATCAAGTCCATTAAATGTCAGTCGTAGATTGAAAATATTGCAGACTATTTAAATCTATAGATGTTAGGGTAATATAGTTTTGTATTTTAGAGACTAAAGATACTTCCTTTGTCTAAAATATTTTAGACATTGTGAAATAGTTAGCATGAATTTATATTATTTCATAATGGAATTTTATTATTTCCGTGTTAGCAATTAGGTTGAAATTATTTTAAAGTTTGCTTTCTAATGAACAAAAAATTTTCGCTTTTTTTTCTTTAATAATCAAAAAATGTTTACTATGCCACATTCAATTTTTTACTAGCTCACAGTAAATCCAAAATTTAATTAGTTTTTAGTTACATTGACTTGACTATGTCAGTTTTGTTTCAGAATATTATAATGCATAAAAAAAATCTAACAAAACTTTTCTATTAATATCTATGGGAAAAAAATTGAGTTTTGTTTCTTAAAAATTTTCCCTTTTAAAATTTCTTTTTTGAGATTGGCAGTTATGATTTGAAGAAATGTTTACTCATTGCATTTATTTATTTATTACATTTTCTTTAATGTATATACGTTTCAACTGTGTCAATTAGCTGGATTTTGAAGTATGCTTAAGATGTTTTTGATGCTTTCAAGAAAATTGTTTTAAATAATGTTATGCTTTAGAAGTTTAATCTAAGTGATGAATAAGTGTATTTGTGTGAACTTCTGTGTTTTTGTGCTGTGTGTTTGGTGCTAATTGAATAGTGTGTCATGAGCTGTACATATTTGTATGAGTATATATAAAATATAATATATATCTATATATATATATTTGTAAAGAGAGATTTGTAGTTTTGACTGTTGACTATACTACTCAAAGACATTAGTAATAATGCAGAATGCATTTCACATTTGTAGATACAAGATAAAAACAATATTTGCTGTACCGTAACTGGTATAGTTGCTCAAAAATGTGTGGCAAAGTGTTTAAAATGTGAATACAATCTAATCACAGTTGTGTTTTGAAATAGGAATTATCATAGAAAAGTTAATTTTTAAGTCATGCATTTATTATTATTTATTGCTTTTTTGTGGAAGCATTACTTATGCCATATCAGATATCCTATAAATACCTTGGATTATAAATCACATATTTATGAAAATTAACAGTTAATAAAAGTTTGTCATAGTGTAAATATTATGAATAGTTTCAGACCCTGGGAGAAATTTTAAACTAATACCAAAATTTTTAAAAAAAATTGTAAGAATTTTTATAAGTGCTATGTTATATGACCAGCTCTTATATACATATATATAATAGTAGAAATCTGTTCTTAGTTATTTAAGTATGTTATTTGCTGATAATATCATGCTGACACAATAAAATTGTAAAAATAATTTTCCTATAATTTTGTAAATTATCTGGATACTGAAGTTATAGGTATACTACTGGATTTTGCCAGTTTCTCTTGATTTAATCAAATATTATTTATATATATATACATGCTTCAAAAAATTCCCTAAAATGGGAAAGATTTTTTTCCAAAAAATTCCTATAAAAATAAGTTTATTAACTCAGTTTATTGTTTGCTTAAATGTTTAAATGAATGTTAGAACTAAATAATGAAGTAAATCTTATTTATGATAATTAGTTTGAAACTTTTCTTTAATAACTGTTCTTTTTTATTCGAAACTAAATTAATGATTGTGTTATAATAATTTAAAATGAATTGAATATTTATTATTATATTTGATTTTACATTTCCTGTGTCTAAAATAATTTAGGTATAACAAAATAGTTAGTGTGAAATTGATATAATTTCATTAAATCTATTGGATGTTTTTCCTTTTCACGTTGGCAACAATGTATCTGCTCTATTCAATGGGTCTATTTATAAAATGAAGTAAAACCAAATCATTTTGGTTAACTGGATATTTTACAAATGCTTATGAGTTTCAGCTGTTGTATGGCTGCTAATTAAATTTATTAGATATTCATTAATTTTATTCGTTTGGTGTGAATTTTACTAGTTTATTTTTTTACGTGAAATCTCTTTTATTATTTGAAATTTATCTGCAGAATGAAACCTGAACTTTTTTTTGATATTAAAAAATAAGTAAAATGAAAATTCTGTTTTTTTATTTATTTATTTATTTTTTTTTTTTTTTGTTGCTATATCATTGTTTTTAAAACATAACTCTAAAAGCATCAAATTTACTTTAAATTATACACTTTTATATATAAACGTAATATACTCCCTTACACAAAAATAAACTGATATGCTATAAATTTTTAAGTAATCTCATCTTTATGTATAAATATTTATTCGAGACATTCCATTTTAGATTATTATTTTCGTTTTTTAAATTTTTATTGTTGCACAAAAGTAATCGTTAATGCAGTATAAAATGCATGGAAACTTTAGTAATAAGTGAATCAAAAATCAAAAAATTCTGGTGATTTATTTTATTTATATTGGTTTGTATTAAAATATTTGTGTTATTGTAACAAATACAGAATGATTCATCTGTTTGCACTGATATTTTTTACCTTTCTATTATTAATTTATTTTTAACATATTGCATTTATTTATTTATTTTATTGTTATTATTTATTTTTTGAATTTAATCCTATTCCTCTGCTAAATTGAATTAAAAAAGAAACAGCTTTAAGAAAATGCAGTAGACGCTTGATTAACCAGGTGGATCAAAAGTTAAAAAAAGTTTTAAAGCTTTTATTCAATTAAATATTATTATTAGCTAAAAGAAATTAACAGGAAGGTTTAAATAGATTTACAATTCATATAGTTAAAAAGGAAAATTGACAAATTTTACTAATTTGATTTCTTAACATCATTATTTCTACAGGTGTGCTTTCATTTTCTTGATCCATGTAATTAAGTAAGGACTCTATGTGTACTAATGCATTACTATGATGATGAGATGCATTTTTCTCATCTCTTTCTGGACAAATTTCTTGTTTCTTCCGGATGCAAAATCATCATCGCTTAAAATTTTGTGACATTCCAATGAGGAATCTTTGTTAATTCTTGTTCCACTACTTCTTTATTTAGAATAGTCCAACGTTATCAAATCTTCTAAGATTTTTCTTATCAAATGTACACTATTGTTGTCATCTGTTGGAATATCATTGTCAATAAAATGGCCCTTCACGATTTTGTAATTATGGCACTTTTTACTAATTTCCATGCTGCATCTAATTAATAAATAATGTTCGGGATTTTTTTCCCCAAATCATCCTATCCTTCCTCTACCAATTTAAACAGCAAATTTCTGTGATATATTGTTTTAAAATTTGGAATAACACTCTGATCTATGGGTTGAATATGAGCTGTCACATTTCGGAGCAGATATTTGACAAAGATATTCCCATCTGTTTTTAAAGTTTCTTCAGACAGGTGGCTAGTTGCATTGTCCAGCAAAAGAACAGTATTTTAAGGAAGACCAATATCTCCCAGATGCTTTCTTTTTAACTTTAGCGGCACAATCAGCACCTGATACAAGAATTACGACAACTCTCTGTTGGTAAAACCACGGCTTTATCTAAATCTTCATAAGTTGAAGTTTTCATTGTTTTTCTATCACACATTTCTTTTGGGCTATCTGAGGCACTTCTTTTGGGCTAACCAGCAACAGAACAGCTTTTTGAGGAAAACAGATATCTTCCAAATGCTCTTTGAAACAAAAGTTTGACTTTAACGGCAACTGATACAGGAATTCCTGTAGCTCTATGTTGGTAAAACCATGTATTTATCTAAATCTTCAAAGGCTGAGGCTTTCATCGTTTTTCGATTATGCATTTCTTTTTGACTATCTGAGGTTCTAAAAAATTCGAGTAGCTTTGTTCCTTTTTATAATGGCTTGCACAGTTTGATCACCAATCTCATATTCACTCATTAATGATCTGTTTGCACATTTTCTGATTTTGCAAAATTATTTCCTGCTTTTGATTTTTACTAAAAGCGAAACTTATGTGTTTTCAATAGTTAATACTACAAACAGAATGTAAAGAATGTGGCAGAAGTTTAATCTGAAGAACACTGAAACTGCGACCACGATTGAAACATATCTCATCTTGATCCTGCCCCAACAACATTCTAGATCCGTTGGCTTACTTGAGGTCAGCTGAACAACTTCAATACAATAGGAAGGAAGGGTGAAGAAAAATGCAGTCTTCCCGCACATTTTAACAGCCACAATCATCATTTCACTTCTTTTTTCAATGGGCGTCCCGAATAATCTGATCTTGGTTAATTCTGAGTCTACTTGTACATCAGTTATTAATAAAATTGCATATTTTAAATTTTTAGTATTTAAATAATATCTTAACATGAATTTAAAACATATCACTACATTAAAGTAAGTTTCAATTAAGATAATTCACACAGTTAACATAATGAATCCCTTTTAATAATTCACCTTGCAAATTTGATTAAACTGAAAATGATGGAATGATATGTAAATAGTAAAAATGTTTAATATTGTAAATTAAATAAATTTTTTTCAATTTATTTGATTCAAATGTAGAAATAAGTGGAATTGAGTGTCATATTGAATACTTTTTTTTCATAAGATAATTTACAAGAATAAAGAACAAATAAGTGTGCCAAAATGAATTTAGTGTATGTATTGTCATCTCATTAAAAAAATGAATAAAATTTAAAGACAAATTAATAAATATTTATGTCCATTTTGTACAAAAACTACATAAAAGTACAAAAATATATTTAAAAAAAAATTTATAATGAATATTCACAAATGGCACAAGTATAAAATATGGATACTTGTTACGTAAATTATTAATCCAATTTTAATTAAAATTAGAGCTCTTTTTCATTTAACAACACAATATCAATCGAATTGGATAACAACATGACAAAATGATTACATCCTTGTTGGATGGTTTGGCAGGGCAGAGACTTTTTATCTCCCCGATATCATTTACTCGAGTCGGGGGGGGGGGGCTACATTATTTCTTACCATAGTGAATTTAATTTTTTTTTTTAACTTAATCAATTTTAAAAGTTTTTATTAGAAATTCATGGAAGTTGAAAAAATTAAAACAAACTATTTAATCTTTTTTTTCTTTCTGAAAACATAATCGACAGTAGTGGTGGCATTTATGTTCATAAAATGCAAATAATTTTTAGAGTTAAAGTGGTATATAAAGAAGTTAACCTGTGATAATTTCCATCTTAGTTTGTAAAAGAAAAAACTTGTAAACAATTATTTTTTAACAGCATATTGTGGGTAATTACAATAATAAAGACCAGATTAAGATTGAAGTACAATTACTTATTAATTTTAACTGACACTAATTTCCTTAGTAAAATACTTATAAGACAGAGTAAAAGCAAATGCAAAGGATCAAAATATTTTGCAATTTAATGGGATATATGGGAGCTCATCCAATATATCTTTCCCATAAACGTTATCTACATGGGTGCCACTCTTCAGTCCTGAGGACTACAATCAGTTTTGAGAAAAACCAGTGAGCTGAATTCCATGCTACTTATAATTTCTTTCCATTATTTTTTTTTTAATGTTTGGTTAACAATACAGTACCGTTATCCGGAGAACCCGTTATCCGGAAAACCAAAAAACCGGAACGAAATTCGATAAATTTTCCCGCCATTTTTTTAAAAAAAATTTATTTTTTTCCTCGTAAGTTTTTAGGATTTTTCTTTCTTTTTTGAAAGATGTTTACCTTACCATCATTTTGGAAATAATCATTAGTATATTTCTTCATTGTTTTTTCTTCTTTTTAAGATTATTTCCAAATATTTTTTTTTTTTAGTTGAGTTTGACAATAAAAAAACGGCTTTTTGTAGCGATTCAGAAAACCGGACCATTCAGTTATCCGGAATAGCGATGGGCCCGATCGTTCCGGATAATCGGTTCCCTACTGTAGTTTAAAAAAATTATTACTTTTTAATTAAAATATTATTTTTCTTAAAATAATGATGAGGAAGTTGGAATGATAGAACTTCAACATTTTCAAATGTTTAATCTGAATCTGTTTGAATTTTTCCTCCTGATGTTTAGAAATGCTTAGAGAAATGAAATAAAATTCTCAAATTGAGATTATTTTTAAAAAAAAATTATAGAGCTAGAACTGAAAATTTATGATGATGTAGTAAAAAATAAGTAGAGATATGAATGGCTTCAAGAAAAAAATAGTGGTTTATTATTCTGCAAATAGTGTAAAAAAAAAAAAGGATAAGCGGTAGCTTTTGTTTGCTGTAAAAAAATGATGAAAAAATTTTTTTTTAGAAAAAATAAGCAAGTCATTGATTTAATACGTTGCAATCTCATGGAAAGGTGATTTAAGCAATAAATTTTTGAAAATTCTGTTGAGCAACACTAGACCGTGTTAATTAGTCAAAAAGCAAGTTCAATCTTGAGATTTTTTTGCAGTGGCACCCCTAAATTGTATTGGTGAGTGGGAAAGTATGTATGCTTCTGCAATATATTTTACTAGACCCATAATTGTCAGGCAACAATAAGGCCCATTTTGTCAGTATTGTGTTGTGTAATTAAAAAGTTGCATTAAAGAAATTGTGATATTTCGAAGTAATATTTTATGTTTAAAAAAAAAGGTAATATTATTCATCGTAATGAAAGCGAACCTTTCAGAACAACATATCATTGTTCCTGTAGAATTTAAAATTGAAATTTTAAATTTGTTAAATAGCTTTGGTGCTTTTAAACATGTTGTAATGAAAGTTATAAGTTTTAAAATACGTTACTTAAATTCAACTATTATGTTGTGCATTTGTAATATAAATTTAACATGATATGTTATGTATGTCTTTCATTTTATATATCATTGTTATTTGAATGATATATTTAACAGTTGCTGAGAATAAGTGTTTTAAAAGCTTGGTATTGTAGATTCCTGCTATTTCTATATATATTGAATTTGAATATATTTAATTGCCTATTTAAAATGAATTTAACATATTAATAACCTGTATATATATGTGCCAAAGCTTTTTCAAATTATCTGTTTAAAAAAATATATATATAAAACAACGAAAACAGAAAATGTGCTGGAAATCAAATAGAAGATATCTGTGATTATTTAATAGTAGTCTATTATGTTGTATAAATGAAAGCTGTTTGAGCATTTATGAAAAAGAAAAAAATTTGAAAAATGATTTTATTACAAATAACTCTACATTTTTCTTTCTCTTACATAATGTACGCAATTTGATTTATGTATATAACATCTTTTAATAATACTTAAAGTTAGCAATAGTTTGTATCCTAGTATTGTTGAATTTCCTATTCCTTATATTCATATAAAATGCATGAAAAGAAGCTATAATGTCAATAAAAAAAAGGCAGTTTAATTTCTACTCTTTACACCTGCAACCACATTTCACTGTAGCATTATCTCAAAATCTTCAAAAAAAATTTAAAATTTCTTTATTATTATTAAAATAATAAGATTAATTTTTAATAACTCCTAAACAGATGTGCCAACTATTACGATTTTTTTCCCTCTTTACTATGAAGAGTAATGAAGTTTTGTTGTCTGCAGCCAATATCCAAAAAAAAAAGCCACTGAAGTTGTTGTTTTTTTAAAATTTAATAGTAAATTTATGCATAATATTAGGTATAAACTTATGTAGAATTAAGTTGTAAAAATATCTCTCGAATTTGAAATTTGTCTGTACTTATCTAGAAAAGATTAGAAGCTGGCAGTAAGAACATTTTCTTACTTTCAGGAAAAATTAATAAGTAGAATATATAATTGCATCTTTATCATTGTAGTTACTATGTTGGAATAGTCACAAAAATTACTTTTGCAGAAATAAAAGAAAAATTGAAAAGAATTCTAGTTACCGATTTTTAATCTTTTCTGGAAAATTTTCAGTATTGCGTTATTTTTATTGTTCTTCTGATTACTGATAGCTATTTTGCAAAGTGGAAACCTTTGTCTAAATTTAGAATGATTTTAAAATAGCAATTTAAAAAGTGTGCAACACAATCTATAAATTTTTGGATTTTATTTGCGGCCATGTGCTTTATTTAAATATTCATAAAATTATAATTAAGTAAGTTCATTCATGTATAGTTAGTTTATTACAGAATGAACAGTTTGGAAGTTTTCTGTGTTCCTAGTGATTAGCTTGTACTTAAATTACAACCTAGTAATTGTATGAAATCTGAAATACATTTCTTAAATTTGTTTACGAGAAATATAAAGTGATTTTTAAAATTATGTAGAGACATTTTCTTTGGGAAAGATCTCTATTTCCTTTCATTTAAGAAAATCATAACTTTTTAGATTTGAAAAAAATGATAAACTTTTTTATCTTATTCATATGCAAAAATTTTTAAAATTATTGATTTTTTTAATATCCATTTGCTTTCATGCTTAGTGCATAAACTTCATCTTACTTTTTATAAAATGAGTAGTAATACTTTATTTATATCGAGCTGCTCAATGAGTTATTGGCAACTGTCTGAGCAATATCCCCGAGGATAACATAAAAACTTGACATCACGATTTTGATCCTCCGATGAAAAAATGACTCCTCTGCTTAGGTAGTTCGATGACCTGCGTGTAAAAACATTTTATGGTAAGAGCAGTTTCATGAGGACCAATACTGCTCCCCTTTAGTCCCTTTGCAAAGCTGATCAAAACATTCACCCACCCACTCACTGACCGCTGCCAGACTTAGATGATCTACTAGGAACTGTTATGATCATCTAAATTTTATATATTAAACTTATATTTATAAAATTAAATGGCATGTTTTGCATTATATTTTTTTGAGTTTCGTTATGAAAGAAATAGGGCAAAAAGCTCTTAAATAGCTCCTTAAACTTTTTTTTTTTAACAGCAAGCACTGAATTTTCATTCTTTTTCTTGGAAGATGCCGGAAGCATTGCTCATTTTACATTACTCAGTGGCCACCTGTGAACGTATGTCATGGAAGCAAGCTACAGAGCTGTTCGCAGGGTGGGCTGCATTCACACAAACGGAAACATTAATGCCCCGAGTGGACTGAGATTCGAACCCACAACCATCGGCTTCGCAGTTAGGTACACTGACCAACTGGCCGGAAATTTTAGAACTAGTTTTTTTCCTTATTTTGAGCTGAATCACGCTTATATTTTTTATAAGTAAAAAATAACATATTTTGCCTCATATACCTTTCTAGTTTCTTTATAAAAGAAAGTACACGGAAAAAGCTATATCACTTTTGAGTAATTATATATGCAGTTCTAGTTTAAAAGAGTTTGAATTAAAGTTGCCTATTTTCTTTGCAGATAGAATAGTCAAAAAATTAGGGTTAGAGTTTGCTTTTCCACATTGTATTGACAGAATTCACTCTATGTAGCACAGTTATTGTATTGAAATCGCAGAACTTCCTCAGATTAAGTAATCAAAATATTGTTATTAAGTTGGTCTATTTATTTTATTGTTTTTGTCACCTCATATGGCCAAAGATGACTTATCAAAATCTATCTTATTCCACATTGACTGCATGCTGAAAAAAAATCACTAGCATTTCTTTCATATAATCATGTTTCATAAAAATAAAAAAAAAACTTTACTTATTTATTATCATTTTTCTTTTGAAAAACTCTTTTGTACAGTGTAATTAAAATATGTTTTTAAACTACTTATACAATGTATCGTTTTTATTCTTGTATATACTAATTGAATAAGTGTTTATGGCAATATTTGAGTGTTGATGTTTACTTAAATCTACATTAGTATTTGTTGAAATAAAAAAATCAAAATTTTTTAAGTAAAATTGCGGTTTTTATTTGTGTTTGCATTTATCACAGTTTTATATGCTAGTTAATTCTCTCATGACGGTCAATAGGTAAGAGTACAGTGGTTTGTGAATTTAATTTCCCAATATAATCTAATTTTAAAACTATCATTGATAATTGAAAGAAAAAATTTAATTCTTCACATTGTAATTCGGTTCGAATACCGATGTAAAGATTGTGGGTTCAGGTTTTACACAAAAGAGGGTGAACAATAAAAAATGATCTAATAACAATGGTTTCAGGCATCGATTAAAGGAGAGTGGGTTCGAGTACTGATGGAAAGATAGTTGGTTCAAGTTTTAAACAAAAGAGGGTGAACCATAAAAATTGATAAAATAGCTTTGACGCAGCGATTAAAGGAGAAGGGGTTCGAATACCGATGTAAAGATTGTGGGTTCAAGTTTTAAACAAAAGAGGGTGAACAATAAAAAATGATCTAATAACAATGGTTTCAGGCATCGATTAAAGGAGAAGAGGTTCGAATACCGATGTAAAGATTGTGGGTTCAGGTTTTAAACAAAAGAGGGTGAACAATAAAAAATGATCTAATAACAATGGTTTCAGGCATCGATTGAAGGAGAGTGGGTTCGAGTACTGATGTAAAGATAGTTGGTTCAAGTTTTAAACAAAAGAGAGTGAACTATAAAAATCGATAAAATAGCTTTGACGCAGTGATTAAAGGAGAAGGGGTTCGAATACCGATGTAAAGATTGTGGGTTCAAGTTTTAAATAAAAGGGGGTGAACCATAAAAATTGATCAAATAACAATAATTTGAAGCAGCGATTAAAGGAGAGTGGGTTCAAGTTTATTGGAAACATTGTTTGGGACATGCTAAGAAAATGACATTTTGAAGTTCAATTGAATTTTTTAAATATACAAAACATACAATGCTAGTTCAAAGTCATTTAAAAATGCTACAGGATTCCCACTGGTCCTTGAATTTCAATCTCGTCATAGAGTGGGAACCCTGTGCTAACAGCAATGCAAATTATTAATTTTTTTTTAAAAAAGCTCTTTTAGGATTATACTACTAGATCTTGGAGCAAGGGACAGTGAATTGTCATATTTCGTGAAAATCACCCATATACATACATATTAATCTTGATTGTCATATTGTGTACCCCCTAAGAAGCCTATAATTAATTCCTCTGGTATAACTAATCACTTCCTTGGGTATAATTAATTCCTTGGGCTCATTTTAAAGGTAATAAACACACAATTATATATATATAAAAAAAAGGCATAAGTGGCCATTGCGGCCCCACTAATTGATCTATGAAAATTTCCTGTGGAAGGGTGAATTGACTCATAGAGGCCTAATTTCAGTTCGAGTATGAAAATTATAGCATAATATTAAAGGTACTTTGGCGGTCTTGAAATAGGAACCTTTTTCCAGCCATTTTATTTTATTTTTTATTCCATTATGCGTTCTTTCAAAAAGAAAGACACTTGATTCTATACATAAAAGACTTTTCGCATGCTAAGTTATCGTGAAAATATTGTAAAATGTGTTTTAAAAATAATACAATATAAATAAACAAACTAATTTTTCGGGACTTTTCCAGTTTTTAAGCATTATTTAAAATTTCCCGAATTAAAAAAAATATTTTTAATACATAGGATCCTTTAACATATTTCGAAAAACACATTAAATAAAAAATATAATGTTAAGTAAACAAAAGAAGAAAAAAATTTAAAAATTGACCTCAGCCTGGGTTCGAACCCACGCCCCCTCGATCCATGCGTAAGTCACTAGCACATGGTCTTAGCCGTTGGACCACGCTTATACGGGGATCGCGCTACAACATAGCTTCAAGTACCCTCTCCCGGTTTGCTAAACAAAATACTTAAGGGGCCTTTGCGGCCCCCAAATTGGTCTATAAAATATTGCTTTGGTAGATGGGTTCTGCTCATAGAGGCCTAATTTCGGTCCGAGATGAAAATTATAGCTTAATATTAAAGGGAAGTAGGTTGGCTTGAAATCATATCCTTTTTTCCGCCATTTTATTATATTTTACTTTTTATTCCATTACGCATTCTTTCACAAAGAGACACCCTTGATTTTATACTTAGAACAACATATATCGCCTGTTAAACTATCGTGAAAATATTGTAAAAGAAGTTTGAAAAAATAATATAATATAAATAAACTAATTTTCCGGGATTTTTCCTATTTTTAAGCATTATTTGAAATTTCCCGAATAAGACAATTCTCTTTTATTTATGGGAATCTTTAATAAGTGAAAAACACATTAAATAAATAATATAATGTAAAATAAACAAAGAAGAAGAAAAAAATTTAAAAATTGACCACAGTTGGGATTCGAACCCACGCCCCCTCGCTCCATGCGTAAGTCAGTAGAACATGGTCTTAGCCGTTGGACCACGCTTATACGAGGAGCGCGCTGCGACGTAGCTTCAAGTACCCTCTCCCGGTTTGCTAAACAAAAGACTTAAGGGACCATTGCGGCCCCCCTAATTGGCCTATAAAAATTTGCTTTGGTTGAGGGGTTCACCTCATAGAAGCCTAATTTCGGTCCGAGTTTGAAAATTATAGCATAATGTTAAAGGGAAGTAGGTTGGCTTAAAATTTGATACTTTTTCCCGCCATTTTATTTTATTTTATTTTTTATTCCATTATGCTTTCTTTCTCAAAGTGACACCCTTGATTTTATACTTAAAACAAAATATGTCGCCTGTTAAACTATCGCGAAAATATTGTAAAAGGCGTTTAAAAAAAATAATATAATATAAATAAACTAATTTTCCGGAATTTAACCTATTTTTGAGCATTATTTGAAATTTCCCGAATAAAAAAATTCTCTTCTATTAATGAGATTCTTTAATAAGTCGAAAAACACATTAAATAATATAATATTTTCCCGCCATTTTATTTTATTTTTTATCCATTATGCTTTCTTTCTCAAAGAGACACCGTTGATTTTATACTTAGAACAAAATATTTCGCCTGTTAAACTATCGCGAAAATATTGTAAAAGGCGTTTAAAAAAATAATATAATTTAAATAAACTAATTTTCCGGAATTTAACCTATTTTTAAGCATTATTTGAAATTTCCTGAATAAAAAAATTCTCTTTTATTAATGGGATTCTTTAATAAGTCGAAAAACACATTAAATAAATAATATAATGTAAAATAAACAAAAGAAGAAAAAAATTATAAAATTCAAAAATTGACCACGGTTGGGGTTCGAACCTACGCCCTCTCGCGCCATGCGTAAGTCGTTAGCACATGGTCTTGGCCGTTGGACCACGCTTTTACGAGAATCGTGCTACGACATAGCTTCAAGTACCCTCTCCCGGTTTGCTAAACAAAAGACTTAAAGGGCCATTGCGGCCCCCCCTAATTAACCTATAAAAATTTGCTTTGGTTGAGGAGTTCAGCTCATAGAGGCCTAATTTCTGTCCAAGTTTGAAAATTATAGCATAATGTTAAAGGGAAGTAGGTTGGCTTGAAATTTGATACTTTTTCCCGCCATTTTATTTTATTTTTTATTCCATTATGCTTTCTTTCTCAAAGAGACACCCTTGATTTTATACTTAGAACAAAATATTTCGCCTGTTAAACTATCGCGAAAATATTGTAAAAGGCGTTTAAAAAAAATAATATAATATAAATAAACTAATTTTCCGGAATTTTACCTATTTTTAAGCATTATTTGAAATTTCCCGAATAAAAAAATTCTCTTTTATTAATGAGATTCTTGAATAAGTCGAAAAACACATTAAATAAATAATATAATGTAAAATTAACGAAAGAAGAAAAAAATTATAAAATTTAAAAATTGACCACGGTTGAGGTTCGAACCCACGGCCTCTCGCTCCTTGCGTAAGTCGCTAGCATATGGTCTTAGCCGTTGGACCACGCTTATACGAGGATCGCGCTACAACATAGCTTCAAGTACCCTCTCCCGGTTTGCTAAACAGAAGACTTAAGGGGCCATTGCGGCCCCCCTAATTGGGTTATAAAATTTTGCTTTGGTAGAGGGGTCCGGCACATAGAGGCCTATATTCGGTCCGAGTTTGAAAATTATAACTTAATATTAAAGGGAAGTAGGTTGGCTTGAAATTTGATCCTTTTTCCCGCCATTTTATTTTATTTTATTTTTTATTCCATTATGCTTTCTTTCACAAAGAGACACCCTTGATTTTATACTTAGAACAACATATTTCACCTGTTAAACTATCATGAAAGTATTGTAAAAGGAGTTTAAAAAAATAATATAATAAAAATAAACTAATTTTCCGGGATTTTACCAGTTTTTAAGCATTATTTGAAATTTCCCGAATAAAATTTTTTTTTCCTTATAGGATCCTTTAATGTATCGAAAAACACATTAAATAAATAATATAATGTAAAATTAACAAAAGAAGAAAAAAAATCTAAAATTTAAAAATTGACCACGGTTGGGGTTCGAACCCACGCCCTCTCGCTCCTTGCGTAAGTCGCTAGCACATGGTCTTAGCCGTTGGACCACGCTTATACGAGGATCGCGCTACGACATAGCTTCAAGTACCCTCTCCCGGTTTGCTAAGCAAGAGACTTAAGGGGCCATTGCGGCCCCCCTAATTAACCTATAAAAATTTGCTTTGGTTGAGGGGTTCAGCTCATAGAAGCCTAATTTCGGTCCGAGTTTGAATATTATACCATAATGTTAAAGGGAAGTAGGTTGGCTTGAAATTTGATACTTTTTCCCGCCATTTCATTTTATTTTATTTTTTATTCCATTATGCTTTCTTTCTCAAAGAGACTCCCTTGATTTTATACTTAAAACAAAATATTTCGCCTGTTAAACTATCGCGAAAATATTGTAAAAGGCGTTTAAAAAAATAATATAATTTAAATAAACTAATTTTCCGGAATTTAACCTATTTTTAAGCATTATTTGAAATTTCCCGAATAAAAAAATTCTCTTTTATTAATGAGATTCTTTAATAAATCGAAAAACACATTAAATAAATAATATAATGTAAAATAAACAAAAGAAGAAAAAAATTTTAAAATTTAAAAATTGACCACGGTTGGGGTTCGAACCCACGCCCTCTCGCTCCACGCGTATGTCGTTAGCACATGGTCTTAGCCGTAGGACCACGCTTTTACGAGGATCGTGCTACGACATAGCTTCAAGTACCCTCTCCCGGTTTGCTTAGCAAAAGACTTAAGGGGCCATTGCTGACCCCTTAATTTCCCTATAAAAATTTGCTTTGGTTCAGGGATTCAGCTCATAGATGCCTAATTTCGGTCCGAGTTTGAAAATTATAGCTTGATATTAAAGGGAAGTAGGTTGGCTTGAAATTTGATACTTTTTCCAGCCATTTTATTTTATTTTTTATTCCATTATGCTTTCTTTCTCAAAAAGACACCCTTGATTTTATACTTAGAACAACATATTTCGCCTCTTAGACTATCGTGAAAATATTGTAAAAGGAGTTTAAAAAAATAATATAATACAAATAAACTAATTTTCCGGAATTTTTCCTATTTTTGAGCATTATTTGAAATTTCCCGAATAAAAAAATTCTCCTTTATTTATGGGATTCTTTAATAAGTCGAAAAACACATTAACTAAATAATATAATGTAAAATAAACAAAAGAAGTATAATATCGGTCAATATTAAGGTAAGATATCGGGCTATAGGTTGAAACAGAACATTGATTTCGAATATCCTCATTTTAACGCTATTCATCCCAGTATTATATTTATGCATACATAGTATACATAGGGCCACATTGCGTACCCCCTAATTAGCCTATAATTATTTCCGCTACTAGGGTACACTAGTACCCGGAAATATATCACATGATCCAATATAAATATTATGGTCTATATTATGGTAAGATATCGGGTTATATGTTGAAACAGAACATTGACTTCGAATTTCCTCATTTTAAAGCTAATAAACACACTATAGTATATATACCTACATAGTAAACTATAGGGCCACATTATGTACACCCTAATAACCCTATAATTATTTTCTCTAGTAGGGAACACTAGTTCCCGGTAATATAATACGTGGTCCAATATAAATATTATGGGTCTAAATTTCTGTTAAAGAATTTTTAAACTTTTATAGTTTCTTAACTTGAAACGGTTAATGGCAAGTTTGACTTTTTGAAAATGTGAAATTATTCCATTTGAGATTAATAATATGTTATGACAGATTAAAGTTTCTTAAGTTAAAATTAAAATAAAAAAACGAGTTATAAAAAATTTTGTGTTTGACTGAAGAGATTGCCCAGTGATTTGGTCAATGGTGCGAAAACGCATAATTTTACTTTATATATAAAATATTATTTTTAAGGCAGGAAAATATTTTTGTTTTAATGAATGTTATTTAAGCACATTTCAATGAAAATAGTAGAAAATTTAATCATTTCTACACTCTGGCTAAAATGGGTTTAAAAAAAAATCATAACTTTACAATAAAATGCGAAAATAACTTGGAATAATTTTTCTAGTAATTAACTAGCCCTCATTGACTTTTTTTTAAAAAAAAAAATAGCGCGGTTGATGATATAGTATTACTTTTTATTCTTTAGTTACTGATTTTAGAATTGTTTAAAGAGAAGAAAAAAATTCATTACTCAGTAGTTAAAGGTAAAAAATTTATTTATACAAATTACAGTAGGGAACCGATTATCCGGAACGATCGGGCCCATCGCTATTCCGGATAACTGATTTTTCCGGTTTTCTGAATCGCTACAAAAAGCAGTTTTTTTTAATTGTTAAACCCAACTAAAAAAAAAATATTTAGAAATAATCTTAAAAAGAAGAAAAAACGATGAAGTAATACACTAATGATTATTTCCAAAATGATGTAAAGGTTCTCAAAATAGAAAGAAAAATCCAAAAATCTCACAAGGAAAAAAAATTTTTTTTTTAAAAAATGGCGGGATAATTTATCGAATTTCGTTCCGGTTTTTCGGTTTTCTGATTTCCGGATAACGGGTTCTGTAGTGTATTATGAAAACCTCAATTGGAAATCTTTGCAGCAGCTACTAATAATAATGCATTTTAATTCCAGCTTTCACTTTATAATGTATTTCACAAATAAAACAAACCATTTGAAAAATATGATACATTTATTTGAATTGATTTTACAATACATGATGATTACAATTAAAGATAAAATGACTTAGAATGAATAAAAAATACTTCAGATAGAATAAAATCACACATTTAATCATTTAATGATGAGATTTTTTGAGCTCCTAATTTAACTGGTCTTGCTAGTTGCCTCTCTTTTAATTTTTGTTTTCTTCTTTCTTCTCTCGCCATTCGATTCGCTTCTTTCTTCTGTTGCAGAGATTCGGCATTCCGTTCAGAGATAGAACCTGCTGAAATTATATTACAAAAATTTTGAATTTAAGTTGTTTTAAAAAATACATCAAATGTACATTCTTTATTTTGATTAGAAGTGGAAAATATTTTTTTGAAATCCATAAGCATTAGGGCTCTGGTAGCCCAGTGGTCAGAGAATTGGACTTTGGGAATGGCCAGTGTACGATCCGATTCCACTAAGAATATGCTCTAGAATACTATTAATAGTACATATATATGCTCTTAAATAAGTGGAATCAAAAGCCCTATGGTTGCTGAGCAGCACCATGAGTACAAGAATGTGGAAAAAATTTCCATCCCCTTCAGATCCCGAGGAAGTGGACTATCGATTAAGTGGTGTTGCTATCTATCCCTGGGGTTCTGAGCTTAGACGTACTTTCACCTTTGTGGTGCTCTCTTGTTAAACGAAAGGCGCGCCGACTTAATTCACAAAATTCCAATTGCCGGTTGGCTTGTCCAAGAGTCATTACAGGTGGCTACTAAATAATGTAATACTCAAAAATTAGGAAATAATTTTAATCGTTTGGTCATTATACCTGTGAGTTGCACATTCGATAAGTGCAGGCGATTTAAAGAGTGAATTTAAAAGATTGATGGTTAAGCAACTGTTTGATCGCAGATTTTCGGCAAGTAGAGTCTCTAAGCAATATAAAATCTCTTGGGTTTAATTGAACATTTATCTATAAATCAATTATTGGATACTAATAGCTGTGAAGATCAACCCAGGACTGGTCGCTTATGCTCTGTTCATACAAAAGAGAGCATAAAAAGATATGAAAAAATCCACAACGTTCTGATAATAAAATGGCTCCAGAAGAGAACGAGAATCTGAGAACTATGCAAATTACGTCAAATGATGACCTGGGTTTTTGTACAGAAGTTCAAGAAAAATTCAAGGTTTGACTACTGCACAAGAATTGAAAAGGTTACAAAAATGTTAGAAATAACTGAACTGGCACAGTAATAAAAGTGTTGATATAATAATCTTTTCTGGTGAGAAAATATTTTGCACGAAACTTTTTTATAATGCTAAAAATAATGTATATTCAGCAACCTTCGATGATAAATCTATAAGTGTTCGAACTGTGGAATGTTTTCAGAACAAGAATTTTGCAATGGTTTGGGCTGCAGTGTCAAATAACGAAAAATTTCCTCTGAATCGATAAAGGGGTAAAAAGTCAATGCTGAATATTAAAAAAAGGATTAGATATTTCAGCAAGATTCTGCACTGTCATACTGAGCCAAAACAACACAGGTTTGGTTCCATCCCAATTGTCCAAAATTTATTAAGCAAGAAGATTGGCCCCCTTCTTCACCATATCTAAATCCTTTAGACTATAGTATTTCGGGAGTTACAGAGTCTTAAGTTAATGCTAATCAGAACAGAAGTTTAGAATTCCACAGAGCTACTTTATAGCATGAATGGGACAAATTACCTCTTAAAATGACTTGTGCCGCCATCAGACAATGGGGCAAGAGATTATCTTTACTAATCGATAAAGATGGTGGTTGATTCGAATAAAAAAATTATAAGGTAAACTTCCATTTCTAGTGTTCATTATATTTATGTATTTAATAATTTTATATTTAATGTCTGTACTATAAAATGATTTGATATTTGTATCAATATTTTGTAGCCACTCTGTAAAAACAAAAACATAACTATTATATAGTGGATAGGCAACAGCAAAAGTCATATGTCCAATGCAATGCAAAAAATTATAATTTTGTAGACTGATTAAAATTACATTGCCTGTTATTTTTTCCTCATTTTTGTTGAAAATAAATGTTAATGAATTGTGAAGGAATTGAATACTTATTATAAACCAAAATTTCAACCTTTATCTACTACGTCATTGGAAAATGACCTGTCACTTAATTAAGTAACAAAGATGGAAAATTGATTTTTTTTCCGCCTCCATATAGTTTGAAGAAATGAATAGTTTGAATTAGCAAAGAAATCTTATTACCACTATGGCAGCAGTATGAATTTTACCCATCAACTGTCTACTATTAGGTTACTTTATATCAGTACAACAAAACATTTTATCAGAATGCTATATCATAATTGTAATTATCATATAAAAAGATGTTATATCATAATTCCAAATGGAATATATTAAGAGAGAGATGGATTATCTTATCCACTAGATGAGATAAGAAACAAGTAAGGAGCTGTGTTATCCCTGGAGCTCTAAATTTTCCAAAGCTCCTGGGTTATTTTAATTTTTTGTCTTTTAAAATTTTCGGGCTTAAAATAAAACAAAAAATTAAAGATTTTCGTGCTTTTAATTTTTGGATGATTTTACCAATTAACTTACATTTGACTCAGGTAATTTATTTAATTTTATTTTAAATTGGGATTTGCAATATTTATTTTCATTCTAAAATCTAATAATTATGGCATACTAATCATACTCTTATCAAAAATTAATTTTTAAAATTAAAATACTATTGGATAAAAATGTCATTAATTAGTATTTTAAATATTTAATTATTTTAATTCCATTATTTTTAGGTTTTTTTTAAATTAGAGATAGAAAATTCTCAGAAAAAACTTGGCAACACTGCTTAAAAACAAATTTATTTTGAATTTAAAATTCACCAAACTTTCTTCTTTAAAAGTAAGAGATGGAATTATTAGAGATAGAAAATTCTCAGAAAAAACTTGGCAACACTACTTAAAAACAAATTTATTTTGAATTTGAAATTCACCAAACTTTCTTCTTTAAAAGTAAGAGATGAATCGTATTTTATTAATATACCCTTTTATAATAAAAATTTCAAATTAAAATTAGAAACTCAAAAGCATACATAAATGTATAGGTAAAATTGACATAGCCTTAGCGGAGTAGAGAATTTAGCTTATCATCTGGGAGCAGAGCTGGAGCATTGAAAAAAATTTTTGACTCCGGGTCTGTGGGAACATGTGTGCTAAATTAAATGCCTCTTTCAAAGAAATTTAGAGAAATTAAATAGTTCAAAAAATAAATCTCGGGGTCACAGTACCTTTGCAACAATTTTTTAAAATAAAGGTATAATCATTCATTTTGAGGATGCTTTACATGCTCATTTAACTTATAATCAATAATTTNGTCGTTTAATAAAGTTAATAATGTCATTAATTAGTATTTTATTTATTTAATTATTTTAATTCCATTATTTTTAGGTTTTATTATTTATTTTATAGAAAATTTTCAGAAAAACTTGGCAACACTACTTGAAATCAAATTTATTTTGAATTTAAAATTCACCTAACTTTCTTCTTTAAAAGAAAGTGATGAATCTTATATTATTTTATTAATATTCCCTTTTATAATAAAAATTTCAAATTAAAATTAGAAACTCAAAAGCATACATAAATGTATAGGTAAAATTGACATAGCCTTAGCGGAGTAGAGAATTTAGCTTATCATCTGGGAGCAGAGCTGGAGCATTGAAAAAAATTTTTGACTCCGGGTCTGTGGGAACATGTGTGCTAAATTAAATGCCTCTTTCAAAGAAATTTAGAGAAATTAAATAGTTCAAAAAATAAATCTCATTAAATAATGTATACATACTTTTAGGTGCTGTACTTGATTCCCAATTGTCCCAGCTATCGGTATTCCAATCGCCACCAGTCTCAGGTGTAGATGGAGACATTTCCTTTGTAACCTCTGCCTTCATTTCAAATGTACTTGTACTGAATGGATCTTCACTGTCACCATGAAAGAAGGTCTTTAATCTTTCAGTATTCTAAATTTTAAAAAAAGTATCAGCAACAATTTTAATATGCCATTTATTTTTTCAAAGTCCTGAAACTGCTTATTACATTTTTATACTGATTAATTAAGAATAAAAGGCTCAATTTGTTTACTGTTATTAAGAGACACCTCTGTTATTAGTGAGTGTAAATGAATAGTCTAAAAGCAACTCCTGAAAATGATTAAAATGAGAACCCTGCATGGGACACTATATCAGAACATTGGCTGTGAATCGAGTGTATGGCTAGCTATTTTACCTTATAAAAAAATCGCAGCACAGAAATCCTTGACAAAGTGCAAAACCCATTTTTTTTATAACCGTCGTTGAACAGCCGACCCAATTCTGTGTTTACGACTACCAATGTTGAACTCCGTATCCTGGTAATTTTATTCCCAATCCCAGAAGACAAGGGAGCTCCTGGATCAGTAACTCCAGAGGTATTGATTTGTTATGGGAACATGGAGGTCTTTGAGACGCGACAGATTTAACGTGCATCAGTCACCATTTACTACCCAGGGAGTCTTCGGCTGGCGGGGATCGAACCCACAATCTCTTCGAGATGGGTCCAGTGCCCTACCAACCAGGTTATCCCGGCCCTAAAAGGCGTTTGCCTCTACCCGTATGACTGAGTAAGGAAAAGAACTTGAGAATTGGGTGAAACATGGATCTGACCAAAAATCCAATTTTCACTGAATTCTTACCGTTTGCAGGCTGAGCGCACACAAGTTTTTCATTCCTCAATTAAATAGATACCCCATAAAAACAAATTGAAAGGAAAGACTTTCTGCATTCTAATTCTTCATAAATCTATGAATCCTTATCTCCCCCTGTGCATGGATGGCTAATCACAAACAATTTGTACCTTACAAATTTTGTGGTGGGGTTGAATTTCATTGCTGGAATCAAAGTTGCTTACTCGCTGCCTCAGAGCAATCTTTTGCCGCAGAGCAAGAAGGAGAATGCTGGTGTTTAATAGGTAACCACAAATAACACTAGTCATCCAGTTTTAAAAATTGAAGAAACAATACAACTTTCTGAGATATTTGTACCAGAAATTCATATTTTACAATAGCTATATAGAATACCATAATACAATATGAGAAACTCATCATTTCTTCTTACAGAAAAAAAATTTGAAATTATGTTTATTTTTTTATATCCATCTGTAGTTAAAGAATCAAATGGCTAGGCCATGTTTCAAGAGGCTTGGGAGATAGTCTTACTAAAATCTAAAGGGATTTCGAACTAAGCGTGAGGGATATCAAGCTAAAGGAAGACCACTGACTAGATGGTTAGATGACATTGAAAGATTTAAGAATTAAAGAAGCGTCATAGTAGAAGATAATAAAAGGATGCACGGTAAATATCTGTTAGAGGCCTTATCTTAAACATGCTAATTAATGAACGTAGACACTATTTTAATTTACCAAATCAGACACAAAAAAAATTTACTTTCTCAGAATAAACATAATTTTTTTTTCTTTTTTTTTTAATAACCGGATTCTGATTTTCAAGCCTGAAAATAGGGGGGGTAGCCGCAATTTGTAAAATATAGTTTTGACAGTTTGGTCAAGAGAACGGTTGAAAGTTCAGACCTCTTAATGGTATTTTTTCTCTTTTAATATTTCGTTATATCTCAAGAACTTTCCAAGTGAATCGAAAAAATTTTGTACACAATTATAAAATTTGTTTATTGAAAGATAATTCCACACCAAAAACAATTTTTAACAATCATTATATTTATTATTTTATTAAATTAAAAAATTTTAAGTTGTAAGGTGTACAAATTTCAAATATACCACTTGCTTTAAAATTAGACAAATCAAAAAATAATCAGTAAATTTCATCTAGCCAAAAACTGGATGTTCCACTTTCTATTTTGCATAAAAACATTCAACAGTAAAAATTTGAAATTTCCTCCAAGTCTCATGCATTAATATAACAATGAAGAAAATATAGGTCTTTTAAAACTACTTACTTTTGAGACATTATTATCAGTTTCCAAACTTTCCCATTCATCTTCCCAACCATCATTTTCATTACTGGGGCTGATTGTTGAAGGAGATGGTAAACTCATCATTCCAGCTTTAGAATCTTCTTCCTGCAATAAAGGGAAGAAATAATAAATCACCTTTTTTTCATTGCATGGACTAGTCAAATATTAAATAGTGTTTAGTTGAAAAGTTAAAGATGAAGTTATAAAAATGTTAGACGATGTCATTTTTTTAATTGGATTACGTCAATAGACATTACAGTCATCTAGTATTTTTTTTCAAGCAATATTTTATAACTGAGTGAGAGAGAGAGTTTACTTATATTGTACTTAATCCTCAAAAAATCAGAGCTACTTACTAAGATGACATTTAAATTAACATCAAATCAAATTTACAAAGTTTAAATTTTAAATTAGATAACAAATTAATTGATTCTCATACAAATCAATTTGATAATTTTCAACAGAAATCTACTAACACTTCAGACATCTTTCGAAATCTATCCTTGCAAGTATAAAATCGATGTGGTGTTGTTAATATTTACACAATCTAGTTGTTGACACCGTATATTTTACCCTACCTATTTGACTCCAAAAGTAAATGTATTAACAATAAATGTTTCCCGAAGGGGAAAAATTAGAAAAAAATACTTTTTTTTAGGAGCATGAAAATTTCTAATGAAAACTTTGCAATTGTTTTTCTTTTAATTATGTGGAGCATATGCATATTTTTAAAAGGCAACGACAGATAACTCAAGTGTTGTCAACTTAACTAGAAAATTATCCACCATTCTGGTACCACATAAGTCAAAACATACATGTATATCTATTTAGCTTTTATTATAGATATATATATTTTGCAAAATAAAACAAGCTGAATAGTTATACAGGTTACGATAGATAGATGTAGTTGAAATATATTTTGGAATACTGAGGGCCGCCGAGCAATGGTCTAAACCAGTTACATGGCGACTAAATATAACAAATGGGGGTTCAAAAATAGTCTGCCAGTCGCAACATTTTTCATCGAAAATGCATGTGTGCATTTTATTATTATTTTTTTTTTTCGAAAAACATGAAACTATGAATAGATAATAATTTGAAAATTACTTTATTTCAGGCTTGTTTGGTTTTAAAAATGAGTTTTGCAATGTTTACTATATTTTGAGAAATGCTTTTTAAAAAATGCTTTATATTATTGATATCAAAAGTTTTTTTTTGATCATTTACGATTTTATTATATATATATATATTTTTTTTTTAAAAAAGAGGCCACATTAAATACATTACAACTCCCCAGTAGCAAAATTTCCAAGCAAAATTTTGTCCTATATTAAGAGTTAAGAACTGGAGGACCATTGTCATCCAGAAGAATAAATAAAAATTTCTTCAAGGGGAAATGGCCTACCCATATACTAATATACTTTTGATAAAAAAATACATTTATGATTATAGATACAATATAAATACAACTAGAGATTACTAATAACATTAACATATTATAATATTTAAAAAAAAAAAAAAA
>NC_092212.1:76986324-77033328 GCF_043381705.1 Parasteatoda tepidariorum
TTTATTCATTTATAAATTTAATATTTTTTATAAGAGGACAAGTATCTCTATGTTTCTTGCTTACAACTGACATAAAGTGAATGTAAATAGAAAAAGCTAAAAGATATTTTTTAACTATTCATATGCAATTTGTTGTGAATTATGAATGAAACAAATGCTTAATATTTAAAGAAATATGTAGTTAACAGTGTATTTTTTTATTTACTTCTGCATGTATATATATATATATATTCATTTTGTTCTTTAAAGTGTGGATTAAACTAGATTGTTACACATCACGAGGAACCTTATTTGATATAAATATCAAAATCAAAAAAGAATTAGGAATAAAAACAGATATTACTTACTTCATCTCCCCAATTATCATTCCATGAATTATCATCTTTTGTAGTCTTTTCAGACTTAACTGATAGTTCTTCTAATTTTTCAGCTAAAAAGGAAACAAATAAATTGTTAAAAATTAAAACAAAGAATCAGCGTTAATCTAATTTAAGTTAACATGGCATCTCAAAACAAAAACAGACCAAAGAAGAAGAAAAATTATTTACTCAAAAATTGAAAAATAGTATAAAGTAAGTTAACTTCCATTAAATATTACTTAGTTACTATTTTTTGCAAAATGGGTCAGCAAAGTTTGAGTGAAGATCAAAAATTTATACAATGTCGTATAAATTGGTGTACTTAAGAAAAAAAGGGGGGAAACAATTGCAGTGCAGTTATAGCAAGTTTTCTGTTAAAAGAAATGGTCCTAATTTGAACTTTTTTAATCATTACATTTAAAATACAATAATCATTGTATTTTAAAAGTAATATAATTGTAATCTATAAGTTAAGGTGTAATTATATTATATATGTATATATATTTATTTGTCATGCTGAAATATGCATACTATATTTCCCAACATTTAAAAACAGTATTATTATCCTATTTAATCCTTTTCTCAGTAAATAAAAATCATTAATATAATTTGTAATCTAATCCACAATCTTGATATGAGTACAGAATAAAATCTATTTTTTGAGATTCCCTCTACATCTGCCTAACACATAAGCATAGAATTTGAAAACTGTTATATGGTTGCTAATGTCTTGAATTCATTAAAATTCATTATTATTTCTCACAAATTCATTATTATTTTCCACCAACACATTTAAATGCATAAGGCCAAAAAAAAAAAAAAAAAAGAGCCTTGGCGAAAATTATATTAACATATACATGACACTTGCTATAAATATTTGATTTCTTAGTGGAACAAGGTGTCCTATGGGGCTCAGCCTTGCAGCTACAATCCCTCTGGGACACTTTTTAAATTTATCAATTCATAATGCATATTTTAAGTAAAGAAATATAATAAAGTGTAAAGTAAAGATTAATATTAAAAATTAATACTAATATTCATTGTAGAGCTCCATATGTTTCAAAAATAAAATATTTTTACAATTCATATTTGATTTTTCATTTAAGCAGTTTATGGTGTTAAATGTGTAATTGCTGTCCTGTATCACTGGAATAAAATATAGACTATTGGAAATGTGTCAATCAACAACATCATCTTCAACCAAATTTCTTCAACAAACCTGTCATTATAAATTATTTTATACTATAATTTTAACCATATAAACCATATACCATAAAATACCATGAAAAACCATAATTTTTTCATTAGAATATTTATTCTATGATTGTCAATATTTATTCTATGATTGAACATAAAGAAATAAAAACAAACTTATTTCTGAGAATCTAGAATTTATTTACAAAAGCAAATCTAGAAATAAGATTAACTTAGCTCTTTTATAATCTTTAAAAATACAGATTCAACTAAATAGTTATATATAATTTTGTAATGTATTTGAAATTTCAATAATTCAACTCATATTCCAAATAATAATAATAATATTTTAGTCTATTTTATTAATAAAAAACTTTTTTTAGTAAAAGATTTAATTCTTATACTTGAAATTAAATTACGCAATTTATACATAAAATATACAACACTAAGCTCACTAGTTTGGCTTTAATATCCTTTTTTAATTCAGTTTTAAAACTTTTTGAACACAAAAATAAAGAAAAAATAATAATCCAATACATTTTATTAATAAAGATCTACTTTTTTTTTTATATAACAGATTAAATTTGTATACTTGATATTATATTTCATAATATCATAATAAATGTAAATGATTAACTATAATCAAATATGTAACATTAGGCTGACAGTTTGGCTCCCATTTCTTAGTTTTACTCAATTTCAGAAATTTTTAAGCACACAAACATAAAAAAATCATAATTAAAATAATAATATTCCAGTACATTTTATCAATAAAAAACCTTGTTTCTTCAAGTAAAACAATTAAGTCTCTTATAGAGACTTAATTGTTTTACTTGAAACATAATTTTATATATCATAGATCAAATAAGCAACGCTAAGCTACTAAGTTCGGTTTTAATGCCTTTGTTTTGTTCAATTTCAAAACTTTTTAAACATATAAATTAAAAATCTCATACCAGCTGATTCTGCTGATGGTGTGTCACTTTGAGGAGAAGGATTGTTCTGGGATTTTACATTCGATTTATAAAATTTATCAGTTAAAGATGTAACTGCCCAAGAAGTCCATGAAGCAGCAATGGAAGCAGGTGTTGTAGATTGTAACTCTGCCTCTAAATTAAATAAATTGCATATAGATAAAATTAGAATGAAATAAAATGTAGGCAATGACATTAATAAAGATTAATAAGATATTATTCAAACCATTGCAAAACAAATTCTAAAATATTGAACAATTGAAAAAGTCCTGATTTTTTTTATAAGATTAAAAATGTAAATTGCATAAAATTTAAAAGAAAATCCCCATTTCATCTTAAAATTTTTTTTAAAAAAAGTGATTTTTTTTTAAGAAACTCATAGCAAACATTTACTGTATGAATATTTTTTCCAAAAAGTAATTTTATGCTTCAAAATTATTTTTACGTTTAAAAAAATATTTTTTTAATTAAGCATTAAATTAATTTTAAAAACACTGAAATATAATTTGTGTAAATGTAAATTGCGTAAATGTATTAGTGTAAATTTAAATGTAACTTAAAAGAAAATCCCTATTTCATCTTAAAATGCGAATAAAAAATTTAAGAAACTCATAGCAAATGATTGCTATACCAATATTTTTGGTAAAAATATTTTTCAAAAAAGTAATTTTATGATTTAAAAGTAATTTTATGTTTTAAAAGTAATTTTATGTTTAAATAATATTTTTTTAATAAACATTAAATTAATTTTAAAAACACTGAAATGTAATTTGTGTAAATGTAAATTGTGTTAAACTTAAAAGAAAATCCCTATCTCATCTTAACCCTTTGTAACTCAACAACTCTGATATAAGAAATATTTATGCGGATGTTAGAATACATCATATTAAGCGTGTAAAAAATAATTAAAAAATTAAGACCTTAAAATTAAAAATTTTTTGATAAAAAGAATTTGTTGAACATCTCCAATATTGTGAAAAATAGCACAAAAATTCCAATATATTTAAAACTTCATGTGAAAAATTTTGAAATTGTTGTTTTTATGGTAACAAAGTCTCACACCACATTTTTCAATCCCTCCTTAGCCAAATATACAATCAAGGGGATTGTTGTAAAAAAATTGTATATCCTGCAATTATGTAGTGGAACAATTCTTGCTAAACGCATTATAATATTGGTAGCTGCACCAAGATTTGGTTCCCCCGAGTTTGCAATATTTTCTTTACCTGAATTTAGTTCGATTTTATAGGTAAATCCACCTCATTATAGGATTGAATTTTCATGTATGTTGTAGATATGTAACGCGGTGATACAAAGGGTTAAAATGCGGAGGAAAAAAAATTTATTAAGAAACGCATAGAAGCATTCTTAAGAGACTGTACTAATATTTTTGATTAAAATATTTTTTCCAAAAAGTAATTTTATGTTTTAAAAATAATTTTACATTTAAAAAAATATTTTTTTAAATAATTTTAAAAACACTGAAATGCCCATAGTCAATCAATTTAGACACATAATAACTCTCCTTAAACACTGTAGCATATTGCTTGCAGAGCAAGCAATAAGAGTAATGAAAAAAAAATATGTTAAAAAAATCAAGGGGAAAAAAACAGCTTAACAGACCCATTTTCTCAATCAGACTCGGATCATCTGAAACTTTTTGCAGCTTAGTAAGAAAACCTCCAATTCCTTTAAAAGCCTAAAAAATAAACATTTATAAAACAATTTTTTAAAAATAAGAACAAAGAAAACAAGATATCTTAATTGTTACTTGTTAATAAGAAATTAATAGGAAACAAATAATAGTTTACAGAATTAAAAATACTTAACTTTTTTTAAATTCTCAGGTAACATAAACATTAGCATTGATCAAGTATGTAACAAGTTTTAACACCAAACAAAAACTTTAAAACTGTTCATTGAAAACAATTAGAAACAGTTATTACTGCAAAAATTGTGATTTCAAGTAGAGGTTTCAAATAATAAATTGAAATTCTAATTACAGAGGTTTTAAATGATGAACATTCCAATTAGCAGAATAAATTTGTTGATGGAACCAACGAATTTAATTTCATATCAGTTTTGTTTGATAGCATATTGAACAGTGACACAATATTGTGATATTACAAAGGTTACTTGCGTAAAAATATAAGTGTCGCAAAAAGACAAAAAAAAAACAGTTTTAAAAAATTTAATGAACTACAATTTCTAACTGTTCAATGATGAAAAAGTCCTGATATGAGGCTTTACTTTCTCTCTCAAAAAGTTAAAAATGTAGCACAATTATTTTATTATTAGCTTTTGATTTCAAAGAAAAAAAACCTATAATTAATATATTTGAAATCTAATGCTTATGGTTCGAAATTTAGTTCTAAAATTATGGAACGATGATTTTTCTAAAATAAATGTTCATAAAATAAAAAATACACTCTTTAAATTTAAACATTAAGATAATGTATAAAAAAACAGGATCCTCCAGGTTGGCAGTTCCCAAATTTTTTCAGCTACAGAAACCTAAATGATCAAACTTTTTAAGGGGGAACTCTGACTTTTAAAAAAAGTTATTAGAAGGTAAGAATATGCCAACAAAAAAAAACACAAAATAATTTAGAAATATTTAATATGATGAATAAAATTTTTAATTGTTTCATGAATAAGAGATTTAAAATTAGATTTCATGTTAAGCATTTGAATTCACAAGTATGCAGTGACTTTCAGTCCAGTAACTTTTGGTGTATGCATTAATCAAATTGAATAAAATAAAAATGAGTTATGATTTCTAAAGAAAAAAAAAACTATTATGAACTGTGAAAATGGTTATCGGAGAAAAATAATTCTTTAATCTAGAATTTGGCTATTTTATTAAAATTTTAAAGTTCAATGAGAAATACTAATGCAAACATTTGTAAATCAATACCCATTTAGTAACTTATACAATATGTTGTTATTGGAGAAAAAAAATTATATTTTTTAAAATTTGCTATTTTTTATAGGAATTTTACTCAAATAATTTCTTAAAAACAACATAAATATTTAATATCCTAATCAATTATAGGTTGGATACAAACCTATTAGGTGTTTCAATTGTGGTGACTTATTTAAAAAAAAAATTATATTTCAAGGAACTAACTTGGAAACCTAAATTTTTTGGAAACTGCTGCTCTAAGTATCGAAAAAAATGCCTAAATTAAATTATTTCTTTTTTTCAGTTTCCTAAGCCTGAAGTTTAAAACACTAGATAAGTTTTTCTTAAGTGTTAAGTACAATCACTAAACCCTGTTGTAAAACTTATGTAATAATTTATGATAACTGTAAAGTTAAGTGAATTTCAGTTTTAGATTCAGTTTTAGAAACCAAAACAAACATTTTTCCTACTTACTTGGTCCCTTATATCCTTTTCTGGATCAACAGTGAAATGACAGAGAGCAGGTAAAACTTTGGTAGCACAATCATTAATACTGTAATAATGCTCAGTAGCAGATAAAGCCAGAATAGCTGCTGTTCTTGCGGGTGGAAACGGATCTCTTAAAGCTCGCAAAAAAGCGGCAATCAAAACTTTCTTTCTTGTCTGTAAAATTATTATAGCATACTTGAAACAAACTTACACTTTATGACAATAAGCAAGCTTTATATTAATCGCATTGACACGTAATATGGTATTATGCAACAATGTAAATTATAAAGTTCATTGCGCAGATTTTAGTTTAAAACATGTAAATAATAGATCACATTTTTGCTTCAAAATACCATTACCATTTGCTAAAGATTTTAAATTACATTTCATCTAGGCTGCATAGAATGCTTTTTTATATTAATCACATTAATGCTTAATGTATTATGGAACAATATAAACTTAAAGAAAATAATGCAGATTTTTGTCAAAAGTACATAACTAACAAGTAATATAAAAATAAAATAAAAATTAAAGTCAATTCCTACTTAGTACAACAAACAAGATATTTATTTTAGTTATTTTATTTATTCCTAAATTTATATTCTGCTAAATATCTTATATAAGAGAAATTTTCCCCCCATATAAAACTAATTAATTGAATCTAATTAATGAATTATAATATTTGAAAAAGTAGAAACATCAAATGTCATACACTAAAAGAAAAATTAAAAAAATGTATTTGAACTAGAGTGGATGAATAAAAAGTATTTTATTAACGATTGAAAATTTGAACAAGATATAGGGAGAGTGTGAACTAATAGTAGGAATTGAATAAAGTCTAAAATGTATTTGAACTTGAGTGGATNATATGGGGAGAGTATGAACTAATAGTAGGAATTGAAATAAATCATTTTTTTTAAACTAAAAATATACTTAAAAAAGAAACACATAAAATACTACAGAATATCTAGAATTATATTTAGGTTATATAGAATGCTTACATTAAAGAATTAACTTTATGATAATATAAATTTAATATGCACACTTAATATTAATCACATTGAGGATGAGGCATAATGTGACATAGCATAACATGCACGGGAATGATATTTAACTTTCAGAAAAATTTTAGCAGCAAGAGATACAGGATGTTATATTGATTATAGTTTAAAATATAACTAAATGATTTTTATTTTTTTTTGCTCTTAACTCCTAACCTTTAATATAAGTAGGACTCACGACAGTATGGCGACATTGTTATAATTGTCGTCAAATGTTCCACGAATGTCGCTAAAATGATACACATGGATGACAAATTGTCGCTTTGAAATATGTTAAGAAATTATAAAATAGTAACGAGAAATAGTTTGTTTGTTTTTTGCATCGAAATCTATGAATTTGAAGGGGGGAATGTAGAACTAATTTTATTCGTAGGTTAGGTTTCAGCTTGAAGATTTTTCAAATGGAATAACTGAAACTGTCTGGTTCAAAGAATTTTAAATGTTAAAATGTCAAATTTAAATGCTTTGCATTCATGCACTGACAGTGCAATTGCTGATTAATAAAACATAAGAGACATAAACAGTTCCCTGCCTCCTACACAGGCTGGTCGGCTGACGAAATTAATATCAATAATATTGATTACATGTGCTGCATTCTGTTTTTATTTAAATGCAAAGTAATTTCTAAAAGTGATGCAAAATTATAGAATAAAATATATTGTAATACAGTGAAAGTTTAATAACAGAAGATATGAAACTTGAACTTCAAAAAATTTTGAAATAGAGTATTTTAATTTTTCTAAAAATAATATTTTTTCTTTACTCACTTGTGGATGAAGATAAGAGGCAATTTTTCCAAGGCAAACAGTTGTATTTGTTCTAATTCCGCCCTAAATCACAAAATAAATATAATCAAAGCTTTGTAACAAAAGGAGAGTTGTAAATTAAATCAATTGTTTCCCATATTTTAGCTTTTTATCATCAGACTATACAAATCATGAATAATTTCTTTCAAATCCTATAGTATTGACTTCATATGTGCTGTTACTATCAAACACGACATTTCAAGTTGAATATCAGGTTAAATATTTTAATAAAATAGAGTTACATAGGTTATTCAATAGGGCAGGACAATATATGAATCTATAGCGAAATATTCATATTTTCTAAACATAGCAATAAGATTATTTTAAATTGAAGGCAATATTCTATGTTAGAAAATCAAGAAACATAATAGGGCAAGTGCTTTTGATAACAATGATGAATATGATATTACTATGATATTAAATTTCATTCAGGTTAAGAAAATTTGAAGCAATGCAAAAATAAATTACAGAGCACTTCCGATTATCTGGATTAATCACCGGGACAGGTCGCACGGACAATCGAAAAACACGGATAATCCGAAAACTCCTTTTATTCAATATCAGTACAATAAATATAAAAATTACTGACATTTGCAGCATAACATCAAACTAGGAATTTTCCTTATTAAAAAATGTGTAATGCGTCTTCGCCATATATCGATACACATCTGATATTAGTATCAAAGTTGTCATTTGAACCCAAAAATTATAAAAAATTACTAAAGTGTCCACCAAATTACCCCCGTAACACCGGCTACTAATAGTAATTTGAATGCAATGGAGAGAAATGCCTATNTACTATCATCACTATTTGATTTAACAACATAACGATGTCTTCATCAGTCAAATACTGGAAGCCAGGCTCACATGCATCACTTTGAAACCAATCTTCTAAATTTTCTTCATCAAGAATTTCGAAACCTTAGATTTCTTTTGGCTTGCTCGAGAATACTGTTATATTTTTCTTGAACATCTGAAGAGGATTGTTCATCAAGCGGTATGATCTTTCTTCAAGATTGTGATAACGTAGACGATTTTACCTTTGACCATGCTGCTGATATTCCATAGACTGCAATCCAATTACGAATATTGCTTCCAAAAATTTTGTAGTGTTATAACTTCATGAATCAAATTTTTTTAATCTTGAAAATGTTTCACTTTATATTTTTTGTGTGACTCCGGAATGTGCACGGATAATCCGCGCATGGATAATCGAGAGTGTACTGTATTTAAATTTAAAAAATATTAATATATATATTGCAAAATATCAATAATCACTGACATTATATCACAGTATAAAATGTATCTCACAATACAGTTAAAGTTTGTAGCCCCACCTGTTCATCTTTGCTTTGAAGGCGAGCAAAATGTTTCAACATCTCATCATTCAAGTTCTGGTAGTTCAGCTTAGGGGCTAAATACATCATGCACTTAAAAAAGAAATACAAAAAATTAATACCGGCTTCATTGTGGGACAAAGAAATAATCTAAGAAACATCTTTCAATGAAAATCAGGATATTTTCTGGAAAAGTCTATAAAATATCAGATTATTTTTAAAAGGTGTAAAACTAAAAAACTTGTTATTTTGCTGTGCTTAAGTATAATAAAGGAAAACTTAATGCAAAAGAATAATAAAATATACTATGCTTAATTTAATAATTACTTTGTTGAGGACAAAATGTTTTAACAATTGAGTTCTCACTATAATTTTATTACAGAAGCACTGAACAACTCATAAAAGTTTAAGATCAATATAAAGAAATTTCTTACACTACTGTTGCATTAAAAACACAACCCGTATCAGTTTGTTCATATTCCTTTCTAGCAACATTTGATTTAAATTTGTAATAGAGTTTTTTAAATTTATATGCTAATTTTTGTTAGAATAAAGAAATTTTTGCTCAATATAAATAAATTTCGTACACTACTGTTGCATTAAAAACACAACTAGTATCAGCTTGTTCAAAACCCTTTATAGCAATATTTAATTTAAATTTGTAATTAAGTTTCTTAAATTTATATACTAATTTATATAATAATTAAATTTATATACTAACTTATGTTTTAAAAAAATTAAAGAAAGAAATTATAGCTAAACGGCCAGGAATTTTACGAGTGTGAAAAATCTTAAATTTTTCATGGGAAAATAGGAACAACAAAAATGCCTAAATTATTAGTCTTTACAAGCATTTTTATTAAAATTTTGTAGAAAATAGATCATTTTGACCTCATATTAAATTAGTCTGAAAGCTCTGATTTAAAATAATTACTATCCAGACTATTAACTATTCAAAATTGAGGTGTTTTGCTAAAATCTTACAAATAATCAAAAATGAGTATTTTATTATAAAAATGTAAAGTTTATTTCTCCAACTAAATCAAAGTCTTATATCTCAACTCTTATTAGTTGGTGACTATAATAACCTTTATAATTTCACAAAGACAAAGATGTGGCAGAGAATTTTTTTAAAAAAGTTAACAACGTAAATGCATTAAATGGTCCACAAACAATTTTTTTTCAAGCTATTGAATATACTAAATCTGTATATTTCACCAAGATTTTTAAAATGCATATATATTTATAACCAAAATAAAATACATAAAATTAATACACGGCTGAACAATTATTTATGAAATTGTAAATAGTTTAATAAATAAATTGATTTTTTAAAATTCATTGACGCAAAGTCATTGAGAAAAAAACTTTTGAATTTATCTAAATCAAAATTATTTTAAGAATTAATTTCTTACTATTCGAACCAACTCACCCTAATATCTATAGGGAATAATTTTTTTGATTATCAAATCTTTACACTCATTTAGATATTTTAAAAGTCAAAAAATAATTTAAAAGCCACAGATCAATTTTATACTAAATAACAATATATCTCAATTAAAGTTACAATGAGTAAGACAAAATTTCATGCATTAATAATTTATACCAACAAAATAATAACAAATACCTTTATTGTTTGATCTCTTATAGTTGGGTTGGTATCTAAGAAACCCTGGGCAATGTTTGGAAATATTTGATTATTAATTACAGAAGGCTGAATGTGATCGATAAACTGTTCAACCTATAATAAGAAAACAGCGATTAATTTTGTTATTATAATAATCTAAGGAAACATAATTATGATATAATAATATCCTTTTTATATCCTTTGTGATAATATATCAAGTTTTAATATGAATTGGATAGAAAGTCTACATAGAGAAGTAACAAAGAAAGAAAGTTCAAAGAGTAAGTAGTTCCGTTAATACATAGTAAGTTCAAAGTTTTGCTTATCACAACTTATGTAGTGGTAGTTGCATAAACATTCACTAGATATTATGAGCATAGACATTTGGGAAAAACTTGGAAATCGCTTATATGTTTGCTGTATAGCAAATGGTTAAAACATTGTACAATTGAAACATGTGATAAAAACTTTGAAACTTCCTCTATTCATTATTATGTAGACTGTCCATGCTCAATTTACTCTTCATTAAAATACAAATGAATTAATAATTACAAATTAATAAATCTGAATTTTGAATTTTTCGTCACTTATGTTAATTTTGCTATTGCACGACAGTATATTGAATAGAGTTTTGCAACAGATGAGCAAAGATTGAGCTGTTTTCATATAGCTTTCACACGTAGATTATTACAACTTTTTTAAGATTATTAAGCAATACTTTTTTCAATAAATTTAAGATAGTGTTGAATAAATTTTAAAAAAATTAAAGAACAAATCACAACATACTTTTTTAATAAAATGTTAAAAAATAAAGTAACTTCAAATAAGAAATATAATTTTGATACTTTTAACAATTTACTAGCATTGAAACTAATAGTAATTTATTAATAATGCTTTTATTAATTTAGTTATTATAACTTAATGACAACAAATAATTTTTTAATAATTTAACTTTGCCTATGTCTTTCTTAAAGCTTGCATAATATTAATCAATCGCATTAATATTTACAAACATTATTAGGATTGCCACAAATGCAAAAGAAAAAAATTCCTGATTTTCCAGATTGATTTTAGTTAGTTTTCCTGATTTCTGTAACTGGCTGCATAAACCTTATTATTAATTGTTCAGTTAATTAATCAGTTATGCCTCATTTATATACACAAACAGTAGCATTGTTAGCAGAGGGCAATAAAGGACATTTGCCCTTGGGTGCACTGAATTCATGAAAAAATAACTAAACTGTTTTTCTTTTTTCAATCGCTAATTATGGGACTCGTAATTATTTTGAAATTTTATCCGATTTACTAATAAGTTGAACTGTTATTACTGTAATTTGCTTTATATGTCGTTTTTTTTAATTATTAATATCAAGTTAGATTAATTTTCAAAAAATAATTTTTAATTGAAAAACTCTTATTTAATAAAAAATTTAACAAACTAATGCCAAGTGCAGTGGGTTTCAAATTTTAAATAATAATTTCAAAGTGGTCTGAAAAGCCCCTTAATGACATATTGCAAGGGGGTGCAAAAACTGGGTTTGTCTCCAACTGCCCCTGCTGTGAATCCTAGCTATGTGTCTATACATAAAATATGTAACAAAACATTTATACTTATTAGATTTGAAAAAAAAAATTCTTTCTTAAAAAAAATATAAGACCAAATATTTTTTGGGGAAAAATTGTGGCTTTTTAGGTATCTGAAACTCAAATTAATTCATTATCCCTGATTTTTAGAGCATTTTATTAAAACTCCCTGACATTTACAGAGTGGTAAAATTCTTAGAATTTTCCCTGATCTGTTTCCATCTTATCAAATAAATTTTATTTTAAAACACATTTCTTTAAACAAAGTCAGCTTGCTTACCTGCTGTAAAAGTTTAGCCCTTGTTGCTCTATCCTTAGACGAAAACATTTTTACAATACATGGTACAATTTTTTTCTGGTACTCATCCTCGGGCAATAGCTTTCCTAACTGAAATATTTAAGCACAGCAACCATTAAAACAAAATAGAAAAAAATCTAACAAACACAAAACAAATACGATTAACAAATACCTTAAACATGGGGGTTAAAACAGAAGAACCAGCATTTCCAAATTCAAAGGCATTAACAAGTTCAGGTAATACTTTATACAGGCATATATCTTGCGGAAAAGAATCCAGTGAAGAAGATAAATTATTAAAAAATTTCAATTTTTCCTCAGTGTCTTTGATCTAAATAAATAAAATGAACATTTATTTAACAGAACCACAGGAATTTCTTAATAGCTAATATACAGTCCCTGGCAAAATTATTAAACGCACAATAAGATTCTACAGGATTCCCACTCTTTTAACAAAGCAAAAATTAAGCACTTTCAAGGACTTTTTTTTAAAAAAATTAAGGACGTTTTTTGAAAAATTAAGGACTTTAAAAATAGTATAATTGCTTATTATCATCGAATAAATATATATCATCAGTGACAGTGCAAATTATTTAACTTTCTTAAAAAAATTAATAAATAAAAAAATAAAAAATAATTTTAATATAATGAAAGTACTGATAAAATTGTATTACTTACCAGGGCTTGCTAAAGTAGGCCCAGACAATTTTTGCAAACCTGGGTTGAGTTTTTTTAAAAAAATTTCAGATTGTGAAGGATTAACAACATCTATGAAACTTATCTGTATTCCCTTTTTAATCATTTCATTCAAAATGAATTGTAAAACTAGGTGCAGAAATTAAAATTTGCAATTTCTTTTAATATATTAAAAAAAAAGAGTAAATAAAGAAATTTGGGAAAAATATTGAAAAAATTATTACAAGTTTTTATAATTTGCTACAAGACATGCATCACATATTCAGTTGTGGGCCAATCTTGGTAAATATTCAGTTACGCCAAAGAAAAAAAATTCGGTTGACAAATTGTTTAAGTTAAAAGGGTACTTTTTTTTTCATTGGGCTTAACTTAATGCAGTAGAGTGCCGATTATCCGAACCCTTATTATCTGAACTAGGTCCGAATTCGCTTGTTTTTTCCTTTTTTTTTTTAAAGTTTAGAATAGTTTTTAACTTAATGACAATTTTTCTAAATTTAGAAGAATAAATAATAACCACTACATCTGAAGACCATGTTTAATTAACAACCTTTTTTAGCACTTTTCTTATAGTAGCTATACATACATGTATTGTTATGCAGTGCTGAAGTGAAGTTAATGAATAGTGATTACAGTGCTTGGAATCTTGGAATAAAATTCTTAACAGAAAAACAAATGAAACTATACTGAACGAACTAGGTAATAAAAGAACGGCGTTTCGTTTTAAAACATTGAAGTGAAAAATTTCTTATCAACTATGCTGAAAAATTAAGCACTTTTAAAAACCTTGTACCAAAATTAAGTACTTTTAAGGGCCCTTATTTTCCAAAATAAAAGTTAAGCAGTTTTTAAGGACCATGGGAACCCTGTTCTATGTAAAATCTTAATTATCAGATGATACTATACAACTTTATTGCTTTTACACCGTTCTAACCGTTTGCGTTCTTGTATCAATTGATTAACATTGTTATATTGATTAACATTGTTATAGGCTAAAAATAAATACAAATAGGGAGTACATAAAAAATTTCCCGAATTGAATAAAAACCCATTACATGCATGTCTAAACATAAAAACTTTGCATATAAACTCATGCAAAATATGTAACGATTAAAAAACTACAGTGAGTCGTAATAATTTGGACAAATTATTTTAATTTATTGATATAATACCTGATAAAATAATTATTCTACATTTATAAAATATATCGTCTTATTTAACTGATACACAAACGTAAACAAGTGCAAGCTGGTTTCAGTCACGTAAGAACAATAAAGCTGTATAGCATCACCTGATAATTAAGATTCCACATAGAATCTTATATTGTCTATTAATTTGGAAAGGAACTGTGTATATAACATTTAGTAAGTTATTTATATTGGCTATAATTGTCAGTTATTATATTACTAAATTACCATTCTATATCAGTGTACAGTGGAGAAAAAGAAAGAGAACATCCTGATTACATTTTGATTTAATAATTGGATTTTCACATATTTAAACTCAATCTTACTGGGTCGAGGGCCTTACCTAAATATGCTGATTAATAAGTGTCTGCAATTTTTATCAGATACAAACATATATTTTCTTTGAATAAACATACCTTTTTACATAAGATTTGCATTTTTGACCCTCAAAAAATGAGGGAGAAGTAGCTCCATTAATATTAATTTTATAATTTATGTATTTCGCTATATTTCAAGAAGAACTTTTTAAGTGACTCTAAACATTTTTACACACAATAATAAAATATGTTTATCCAAAGATAATTTCACACAAAGAAATAATTTTAAATTATTATTTGCTATTATTTCTTTTAATAGTGAAAACAATATTAAATTGTAAGGTAAAATAATTTTCTTTCACTATGCTGAAGAATGCAATTTTAAATGGCAAAATCTGTATCAAATCGTTTAAATAGTTTTTGAGAAATTAAATTTTAAATATATATGACAATATGAGATATCACAAACAATAACAGTAGAAAAAGTCCACTTCAAAGAAAAATGGCATAATTAGAAAAAGCGGCAAACCTTAGTCCATAGTTAGTCAGTTAAGTAGTAAATAGGTAAATAGTTTAATTTCAAGTTATGGCAAGAAACATCAACAAAATTTTAAGCCTCAATTTATAAAATTAATTTCCTAATTCATAAAATGAAAAGAAACATAATTATTGAAATAACTAATAATTATAATTTATTAAGTAACATGATAATGTTAAAGAAATGATTGAATATTTGTTAGTAATCATAACTTATTAAAAAACTAAAACAAATATAATAAACATGATAAACCTAATTATGTTTATTTATAAAAATGTATTTCACTTATACATTTTAACTAAATTTTTTCTAAGAATGTCAAATGTCACTAAGCCAAAAGGCAAACTTGCTAAATTTACTGCCAAGTCCTATTTTGGGCCCAAATAACAAGGGAGAAATGTTGTAATTCTACAGCATCTAACAATGAAAAAAATACAAATAATATAATTTGCCTGTTGCATAGGTCCCTTAATACATCATAGTGATCTATGTAGTAGGCAAATTTCATGTATTGAAGAGATAAATTCAATTAAATTGAGATATAACTTATATTAACACCTTGTATATTGCTAGATAGTTTCTTCAATACTGATATATTAATTTTAATAACTAGTTTTACTTTTTGGGAACCATTTATTAAAACTTCAAAGTAGAAGAAATTTTGTAACATAAGAAAATGAACATACATACATGTATTTCTCTTAAGAAGAGCATGGTATCCACAAATTTGTTTTTAAAATATCCTTTTGCTTTGGAAGCTTTCTTCAAAAAAGTTGAGGAACTTGGTCGAGAATCTGGATTAGCACAAACAAGTTCACAGTAAAAAGGGCACAGATTATTAGGAATCTGCAGAAAATAAATAGAATTGAGTATAAATTAAACATAAAAGAATTTGAGTAAGAACTAAGAGAAAAACTTACTTTTCCTGTATTTTTCAGAGAGGAGATTTTGCTTAATCTACTATTAAAAACTTCCCAGATCAAACAACCAAAACCCCAGCTATCACAAGCCCTAAAAGTAATATAAATAAATCCTTTAATTTTTTAAAAAATAAAGTAATAATTAAGGGCAGTAAGTAATAATTAATTAAACTAAATATAATTCAACAGATGTCAATCAATATAAAATAAAAATGAATCTTGTCCTCCAATGAAGCTATTTTTATTTTATTAGGAGATTCATGCTTTCTATAGGGTGCTTAAATTAGAAGAGGTCATAAAACTTTTATAAAATATACATAAACGATATTATTAAATCAAAAAGAAAAACTCCTTATTAAACGTTAAATATTCATGTTAATGTGTTTTAGGGGAAAGTTTTTAAAGAGAGGATTTTCCATTACTTGTGTTAGTATAAAAATTTAGCAAAAATTAGGACACAATGATTTTAGGCCATACCGAATACCAAATTGGAAAATATATGAACTATTAACCAGTCAATTCAGAAAGCTATATGAACCCAAATTTTTTTTTTGAAGGGTTCCAGATAAAACTATTTATACATAGAGAGAGATTTTTTTCTTTTTAATGAAAGAAATACTTTTAATTTTTGACATTTTTTAAAATTTCTCAAGAAATACTCAAGAGGATTAGTTTGTAACATTAGAGTTGTTTAGTTCATGTGATTTTCCAAACTTAGCAATAAGATTTAAATTTTAATCGCAGAAATTTTATTTTGTAGTGAAACTGTCTTATAACCAGAACAACACAACAAGAACAAGACAACAAAGCAATAAGAACAAATTCATATTTGTCGAAAACCTCTGATCATTTTGAGCTTTATTTTAAAAAGTACAAAAGCATAGAAACTCGCTCAAAACTTTTTACATTTTTAAGATATTTAAATGAGATTTTTTTCATTAGTTTCAAAATACTATCAACGACAAAATTATGGAGGATAAATTAAAAATCTTTTTGCGCTTGCGCAGTACAAAAGAACTACTTTAAATACTCATATCTTGTGTAGTTTTAAGTGAACTTTCTTCAAATTTCTGTATTAATTTTAAATTGCTTTAACAAATATTTTTAAAGTTATGGCAAAAAAACTTCAAAAAAAAAAACCAGTTTTTTTTCAATAAAAATTTTTATATTTCTATAAATATTTAAGCTAGAATTACGAAACTTTATGCAATTGTTGCAAATAACAATTAAAGTAATCAATACAAGTTACAAACTTATTGCTTAATTTTCTGGCATAGGGTGTTTAAAAATACTAGTTTTCTTTTTAATTTATTGCCATGAACTATAAACAACTCTAAAGTTACAAAATAATCCTCTGAGTTTTTCTTGAGAAATTTAAAACAATGTCAAAAAGTGAAAGTGTCTCGTCCATTATGGTACATTCAAGTGTATAATGGTAAAAAAAAAGTCCGGGGTACAATAATTTTACTTACTAAATAATCAGCAATAAATTTTAGAGCACCTTTAAAAATAAACACCGTAATAGTTCTTACCAAGAATTGGAAGACTCCTTAGCATAATGATTGCTTCCCTGTTCAGGTGGATTATAAATCTGAAGAGAAGGTAAAACTTTCACAGGGTAAGATTCAGGTGCAATATACTCCAAACCAAAAAGCTTCCACTCACCAGCTCGATCCACAAACACAGAAGACAAGCAAACATTATTATGTGACAGGTGGCAATCATTGTTGAGAAAACTAAGACCAGACTAAAAATAAATAGCTAACTTCAAAATATGTTAACTAAATATTTCTGCATTGCACAAAAAAATAACTGACTAATTTTATTTAACCTAATAATTTTTTTGTGATATTTTTAATATATTGAAGCAGAAGGTAACAAATGTTACTTCAGCAAATAAAATTTTGTTTCATTAAGCTCATTTTTTATTAATATACCTTTAGCTCTGATCATACATAACTATTAAAAATTTGTTTATACTTAAAACACACTTAGTGGATAACAAACATGCAACTAAATTATGCTATTTAAAAAAAAAAATTTATTCATGGATTGCAAATATACATTTCATGAAACGATTCTTGGATGTGAACATCACTTTAAAAACCAAAAAACAGTTTCAAAAAAAAAATTATGATGCTTTAGACCAAATAAAATGGTTACAAACTGTAGATGTTTTAAGAATGATTAACAACTTGTTACAGGAGAGGAAAAAAAAAATTTTTTTTTTAACTATCACCACAAATGACACTGTCATCACAAATAATTAACCTTCAAGAGGTTAAAAGAAGTGTGAAATTTATTAGTTGAAAACAGTATTTAATTTTATAATGTTAAACCTGCGTCGTGTGTAAACATGAGTCAGTTTTTGACAGTCATAACCTTTGATAATCCTCAAATCAAAAACCTAAACAAATTCTGATTATTTACTGCTATAAATATCATTAGGTTTCAGATGTTAAACACAATATGAAAGTTTCAAACCTTTAAAACATCACAGAGAAAGTTATTATACATAATTTAAAAATCAGGAATGTTTAATAAAATTATTTTGATAAGCAAATAGGATTAAATTAGAACCACCAAAATCTCCTAAATAAATTCAAGATATATAATTGGTAATTTGCTATGATATTTGAATTGAAACAGTGAGAACAGATATAGAAAAATACTATAATTTTTAAAACCAAATTTGTACAGTAATAAAAATAAGAGAAAATATAATTTAAACATGGCATAAAAATGTTTGCAAGTCAATGAACTTACAGCTATTTGATATAAACCCCATGATATTGCCAGATTCTTTTGGTCAGCTGTATAAGAATTTTTGTTCAAATGGAGTTCTAAAGGCTCCACAGGCTCAACAACTAAGTACACAAGTTTATCAGTCTGAAAAGAAAAAAAAAGTTTGAATTATTATTATTTTTTTTTTACAACAAAACATTATTAATGACAAGTTTCTAAAGGGAAAGTTATCAAAAAGCACAAAAATAGTAATTCTGTAATAGCCCGGTAGCAAAAAACCCTTGAGTGACAGCAGATTATTAAAGCATCAAGAGATTATTTTGCATTTAAGTTTTCTTCATCGTTAAAAAGTAAACAAGCAAAGATTCTTTTTCAAAACATCTCTAAACTTGATAGTAAAAAAAAAACTAAAAAAAACTAAAAAGCTGAATTGAGAAAAAAAATTTAAAAAAAAAAATAAAAGATTTTTTTTTTTTGTTACCTGATTACAGATTTTACCGTATTGGGATTTATTCCATTTCATAATACTGCATAAGATTGGACTTAAATTTAAAAATAAAGTCTTCAGGTTCAATTTTTAAGGAGCTTATATTATTGGAAAAAATTAGCTGCATGTCAGATTAAGCTATATTTTTACTATAATAATCATTGTTTGACATCATTGAGGTCACAGACAAATTTAGATTTACTAAGATGCAGATTCATTCTGTAAAATTAGCTACCTGGGCAACTAGTAGAACAAGTATTAGAGGACCGGAAAGTAATGTCATTTCAGAGCATTAAATATTCGTTAGTCTTAAAAAACCAATTTACTTTTTTTCAATCCATTTTCAATCCGGCATTGCTAAGTTGTTGATAACGAGGAAGAATACGTTCTTGATTAAAAATAAAATCTTGATAACAAATATCAAATGCATCGAAACAACATTACTTTCCTGTCCCCCTAATAAATGGCAAGCCTACATGTACACTGTAATAGAAATCCAATATTTTGAACTTCTAAACAAATTCTGAATAAATCTATTTCTATCATTATTAATGTAAATTCACAGTTCCTTTTAAATTGGCAAAGTAAAACACTTATATATTAATTTAATCAGAAAACATGGAAATAGGTAACATTTAAATATAATTAATTGCAAGAAAAAATGCGGAAATATTTAGGTTTGAACTATTTCCCAATTGAGGCTTGAAAAAAAAAGTCATCAGTATTATACGCAAGTACCCAAAAATATTAATAAATTTTAAGTTTTATTTATTTTACTTTTTTGTTTTAAAAATTATATTTATTAATTAAAGGGAAGATTTGCATATCGTGACCTCCAGCAGAATATAATAATACCCCCCCCCCCNCCCCCCCCAAAAAAAAAATTTTTTTTATGTCTTTTTAAAAAAAATTCCAAGTTAAAAACCATGGCAACTAAGTTAAAAACCATGGTACCATGGCAATTTTAGCTGGCATAACAGATCAGGATACGGAAATATCCCTTTATTCAAAGTAAAACATGGACCTAAATTATAAAGATTTACAATGGGGCATTTAAATAATAATTAAAAAATCTTATCGAATCCTAGATTTTTAAATTAGGTATGAAATGAAAACACTTTAATGCAACACATGACATTTAATATAACACATGACATTTAATAACACATGACATATATAATATATAAAGAAACAATTATATTCTCACTTCCAAGCTATCTACATATGTCAATATACTAGGATGTCTTAGAGTCTTCAATCTTTTCAAAGCAGATTTAGCAATTTCTAACTGAAATTATAGAATGCAAAATACATTTTATAAAAGTATATTTCATGCGATAATGGTATAAATACAAAAAAAAAAAAAACATTTTATATTAGTGCTTCCCACATCTTTTTTTTATTTTCTACTCATACAGCATTTCTTTTCAGAAACTAAAGCAATTCTATTAAATTTCAAATTGATTAAAACAATTATTGGATTCACAATAAATAGTTGATTAGTGATGACTATATAGCAAATTTTTAATAATTTTGATAATTTTACAACACTTAAGAATTACTTTAGAGATTATAAGGTATTAAACGTTTTACAAAATATTAATAGTTCAGTTGAGACTGTTTATCGCAAAGTGGTTTTGAGTTATACAGGTTCTTTAAAAAATTTAATATAATTAAAACATTTGATTATAGGTGCTTTAATTGTTTAATAGCAGAAAAATATAGACATTTCTGTAAATGAATTATACCAGATATATCTATTTACATTTAAAAAAAATTTTAACATACCTTTAACACTGAAAATAATCTTTTTAAAGATTTTTTTTTTGACGTCTAATCTTTTTTGTTTGTTATGTTGTTTGGGCATTTGTGCTCCATTATTAGAAATTCGAGAAACAAAGGTTTTGAAAGAAAACATTTCAAGATAGATATGGAAAACACAATGATTTTAAATAGTAAATGTAAGGAATTTTAGAAATTTTGAGACATAGAAGTTTTCGAGACAAACAGGTTTAACTGTAATGCATACACAATTCAGAAACTTTAGGTTCACAGATACATTGTAATATGTAATTAAATTAATCATTTTTTTGCAGAAATTAAACCAATCCTATTAGGTTCCAAATTGAAGCTTAAACAATTGTTAGACACACAATAAAAAAAAGTTTTAAATTAACTGATGATAAACCTGCAGATTTTTAATTGTTAGTTATATTTTTTTTCTAAAACTTAAGAATTACTTAGAAGATTATAAAGCACTAAAACCTTTAGAAAATACAAAAATTATTAATAATATCACATACATAAATTAAAGTTTAAAAAGTCTCAGAAGGTACTTTGAAATAAATATATAAAATTAACATTTGTGTGATACGCTAAAAATAAATAACGTAAATACCAAAGATGCAGTTTCTGGTGAAGAATTTTCAAACACAAAGATGCTGACTGCCTCCCCAGATGCCTGTCAATAGAAATACAAATTTAAAATTAAAACGAGCATACATTTGAAGAAAATTTAAATAGGTAATCAGCATAGACAGTAGAATAAAAAATATACGTATAACGCTCTATTGATATCAAAAACGGAAAAAGAGATAGCTAAAATAATCTGTAAAATATACTTTTTTCTTTCCAGAATGCAATTTCCAGATTGAGTAATCTTTTAAACCTTCCACTTCAGCACCAAGTTCGAAAGCAAAATCCTTTGCTGCATCTCTACTAAAAAAAGACCACATTTCGATTTACAAAAACTAAATCAAGTGCAATTCATTTGTTTGGAATGTAGTGATTCAACTCTAACTAAAATTTTCAAACGCGAATTCAAACATTAATCTATTCTTGATTCAATTTAGATATGACAAGACAAAAACACGTATGACTTAGGAAGAAAAAAAATCAGAAAGTAAACATTTACAAATTACGACGGCTTTGTGCGGTTACAGTTTTACTATCATTTACAGTGATTACTTAGTTTCAGTTTTTTTTTTTTTAATTCACTCTCTTTCAACTAATTCTAGTTAGAAGTGGATTGAAAAAATTAAAAGTATTCCATTCTATGAAAAGTTCTATTTTTAATAAAGGTTAAAAATTGTTAGTGCAAATTGTTAAAAAATTGTGGCATCTAACTCTTAATTTTTTTAAATTTTGAATGCATTCATAAAGTGCTTTCAGTTGATCGACGTTTCGTACGTAAATAAAAGGTTTTCTTATGAAATGAGTACGGATCGGTGTGATTAGTTTTTACGGTAGTTTTATTCGTACAGAATAGATATAAGTTCCTGTCCTGTAAATAAACAAGAAATTATAGAAGGACGTCTTCGTAAGGGCAATAAGTGAATAATATTATTTTCTCTGCATGAATATGAATTTTGCCTTAAACAAATTTCTTCTTATTTTTTATTTAAAAATGATTTAAATCATTTTGCAGTGATTTAAATCATTTGCAATTTATTCATATGGTTAATTATCAAATTAATATTTGCAAAGCAGACATTATTCTTTTCCTTTGACTTTTCAATTATAATTTTGTTAATTTTATATTATACGATACTTATTCTTGTTAAATTCTCATACTTTTTCTTTATCTTTAATAAGGTCATAATTGCAATGGCAGCTTCATTATCAATTTTAAAAGGAGTACGGCGACTTAATGTTTTACAGTCAGCAAGTGTTATACGTAATTTTTCTGGTAAGTATTCTTTGATTTTTTTGCCTAATTTTTTTATCATTAAATTATTTAATTTTAAAACACGTCAATGTAGAAATTTTTATTATTTTTAATTCAGAAACGTGTACATCTTTTGTATAAATTTTTTTATAATTTTTTTTTAATCCCCTCTGCAGATTTAGATAAAATGAAAAACTTTCTTAGAATAAATCTTTAAATTCTTTCTGACAAAATCTCAATTAAAAAACTTCCTACGAGCATTCATAAAATTTTTAACCAGTTTCAACCCTTTTGCCACCACCTCATTTTGACGAAATTTGTTTGTTTGAAATTTTTGATAATTCAAGTGAGTATAATTTTAATTGCATTTGCATTGGTGGGAAAACCTTAAAAAGGAATTCCTTCTTGAAAACTCGAAGAAAAAAAAAACTTGTACTTCCTTTAGAAAGGCGAGTTTTTTTTTATTTATCTATTTTATTATTTAATTATTAAATTGAAAAAAGCAGAGAAAACTCATTCCTGAAAGTTAAAAGCAATACCGTAACTGCAGAAAAAGCAAAGCAGAGCTATACATTCTCATAGCTATCACTGCCAGATTGATCTGCTTGTTAGGATTAAGGAATTTTATAATTTTTTTTTTTCCCCCCATTTAGAAATGTTAAAAAATTATGAGTATGATGCTAAAAAATTTCCTGCTAATATTATGCTTATCTGCCCCTCTATATGCTTAGTTACTATTGGTAGATACTCATGTCTTTTTTAATAAAGTAATACAAATTGCAGCAAATTTCTCTTTGAAATAACATACTTAGATTTTGCATTAAGTTTTTTACAAAAAATTATAGTAAAACTAATAAGCTTAAGAACCTTAATCCTAGTGATTTTGTTGCATTGCTTTCTGTTTTGCATTTTGTTTTTGGTAATTGGTTGCTTAATCTGTTGTTAAAGTGAGTGATTGTGTGTCTTTTGCATTATAAACAATAAGGTCTATTTATCTGGGATCACTGCAATTTTTCACAGACCACCATAAAATAAATTATCATGGATCACTCAGAACAGAAATTAATGGTATAATTTTGTGTTTTTGTCACATAATTGCGTACTTCATCATAATTGTGTACATTACACAATAATTATAATATAGAGAATGTGTACATTACACATTCTCTATATTATAATTATTCATTTATCTTTACTTTGTTAACATTCGCAGTTTGTATAAACAACATTTTATTAAAGGTTCAATCCGAAATGTTTTAGTCGAACTAAGGACTAGGACGTTACCCGAAAACACAGTAACCCACCATCTATTTTAGACGCATACAGTATGTACAGTTCATTTTAGAAGTACAACAACTATTATAGACATGTACGAGGAATACTGTTCACTGTAGAAAAGGCGCAATAACTAAGTACTGTTTGAATCAAAGGAAGCAAAACAACTAGGTATCATTTGCTATAAAGGTAACACAACGATTACTATCAACACATATGGGAAGAACATTTATTATTGCTGATGATGTGCAAAGTTGAATGGCTAGCAGTTCAAAGTAATTCTGAAACTATAAATTTTACCCGAGAGCTCCATTTGCAACCACGGTTCAGCATATCTACCGTGTTACTATTGGCATGATATTCAACATTGGAAGTCAGGGCTGATTCTTAGAATTTAAAAACTCTGGGTTATGAATTACCAGACTTCAAACCATAGGGGTAGAACGGCTGAGAAATTTAAGTTATCATCATCTTAGCAGTTCATTAGTTCCCATCTGCCACTCACTGATGCCTATTACAAGAATAGGAAGGAAGAGAGTAAGAAACAGGCACCCAGCAATATTTAGCCTTTTATCTATACATCTCATTGATGCCAACCACTTAACGTTTAATATTAACTAAAGGGCTCCCACGGATCAGAGAGAACAGGGAAAACCTGGAATTATCGGGGAATTTTATTTAAACTCCAAAAAGGAGGGAATAGTCACTAAAAGTTGTAATTTTTTACCAAAAAAAAAAAAAAACTGGAAAATTCCTATATTATAACTAGAAAATAATCAGTCTTAATAGTGTCAGTAACAGTAATCAGGCATTCAGGTTCAAGTTAAATAATTCTATCATCTATTGCAGTTATTTTATAAAATGCCACTTTTTAGAGAAACTTTTTCATCCTTTCTTCTCATTCTATTGTATCCTTGTGCAGGGCCTGATTATTGCCTAGGCACAGGCCTAGGGCCCACAGTATCATGGGGGCCTCAAAAATTAGTAAAATGTCACAATATTTCTTTAAAAAAAAAAAAAAAATACTGAAAGAAGCAATTTATCTCAAAAAAGGCATTTTTTATTTCAAATTTTCTAGCACTGCACTAATCAAATTCAAAAGTACAGCTGAATTTTAATTGGTGCAATTCTTACTCCAACTGCTTGCAATGCAAATGCAACAAGAATGCATATTCGCAAAGTCTCACTGATTTCAATTGTTTGTGATCACCAAACTACAGTAAAACCTCGCTACAACAATATTTTGCGGACCAAATAAGAATATTGTTGTAGAGGGATATATTGTTATATCGAGGGCCCACATAATTCTGGGACGCAATAAATTGTTTTGAAATTTAATGTTATATATTCATTAACTATAAATATATTTATATATTATCGAAAAAATTAATTTGCAAAGTGTTTATTACAGTTAAGCATTAAAAACAATGGATATAAATACAGAACATAAGATTGTAAACTTACCTTAAAAAAACATTTTTATTAAAAAAAATCCGATATTTTTGTTTGTTTATTCATTTTTCTGACTGTTAAGTCAACCAACAAAGTATGCATAGAGTCCAATGCCCGAAAATGATTTTCATNTGGTCCATCGGCAACTTTGCGATGTATAAACTTTATCTTCAACTGTCTGCTTTCAAAATTTTTTAGAATATTTCTCTTGAATCTTGCAGTTCAATAGATTCTTTTGATTGTTAGAACTATAAAAAGAATCTAGAAGAGAAGAAGAAATATAAAAGAAATTGTTAGGACTATGTTCTTCGGAAATTTAATTTCAAAATATTTTGTTAGGGGCCCAAAAAATTTTGTGGGCCTTGGGCCTGAATTTGTCTTGATCGGTCCCTGTTCGTAAGGTATCTGTTACAAAATCTAATATTTGACATTCCACTGAGAAAAAAATCAAAATTTTCTGATGAAAAATTGCATGGTATAGATAAAATGTGGTATGGATTTCCATTGAAATTTGCCAGAAATATCTGGAAAAGTCGAGAAATTATTTTTCCTGAAATTGAGGGGGTACACTGTAACTATTGGGAATTACTTGAAAATGTACGCTAATTGCTTACTTATAAAATGCAATGCAACAGCTCTGTCCCTCAAAGAATTCGTGTGTAACTACTAAAGTAGGTGTAAACAAAATTCTCCAAAGTAAACAAAATTCTCAATTTTGATGAGCAATATCAGTAGATCAAAGTTTTGAATTCACTGATCAGCAGAACAGTACAAGTTAATTGTAACAGAATGATTTTGTAGCCACTTACTTGATTATTCCGAATTAACTCGGTTACGTATACATTGCAAATATTTATCATCCCAAGAAAACTCGGGCTTAGCGGAATTTTTGTTTTATCGCGTTTTTACTCGTTCAGAAGCAAAAAATATATTTTGCTGTGATTGGAAGTTTGCAAAGTTTTGCTTTGGGACTGGACATGTATTTTGTGCGATTGTATATGCGATGGTTGCTGAATTTACATAGCAATAAGAGTAATAAAAAAAAATGGCATATTCCTTCACTGACATTTGAAAAGTATCACTTTGTGTTGTCCCTTGTTTTAAGAACTATCATACAAAGACTAATATTTAACTTTCTTCATTTGCCGGAGATAACTCGGGATATTAAACTGATTTTAAATTAAATGTTTCTTACACGTAAAAAAACAAATTCAAATCTCAACTTAAAACTTGTGCATTATGTTTTGTTTTAGTTCCTTGTATTTATTAATAAAATAAAAAACTGTGTTGACTTTTGCATTTTTTTTTCTTTTTGCACTTTTTTTTTTTCATTTTTTGCACTTTTTTCTTCATTTTTCTTTTTTTTGCACGTTTTTTTTTCATTTTGCATTTTTTTTTCTTGTTGACTTTTTGCATTTTTTTTTCTACTTTTTGAATTATTTTTTTTTGCATTGTTTTTTTTCTTGTTTTGTTTTATGCCCCGTGCCAGACTTGCAGCGACACTGCTACTTTGTCGCAGAACGTTACAGAGTTCTTGCAGAAAGATTTTTCTTTTGAGAAAAAAAAAATTATTACTTTTCTTTTCTACAGAAATTTACACTCAATATTTGAATCATGCATTTAGATAATCACTTTTTGACATGCTTAATTTACGCCAATAGTATTATAAATCGATGGAATGTTTCGGTTGTATTTTCTGCAGTTATTGATATTGATTTACTTGTGGTTTCTAAATATCTCGATATGTTTTAAACAATATGGAAAATTGAAATTGTGCATTTGAGTATTTACTTATAAGGCAATAATTCTATGGAATGTTTTGGCAGTTATTGCGATTGATTTCTCCATAGTTTTTAAATACGCAATTTTTAATTAAAAAATATTATCTAAATTAATTTTATTTAAAAATATAATGTTATATAAATTAATTTTTCTTTTAGTTACCTCTAAATTATGTATCAGACCTGATGCAGGGAATAAACCTGATGCTTCACCAGAAGAAGTTCGTTTGGTTGAAGAGAGAAAGAAATTGCGTCGAGCATTGAGGCAAGAATACTTGAGGAAGCTAACTGATCCCTATGGTACTGATCCCATTGTGGTGAGTTGTAAAATTTGTAATCTAAAACGGTTTAGTCTAAGACAGGGATGATTGTGCTCTGGAAAAAAATCCATATTTTTTGCTAACCGTGATCCGGAAGTTTCCGGAAATCCAAGGTCGAGAAGTTTCAAGAAATCATCGATCATATTTATGAATAAAAAGTCTTGTATATTTTATTTAAAAATATTAGAACTAGAATTTATACTTTGCATCTTTCTCATAATTCTAAATATTTTTTCTGTTAGAATAATAAATGTGATGAGAGATAAAAGTAAACTTATACATAATAATTCATTTAAATTATGCTGCATATAATTTATTTAGAATTTCTTGTTCTGAAAATATCAATGATTTTAATTTACGAAGACATTAATTTTTAGAAATGCGTCATTAATGATTTTCTCAAGAAATTTTCAGGATTTTTGAGATGGGCTCACAATCATCCCTGCTAAGAACGAAAGTTATGTAAGAAAAATAATTTTTTTAATATTATGTAACTGTTATTATTGCTGTCATCCCTTTTAAAGGAGTACCATTACTTCCAGCTAACTGTAGTAAAATAAGTGGATTATTCGGATGTAAAGGGAGTATATAATTGAATTTTAAACGTTTTTTTTTTTAAATTTTATTTAGAAATAATACTCTAGCAGAAAAATAACTTGGGCCCTCAATATTCATGAAATTTGGCTCAATAATTTTTCAAAGGGCCATAATTTTTCAGATATTTAACTGCCACTTTACAACCAATATCGGATCTATATAGAATGGTCAGATTCACCCAATATTTTATCTCCATTATTTAGCCAATATAGTTTCTATCCTTCCTTATCTTCCTTTCTAGGACCAATATTAAAAAATCTAGACATCCCAATATTGGTCTCTAATTGTTCTTGTAAGACCCATATTGAGCCCAACTGGGGGCAAGGTAAAATTGTTGCTGGGATATGTATTTTATAGTTATAATATTTTGAGGAAGTGAACTCATGTTAGCGAATAATACACATTTATAATTGAAGCTGCTAGTGTTATTATTATAAAATATAAATATTTAAATTTATGTCCATAGTAAGAAATCATGCTGGAGAAAAGTCTAATATATGTACTTTGATTCTATTTATTTCCTTCCAAAGAAATTGATAACTGAAGGCTGTTTTGACACATATTAAACATTTCTCTACTTCTTACCTTTTTATAATCTTAATGCTGTATGAGTAAAATGTTTCAAAGAGAGTTGAAAGAAAAAACTTGCCTACTACATAAAAACAAGGTATGATTGATTTTTAAATTTTTGCCTGAGATCTGTTTGGCGCAGGAAACAAAAGAGAAGTCCCTATTGAAATGATTGTGAATCATCTATTTAACTGAAAAACGAAAATTCCATTCTAGCTGATAATACATTTCTTAAAAAAAAAAATTCTTTATGCAATTAAGCAAGGACTGGCAACTATAAATATTCATTTGAACAATTAACTTTAACATCGGTTTCATACAAAATAATTTGGTTTTAGTAAATTTTATTCCTATAAGTAGTTTAGTTGATTCTGATTGTATTTCATAAATTCTCAATTTTTTACATCATTTTAATTAATAATTACTGTGTAAATTGTGTATGTTTCATGTTACATCACTCTCATCTATAGTCCGAAGCATTTTTAATATTTTGGCTCTTAAACTTTTAGTTACATATTTATGTGTATATATATTTATTTTTCGTTTGATCCTGCCTATGTCTATATATAATCTGAAGCATTTTCAATATCTATAGTCTGAAGCATTTTAAATATTTTGGTTCTTAAACTTTTAGTTTCATATTTTTGTGTAGATATATATTTATTTTTAGTTTGATCCTGCCTGTATCTATATATAGTCTGAAGCATTTTTAATATTGTGGTTCTTAAACTTTTAGTTACATATTTATGTGTATATATATTTATTTTTAGTTTGATCCTGTCTGTATCTATATGTAATCTGAAGCATTTTTAATATCTATAGTCTGAAGCATTTTTAATATTTTAGTTCTTAAAGTTTTAGTTACATATTTATGTGTATATGAAGTCGGGGNTCCCAAAAAAAATCGAGTTAAAGGGAGTAAAATTCGAGTAATCGAGAATAATTAACATGAAATTGAAGATAAGAGGGTCGGGACCTCATAAAAAAATCGAGTTATAGTAATATTCGAGTTATCGTACTTCGAGTTATAGCGAATTGACTGTATGTACTTTAATTCTATTTATTTCCTTCCAAAGAAATTGATAACTGAAGGCTGTTTTGACACATATTAAACATTTCTCTACTTCTTACCTTTCCATAATCTTAATGCTGTATGAGTAAAATGTTTCAAAGAGAGTTGAAAGAAAAAACTTGCCTACTACATAAAAACAAGGGATGATTGATTTTTAAATTTTTGCCTGAGATCTGTTTGGGGCAGAAAACAGAAAAGAAATCCCTATTGAAAAGTCATGAATTATATTCTCATCTATTTAACTGAAAAACAAAAATTCCATTCTAGCTGATAATACATTTTTTTTAAAAAAATTTTCATTATGAAAGTAAGCAAGGGCCAGCAACCATAAATATTCATTTAAACGAGGAAATTTAACATTGGTTTCATACAAAGTAATTTGGTTTCACTAAATTTTATTCCTATGAGAAGGTTATTTGATTCTGACTATATTTCATAAATTCTCAATTTTTTGCATCATTTTAATTAATAATTACTGCGTAAATTGTGTATGTTTCATGTTACATCACTCTCATCTATAGTCTGAAGCATTTTTAATATTTTGCTTCTTATACTTTTAGTTACATATTTATGTGTATAGTTATATTTTTAGTTTGATCCTGCCTGTATCTGTATACAGTCTGAAGCATTTTTAATATTGTGGCTCTTAAATTTTTAGTTACATATTTATGTGTATATATATTTATTTTTAGTTTGATCCTGCCTTTATCTATATATAATCTGAAGCATTTTTAATATCTATAGTCTTAAGCATTTTTAATATCTATAGTCTGAAGCATTTTTAATATTTTAGTTTTGAAACTTTTAGTTAAATATTTATATGTATATATATTTATTTTTAATTTGATCCTGTCTGTATCTATATATATTCTGAAGCATTTTTTAAATCTATTGTCGAAATCATTTTTAATATCTATAGTCTGAAGCATTTTTAATACTTTGGTTCTTGAACTTTTAGTTACATATTTATGTGTACATATATTTACTTTCAGTTTGATCCTGCTGTGCAAAGGTATTATTCAATGCATATGACTATGACAGAAAGATTCATCCCTACATTTAAGAATTGGCTGAAGTACATGTTTTCTATTATTGTGCCAATTGTAGCCTATGGTTTATTCCTTAAAAATTCAAAAGTATGTTTTTATTACTACACTAAGTAAAAAGTTTAACGTTATTTTTCATAACAATTGATCTGTCTTATATTGAAATCTGTGGTTATTTTATTAAATTTTTTTTTGAACTTATAGGAGAAGCCGAAATAATTGAAATTGCATAGGCCAATCTATAATGTGACATTTTCATTAAAATTCTGTGAAATCCGAAATTTTCATTAAAATTTTGTAAAATACGCAAACTGCCTAGATTGACTTTGAAAGAAACCAATCTACAACTTTTATAAAATTGGGAAATTAGAAATATTGGTTATGTAAAAGTATGTAAAAGTATGTTACAAGATGAATTGTGTCATTCAAAGCATGAGAAATATTGGGTATGAAACTTTTTCCTCTTGGTATCATCTACTAGCTCTGAAAATAGTTGTTTTCCACTTAAATTAAAATTATTTTAAAATGTGATATAATTTTTTTTTTTTTATCTTTTCAAAGTTCCTGGAAATATTTGAAAAAATTTTTACTCCCTTGAAAATATCATAGTGAATTATAACAATTTGATCTAACATGTATATTTTATTGTAAGTTTTCAAGTATATCCATATTTCATATATGGGTGATTCTCACGAAACATGACAATTCGGACCAAAAAATTTCTTCAAATTTAAATTCTTCAAAATAATCTACATTTTTTTTTTTGTATACTTCTTTAGCGACACTTATTAATATCTTATAGACAGCAGTGTAGTTTATTGACATTTGCTCGAGAAAAAAATTTAAATAGAAATTCACCAAATCTTAAATGCCAGGAAAATAGCATATTAACCTTAGAAGTTTAAAAAACAGTCATTTTAAGTTAATGGTAAGTAACTCAATTTAAGCCTTTATGTTAGGTGGACCATAAATTGCTTAAATTAATTCTCTTTATCCACTGTAGAAAGAAACAAAAAAAAATTTTGTTCCTGATATGTACAGAATAAAATTGTGTATAATAATCAATCATTAAATAAATAAATAACTTTGATTACATCCAAGCATATTACAATCATACATAAACTTGGTATTAGGTTAATATTTGCTTTCCCTCTTTACAGTATTAGCAGTTAAAAAGAATTTCTGGTAACACTTCAATGTCCTGGCATTCATAAGCCAGGAAAATGACAGCCAGGATAATGACAAATTCGCCATTTTATAGCATATAACTTTACTTTAATTTAATATTTTGGCCGAAGACGTTTATATTCTGCAGAAAACAACAGTATTTCTTAAAATAACTCAGATAAATCTATGTAGTTTTTGTTATTAATGATTTCAAGAAGCCAGGAAAATGACAGCATAAAAACCTACTCACCTTGAAAAATTTTTTGAAATAGATTTTGAGCCAGAAAATTGGTTCTTTATTCATGCAACAAGACATGTTCAGATAGGAGGGTATCTAATCAATCTATTAACATAATATATTGATTCCTCGCACTATCTATTTCGGTTATAAATCACTAAATAAGAGTAGCCAGGAAAATGACAGATTTTCATGGGACAAACAAATTATTGACAGAAAAAATTATTTTAAACGAAGTTTTAGTAAACAATACTCTCTGCGTATATTCTAGAAATGCTTACATAGGATAAGATTAAAAAAAATTTGATTTTGAAAAATGTATGGAAAGTTTTGAAGCTAGTCATTATTGGAAATATTGTTTGGGACATAACAGGAAAATGACATTTTGATATTCAATTAAATTTTTTAAGTATACAAAACAGTCAATGCTAGTGCAAAGTCATTTTAAAATGCTAACAGCAATGCTATTTATTAATTTTTTTTTTATAAAAAAAAAGCTCTTTTAGTATTGTAGTATTAGATCAAGGGACAGTGAATTGCCATGTTTCGTGAGAATCACCCATATCCAAAGTTTTTACNATTTTAAAATGCTAACAGCAATGCTATTTATAAATTTTTTTTTAAAAGAAGCTCTTTTAGTATTGTAGTATTAGATCAAGGGACAGTGAATTGCCATGTTTCGTGAGAATCACCCATATCCAAAGTTTTTACAGTTTTGAAATTAAAAAACTTTTTTTCAAAGATATTTCAATCTTTTTAATATCTTAGATGAAATAAGACTTGATAAAATTTAGATTTGACTGTTTTTATATATATAATTTCATTAAAACTCAAGTCATTGTATAACTATCCCACTATTCATATATAACTATCCATTATATAACTTGTGTGAATCTTGGCACATTTTATTGCATGATAACAAGGATTTTAAAAGCTAAACATTAACTACTATTGGAAAGCTTTAATTTGTGATTAGAATTTATTTTAAAATATATCGCTCTTATCAAAAAAAGATTGATATTTCACAATACGCCTAGTTGTCGTGAAAATTCAGCTTTCTTTTATTAGTTACGCTAGTTATGTCTGAATTAAAAAAAAAATTTTTATAAGTATAAATTGCTAATTTAAGTGAAAACATAGTTATTTTATTGACACATAAGGAATTTATCTATTTAGTTTCCTTTTCTGAAAAGGGGAAAAAAACTGTTTTGCTTCTCAAATAATACTCTATATTAAAGTTATGACATTATAATCAATTAAAATGACACATGGCCTAATGCAAATTTGAGTGAGTATTATTAAATTTTTTTTTTCTTTCTTGAAAGTCCATAATGATGGGAGGCTAACGGTACTGTATGTTCAACTAAAAAACTCCTCTCGTTACAAAATAAGAAGCTCTCTGCTGCTATGAAACGAGATATGGGTTCTGTCTGATAGCAGAAGTGCAAAACAGCACTTGACCAATTGGTAAAGCATGAGAGATAGTGCTGGAGTGTCAATACTCAAAAAATTAAAACGGCTTTCTATTTCGCATCAGATTCATCTACAATGGATTCCTTCCCACATCGATCTTGAAGGAAACGAGATTGCGGACACTTTGGCTAAAGCTGGTGCTTGCGAGGCCTCTGTGCCGTAGGCACCTCTCTCATTTTTGGAAATCTTCTCAAAAATAAAACACAAAAACAAGACCACTTGGAATGTCCCCCCAAAGCACCCATGCTATCAGTGTTCTCGACCTGGAGGCCCCCTGACCCAAGGTTTTAATAGACAGGAACANTGAGTGAGTATTATTAAATTTTTTTTTTCTTTCTTGAAAGTCCATAATGATGGGAGGCTAACGGTACTGTATGTTCAACTAAAAAACTCCTCTCGTTACAAAATAAGAAGCTCTCTGCTGCTATGAAACGAGATATGGGTTCTGTCTGACAGCAGAAGTGCAAAACAGCACTTGACCAATTGGTAAAGCATGAGAGATAGTGCTGGAGTGTCAATACTCAAAAAATTAAAACGGCTTTCCATTTCGCATCAGATTCATCTACAATGGATTCCTTCCTACGTCAATCTTGAAGGAAACGAGATTGCGGACACTTTGGCTAACGCTGGTGCTTGCGAGGCCTCTGTGCCGTAGGCACCCCTCTCATTTTTGGAAATCCTCTCAAAAATAAAACACAAAAACAAGACCACTTGGAATGTCCCCCCAAAGCACCCATGCTATCAGTGTTCTCAACCTGGAGGCCCCCTGGCCCAAGATTTTAATAGACAGGAACAAACTATTCTTGCCCACTTTCGAAGTGGTCACCTTAAATCAATGAAATTTTCGGAGGGGTCCAAAAACTTTGAAATTTGTACCAACTGTTCTTCAGACCAGGCTTTGCCTCACCACATCCTCGTGTACCTGGGCTCACCAAACAGGATTTAGTAGCTGATCCATTGACGGTGTTGGATTTTTTTGAGGGTGTATTACGTCATGGACCTGGTCTAGCACTGCTGGCCAATGGGGTCGTGCAACAACATCACAAGTGGGGAGCTTTTGATACTTCTTTTGATGACTCAAAACAGAATCTGTCCTAAATGTTTACCTTTTTTTTGGAATATTTTTATCTCTTAGTCATAACTATGGTCAATGACAGTGCTCTAGACAAATGACGAGTGGAGTTCTTAAGTTTGACAGTAGACTTTAACGTGTGTATATGCTAGCTACGGTCAGTGTACTTCACTTTTTGAAAAATAATATTTCTTATTATTACAGGCCAAGTTTGAAAGAAAGTGCAGGACGGGAGAACTTGAGTACAAAGATCGCATCTGGCGCCATCAGTAATTAGCCTGATTATTTCAAAATGTATGCAATTTGTTATCTAGATTTTTTCTTTAGAATAAAATATTTCCTCTCTATTTTGTAATTTTTTTTTCAATTTTGACGCATGGTTTAATTACAATGCAGACAAGCCTACTGCATTAGTTTGAAAACAAATATACATTCATAAACTTGTTGCTGAGATTTTATTTTTTTAGATTTTCTGTTATTAATTTGGTAAATTATTTAAACTTAAAGGTTTCCTTCAGATGGAAAAAAATATTTTACTTTGATGTTAACCTTCAGAGAATTATATGTCCTTAATTTTAAGTTTGTAAATATTTTTAAACTTGAACTTTGAAAATCGTTGAACTTTTAAAAAGTTGTGAAAATACTAAAAACTTAAAATTGGGTAACTAGGTTCAAAGGAAATCATTTTAATGTAACAAAACATATTCAAAAATATTATTTAGTTACTTAAAAAATAAGGTAATTCTAGAAATATAATTCTATGTAAGTGAACGTGGCCAAAGTTCGTTATTATTATGATTCCATGGTCAAAATTTTGGTATTACGGTTGAGTATTAAAATTATACTTTTTAAGTATTTCCCTAACAATCTGTTCAAAAAATCACCCCCTCAACTTACGAGAGTGTTAAAATTTTGTTGTTTGCAACTAATGTAAAATTATTTTTCTTTTTCATAAACAATTTTTAAAACTAGAGATCAAAAAACGATTTGATAGAAACAAGAAGAAAAAAGGCAAACAGATTTCATCTTTCCTTCCTCCATGAAGCTATTCTGAAACTTTATCTCCATACAGAAAGAAGAACAAACAAACTTAAATTCAAATCCGGAATAATACTGTGAACAAAAATTTTTATTGGTTCAAATGCAGGATGATTCACTCAGTGGTCAGGGCATTAAGCTGCCTCAGTAGTTAAGGGGTTCGCTCCCCTTGACCACTTGAAGTCCATTCAGCTTCAGATCGATAGGAACCAGCTTTTTTGGAAAGTAAAGGCGGCGAGTGTGCAGAGCTGACCATACCAAAAGAAATAATTATCCACAAATTAGGGGGCACACAATGTAGCATAATAGGTAAGTATGTATGCATATATTTCTAATTATGANAAAATCTGATATTTTTATAAAAAATCTGAATTTTCATAAAATTGCAGTATATTTGCTTTTAAACCTGATTGCCGCAACCACGCTTCCTGTGTTTGTGCTGAAGTAATTTTTTGTAGCTTTTTATTAGAAATACTATTCCAATAGCTGTTGCTGATCATTTCACTAAGATGAATCTTTAACAACTATTATTATTATTTTTTTTAAATTTATTGTAGTATTTTAACACTTGCATCAGAAATATTTGTTCATGATGTAGATTATTATTTACCTGTGTTTTATAATTTTGAGAAGAATAATTATATATTAATAGGCAATGGTTGTTTTTAAATTATTATACCGGTATTCCTAATTGTAAAATATTAATATTATTAATTTCCCACAAAAGATAGTGTTTCTAGTTTTGTTTTACTAATTTACATACGGTATTTAAATATATGTCTATTAATGTTATTATTTGATAGTTAAATTTTGGTATTACTCTCTTAATTTTTGCGTATTATTTTGTCGCATATAGTGTTCCTAAGTTTTGATTCCTAAAGTTGGCAGCTATGGGCTATAGCCTCCCCTTAATATTAACCTTTAACATTCAAACTCACACAGGTATTAGATTATGATGTACTATACTACCATACCATAGGAAATAATTATATAATTAATCACGGATTAACGGGCACAATATGGCTCCATTGAAAAAGCACAGAGGAATGGTCAACTTATTTTACAAAATTGCAACGTAAATAATTTTTGTTTCACTTAAAAATTTTATTTTTTTCATTTTTAAGTGCGTATAATAGCTTTCAAAGCAAGAAATTGTTGCTCATATACTGTCTTTATATATAGCCTCATACCTCCCCTTAGTATTGAATCATATTTTTCAAACTCGACCAGATATTATGTCATAATATACTATTTTACTGTACAAAAGTAAATAATTATAGACTAACTAGGCGACAAACACTGTGACACAATATGATTCCATAAAAAAAGCACGGAAAAGTATTTAAAGCTTGTTAAAATTCGGCTAGTCAGGTGTGGTGTGGCTGATAGTAGTGTTAAGTGATAGAAAGCAGGTGAGTGCTTGTTCCGCAAGTTCAGGTTCAAACTCCAGTCATGACCAATATTTAAAAATTATAATTAATAAAAATGATGGATGTTTCTTTTTAAATTTATTTTACAATATTGCAAAGCAAATAAAATATTCCTTTTCGTAAAATTATTGTTTATCTTTTTTTTAAATCGTTAAAATGGAGAAATTGTTTCTTATACACTGAACATATAAATGGCCCCATATCTCCCCTTAATATTAACCTATAATTTTCAAACTCCACCAAATAATATATTATAAAATACTATGCTACTACCGTACATAAATTATGGAGTCCACAATATGGTTCAAATGAAAGAGCTCGGGAAAGTTTTCAAAGCTCGTTGTAAGTCGGGCAGCCAGGTATAGCGTGGCCGTTAGAACTACGAGATAGGAAACAAGAAGTTGCTAGTCGCGAGATCTGGGGTTCGAACCCCGGTAATTGTATTTAAAATTAAATTTAATAAAAATAAATGTTATTATTTTATGATTGTATAGCGTAAATAAAATATTCCTTTTCTTTTCTAAATACGAATATTAGCGTTAAAATGGAGTAATTGTTGCTTATATATGCTGTATATATTAATCGCCCAAATCTCCCCTTAATATTAATTTTTAAATTTGACTAGATATTATATCTTAATATACTGAAGAAAAATGTTTTAGACTATTAGAGGTCCCTCAATGTTTTACAATATATAAGTGAGTACGTATATATTTCAAACTGGGTAAAATAACGTTACAATAAAGAAATTGTTGCTTATGTACTGCATAAATATATTACATAAGGCGTCGTTTCTCCCGTTAATAATAAATCGCGATAGCTCAGATTCCGGCTCAGTGTTTCCTAAAGTGTGGTACGCGTACCCCCAGGGGTAAGGGAACAGTTTAGCGGGGGTACGCGTTCTTATGCATCTTGCAACAAACGAAAATTTCAAAACATTTTATTTAAAAACAAAGCTAGCCATGAAAATTTACGATTACGTTTTTTTTCTATTGGCTTTTTTTTTAATAGTTAACAATTAGTAATTAGTGGTGTCAACAGCTAGTTGCGATTTAACTTTGGTGCAATTTTTTTATAGTAAAAAATACATGAATTTTTTTTATTAGTGGTACACAACGTTACGATAAATTTCGAAAGGGTACACAAAAGTCATAAGTTTGGGAAACACTGGCTCAGGGAATAAAGTGTTCGCCTTCCAATGAGTTCGAATGCCAGTAGATACGAATTCCGCATCCGGCTTGCACCGACCACAGTGCTGACGTGAAATATCTTCAAACGGATCATGGGTTGGAGTCCCCTTGTCGTCAGGTTAACCGTGGGAGGTTCTCTTGGTCCTCCTCTCCATGTAACGCAAATGCGGGTTAGTCCTCCACGATGGCAAATTTACTCCAATACCTGATCCAGGAGTTCCCTTGTCTTCTGGATTGGGTTCAAAATTACAAAGCTACATAGTTAAACATTAGTCGTCGTAAGCCCAAAAATTGGGTTGGTTGTTCAGCGAGGGTTATAAAATCTATAAAAAACTATAATATTATGGCCGGGATAATATTCAGGCTGGTCGGTAGGGCACTAAAGGCCCATGTCCAAGAGTTCGTGGGTTCGATCCCCGCCGGCCGAAGACTCCCCGTGTAGTAAATTGTGACTGATGCACCTTAAATCTGTCGAGTCGCAAAGTCCTCCATGTTCCCACAACAAATAAATTCCTCTGGGGGTACTGATCCAGGAGTTTCCTTGTCTTCTGGATTGGTTCAAAATTACAAGACTACGGAATTGAAAATTAGTAGCTGTGAACCCAAAAATTTGGTCGGCTGTTCAACGGCGCTTGCGATGATGACATTGTCTTCGAAATTAAACGTAAGGACGAAACACAGGTAGGTATGTATTTCATTTACTTCGCACAAGAGCTTGCACAATGGGCTATAGCCTGGGAAACATCCCTGAGGATGATCTGAAGACATGCCGTCACAATTTTGATCGTCTACAGAGGGGATGGTTCCTCCGCTTTGTTAGCCCTACGACCCGCACAAGAAGTGGGGCACTTTACGGTAGAACAGTTTAACGAGGACCGATACCGTGCACCCTCTGTCCCTACATAGACTGATCAAAATGGTCACCCACCCGCTTACTGACCACAAACAGTGATGTTTGATTTCGGTGTTCTACTGGGAACCGTGTTTTTATTATCAGTCCACTGCGGGACGAACGAAACAAAGAAAGAAGACTCATTAGAAGAAAATGAAAGTTTAGCACCCTCTATATCTGAAGTAAAACAAAGCAGTAAATGTCCGAAATATTTATTTTCTCTGAAAATGTGGATCAGAAAATCCTGAATTCCTTACATATTGTAGCTAAGAAAATTGGTGAACTTTACATAAATTAAAATTGTGTTCATTTGAAAATCATTAATTTCTTTCTTAAAATGTAAAATTACAACCAATTTTTAGCTAAGTAGGCCTTTTTCTCTTTAAAGTTAGATTTATTATCCATTTAATTCGTTAATATTTTTTTAAACAAATTGTGTAAAATTACAATCCCTATTTTCAATACTTCAGCTATTATATGCTAAAAAGTATTTTTCAAAAAATTTGGAAATAGTAAATCATCGCGTATAGTGGAGTTCACAGACGGTATGCTATAGCGGGGTTTGGCTGTGTACATTTCCAAGTTCACACAATAGCATTAAAATAGAGAAATTGTTGCTCATATACTGTATATATAAATGGCCCCATATGTCCCTTGAACTTTAACCTATTATTTCCGAACTCGGCCAGCTAATACATTATACTATATATTCATTACTTAATTCATTACTATATTAATTTACTTCATTACGCCCTAGAAGGGAACGTTTTGAGGTCGGCGCATGTCCACTGGACAGAAGACCAATGGAGGGCTGTTCACTTCACAGATGAGTCTAGGTTGGGTCGGGATAGGCTGGTTCGTAGGGCACTGGGCCCATGTCCAAGAGATTTTTGGTTGGATCCCCACCGGACGAAGACTCCCTGCTTTGTAAATGATGACTGATATACGTTAAATCTGTTGAGTCACAAATTCCTCCGTGTTCCCATAACAAATCACACCTCTGGGGGTACTGATCCAAGAGTTTCCTTGATTGATTCAAAATTACAAGGCTACGGAGTTGACCATTAGTCGTAAACCCGAAATTGGGTCTGCTGTTCAACGACGGTTATATAATTGAAATAAAAATATTCATTTACTTAATATTATTTTTCTGTTAGTGTGTTAATAATAAAAGCATTAAACTAAGAAATTGCTGCTTATATACTGAATATACATTATTGCAATATGATAAATTACCGCAAAAAGGAAATAATTATAGGCAAATTAGGGGGTGCACAATGGATGGATATATGGTTCCCTCGAAAAATAGCAGAAATTATTTAAAAAGCTTGGTATAAGTCCAGCCTCTAGGTAAATCGGTGGGGTGAAGTGGTATGAAACAACCAATTACCAGTCCCGAGGACTCGGGGTTCAAACCCCAGATGTGTACAAATTTTAAAAATAATCTTTACAAAGAATAATATTTTAAAAAAAATTATTTTTCTTTGTAAATATTATTTTTGAAATTAGTTTTATTTTTTCATTAACTATTTTTTTTGCAATATTATAACGTAAATAAAATATTCCCTTACGTAATATTATTATTATTTTTTATTTATTTATTTGCAAATGCGTTTATAATAAAAACACTGAATGAGGATTGTTGTTGCTGTTGTTAATTTACGTCGCACTAGAGCTGCACAATGGGCTATTGGCGACGGTCTGGGAAACATCCCGGAGGATGATCCGAAGACATGCCATCACAATTTTGATTCTCTGCGGAGGGGATGGCACCCCCGCTTCGGTAGCCCTATGACCTGCGCGCGAAGTCGAGCACTTTACGGTAGCACAGTTTAACGAGGACCCATACTGCACACCCTCGGTCCCTACGCAGACTGATCCAAGTGGTCACCCACCCGCACACTGACCGTAGCCAGTGATGCTTGACTTCGGTGATCTGCTGGGAACCGTGTCTTAACGATCAGTCCACTGCGGAACCACTGAATGAGGAAAATTATTGCTCACATACTAAGGTATAACACCCTACATTTCTCCATTATTTTAAATTATAACTTTGAAACTCGGTCTGACATTAAATTGTAACATAATAAATTCTCATACCGAAGGAAATAATTATAGACTTGTTAGGGGGTGCACAATGGGACATAACATGGTTTCTGGGACAGAACACAGAAATTACTTAAAGAGCTTGCTATAAGTCTGATAATTAGGAAAAGTGGTTAAGTTGTATGAAGTAACAAATTGCTGGTCACGAGTGTCCGGGGTACAAACCCAAGACGTGGTGAACTCGGTCAGATATTTTATTATAATATAATATGCTATCATACTAAAGGAAATAATACAATACAAATTAGGGGGCGCTGTCATTGTAAGGAACAGGGGTTCGTCCCCACCGTCCACTTGAAGCCAGCCCAGTTTCAGATCGTTCTGTACCAGCTTGTTGTCTGGGAAGTAAAAGCGGTCTGTGTGCAATGCTGACCTTATTTGCCACAATCGTTCAGTTGGTCACGAAATAGTGGAGCCTTAATCTCTATGACAAGATCACAACAAGCTATCCTGCTCTTAAAGTAATTTTGGGTTTTTTTTTTTACTTCAATAAAAATTGTATAGTTGATTTCAAGCATTGAAATCAGACAAAGTATCTGGCCTTCGATGTAATAATACAATAATGTTTACTTAAAAAATTCATTTAAATGAAAATTTCAAAGCACAATTTTTTAGATACTTCTTGTGTCCATTTTAACAGTGATGTTTTACACTTCGCTTCTCAGTTGTACACGTCTCGCACAGGTTGCTTTCAGTGAGCGGGTGGGTGGCCACTTTGACCAGCCTGCTTAGGGACCGAGGGTGTGCCGTATTTTATCCTCGTTAAATCACAGTGAAGTGCTCGACTTCGTGTGTTGGTCGTTGGAGTACCAAAGCAGGGAAGTCATCCCCTCTGCAGAGGATCCAATCTGTGACGGAATGTCTTCGGATCATCTTCAGAGATGTTTCCCACGCCGTCGCCAATAGCCCATTGTGCTGTTCTTCAGAGATTTAAATGACCTACCTACCACCTCAGTTGTACCCAAACAAAAAGTGATGAATGGTGACCTTGCTAAAATAATCTAACCTGATATGATATTAGGGACACTTAAAAAAATATATTAAAATGAAATTGCACCGTGGAGTCTTTTATTTTATTTATTTATTTATTAATACACTATTTTTATTTATTTATTTTTATTGCTCATCTAAAGTAATAATGTCAAAATGAAATTCAGCTAATTTCACTGTTCTGTCTGCAGTCTCTCGTAAACATGCTTTTATTTATTTTCTTTTATGATAAAATTTGATATGCAAATAGGAAGGCAGTTATATTTTCCTTTTTTTTTTCTATGATTAAGCTAGAATGTTCTATTCAAAAAAAAAATTTTAGTACGAGTTCTTTTCTTCTATTATTGAATTTTCTCGAAATGGTTTTTTTGCCCTGACAACGTTTTTTCTCTTAGTCGATATCGGTATCCATCTTTTCAAATGATTCTGCTTCCATTGGTTTCTTTGCGGTACAGTTTTTAATAAGTAAATTACCATTTATCTAAGCGTTGAGCATCAATCATTTTTTTTAACAACATTTAAGAGTTATAAAAATACCGTAATTTTTGATGAAGTAGTTTAATAAGATATTCAAATTCATATTATGTTCATTGACAAGTTACTGTTCAAAGCCGTTTAAAAAAAATTTCTACGCTTTTCAGGATTTAAAAGCTACTGCATTAAAAAAAAAAAAAAAAAAAAATTAGTGCATTTCATTCCATAATTGAGTGTTGAATCGTCAGCCTAATTTTGAGTTATGCTATCAATATTCAACTTCGTAACTTTCTAATTTTGAACCCAACCCAGAAGACAAGGGAACTCCTGAATTAGACATTATAACAAACTAGCTTTCGTGTAATACTTTCCGATCGAATTTACCTTCATTTGCGTTTTATGGAAAGGAAAACCATGAAAATTTCCCACAGTTGTCCGATGACAAGAGGATTCTAAACTTATTACGGTATAGGATTACGTTAGCACTTTTGTCGGTACGAACCCGGTGAGCAGAATCGACAGAGTAGTCATCACTGAGATTCGAACCTGGGTTTCCTTGTTTTAAAATAAGTTATCTATTTCATGAGCTTGCATTTTAAAAGAAATGTTTAAAGTAAGTACATTTTATGAAAATGTTACTGTTAAAGATATCAGTTTTTTTAGCTATTTTATGTCAAAGCCCGTGGCGCTCATCGTATGAAAACAATAACAATGGAATTATAATTATTTTCCTGATAAAAAATATTTTGTTATAATTTTTACATTTTTGTACCCGTTTTTCAGCTCAAAACTCATGATTTTTGATTAAATTATTTTAAATAGAAAGATAGTTAAGAAAATTTTAGCAGTAAAGATAGAAAAACAAAGTTCATGAACATAAAAACACGTTTATTTCTATAAAAGAATTTTAAATCAATATTTGAAAAGAAACATTTTCACTCTCATTTATAACTAATTAAAAACTTAAAAATTGCTACAGATCGTCTTATAATAAAAAGAAAAATCTTGGTAAATAATAAAATCTTGGTAAACAAACAGTAGAAAGTTTTTGGGCAAAGCACTTAATTTTTTTATTTTTTCAATTAAATAAATTACCACTCATAGCCCTTTTTTTTCGAATTGCTTAATAATAATGATTAAATTATTTATACTTAATTTATTTATCGGGTCTCATCACATATGCTTTAAACATTCCCAAACCTGTTTAGTATTTTTTTAATCTATTTGGAATTTATATTTTACTTCAACAGTTAAATGTTCCGCAGTGGACTGATCGATAAGACACGGTTCCCAGCAGATCACCGAAGTCAAGCATCACTGGCTGCGGGCAGTGTGCGTGTGGGTGACCACTTGGATCAGTCTGCGTAGGGACCGAGGGTGTGCGGTATTGGTCAACACCTCCTAGAAGTATGAAGGCCTCAGCATGGATCAATTTAGTAGTCCGATGTGACGAAGTTAACTGCGCAGTTCATGAAAAATAAGAAAGATGTCATTACGTTCGGGGTACTAAGCTGCGCAGTGGTTGAAAATACGATATATGTCATTACGTTTGGACTTCTAAAGGATATTTATGGTAACCCGTGCAGAGGCCTACTCTTTTCTAGGAGGTGTTGTATTGGTCCTCGTTAAACTGTGCTACCGTAAAGTGCTCGACTTCGCGCGCAGGTCGTCGGGCTACCGAAGCGGGGGTGCCATCCCCTCAGCTGAGGATCAAAATTGTGATGGCATGTCTTCGGATCATCCTCCGGGATGTTTCCCAGACCGTCGCCAATAGCCCATTGCGCAGCTCTAGTGCGACGTAAATTAACAACAACAGCAACAATCAACAGTTAAATTTATTCTTAAAAACATTTAATTGTGGTTACCCTAATAAGATATTTGATAGAAAATAGTAGGTCTTATGTATTACAGATTTTTTTCTCTGTTCTTTATTCTTAAAAATGTTATTCATCTGTACATTTGATAACCAAAACACAATGTGAGTTTTTCAGTACTTCATTTATAAAAATATGAACTGTTAAAATTTGATTAATAAAATGTAATCGTTTAAAAATAAGAAGAAAAAAATATGGATTGTAATATTTTTTGGAAGGAGGAAGTTAAATTTTAATATATGAATAAAGGAATAAGTTAGAAGAAATCTTTAAGTGAATAACAAATTCTAACTTTTTAATTTGCTGTTTCTTCCTCTTTTTTTTTATTTATTATTTTTTTCTGAACATTTTGATAAAAAATGCGCTAAAAATTGTCTTTTTTTTTCCTTCCCCGAACTAATCGAAATGAAGTTATAACTTTTTGAAGCCCATATACTTTTATCTCTTGATATAAAATGGGTTTTCATATTTTTTTAATTCAATTTAGTTTCGGAATTTCACATTTAATTTTCTGCCTATTTTAATGAAATTCATCAATAAGTACATAGACTTACTGCAAGATTTATTGTGCTCCCTATTTTAGACTTGCCATAAAAAATTTAAAATTATAATATGAGACAGAAACACACTGTGGTGAAGAAATATTCGGATATTTATAATCATTAATTTTATTTTAACGAAAATGACAATAATAATTGCAACGAAAAGGTTGAATTAAGGTATTAAATTGAAACACTGTATACACTTAGCATACTAAAATGTTTTTTTAAATTAATAATAGAAAGAAAAAGCTCACTATTCTATAGTAAATATATTAAAAGTTTTGTTAGGTTTTTTTTCTTAATTATAAAGTGTATTAAAAATATTTTATGAATGGAAATAATATTTTGATTTTAGCACACAGTGAGTGCGCCCTCAAAGTTTCGGCTCCCCGTAAATACCTATCTGCAACACTAATAAACAAAAATGAAATTAAAAATTAACTTTTTTACAAATTATGGTAACATATTGCTTAGTTATCAAAAATTAATAATTTTAAATTTTTCAGAGCTAACTTGCAAAAGTAAAACCTTTTTTTTTTGTTCTTATGTACTACAATAGCGAGCTTTTGATGAATACCGAAAGGCAGGATTGAAAAAAAATGTAAAGGGCAAAGTTTCTATCATATAATTAAATTTTAAAAAAATTATGTAGAAATATTTTTATAACTATACATATCTTTTTTAAATATCTTGTAGTGCACATTCACGAATAACTTGAGAGCAATTATAATACCACTTTTATTGTAATTTATTTTACATTATGATCATTAAAGGATTGGAGAGATTCGTTTCTTATTATATTAATAAACTAAAGTATCGTCATTTTTAAAAATTCAAACACTGCATCAGGGCCAGATTAAGAACCCTAGAGGCAATAAAAAGATTTTGATGCTCCTTAAATAAAATTAAAAATATTCAACACAAATAATAAAAAATATTTTTCTGAAATAAAATTGAAGAAAGTTTACGAAAGTAAATTTATATAACTGCAAAATTAAACAGTTTTTGCAGAGGATCTATAATGGGAGTCTTGTGTTAGAGCTTGTAATCGAATAAAAATGTGCAAAAAATATTTCTAGAAATATATTATTTTTTCATTGGCGTTTTGTGGTGACTCTCTAAGCTCTGGTGCTTTATCCACTATCTTAGTACGCTAAATGGTTAATCCGGCCTTGCAGTGCATTAGGTCGTACTCAAATTGATTTAATTAAGTAAAA
>NC_092212.1:77033828-77034446 GCF_043381705.1 Parasteatoda tepidariorum
GTTAGTGTGTTAATAATAAAAGCATTAAATTAAGAAATTGTTTCTTATGTACTGTATATACAATATGCCCATATTTTCCAATAATATTAACTTCGAAATTCAAACTTATATTGCCATATGATAAATTACCGCAAGAGGGAAATAATTATAGACAAATTTTGGGGTGCGCAATGGATGGATATATGGTTCCCTCGAAATTACTTAAAAAGCTTAGTATAAGTCCAACAGCCAGGTGAACCGGTGGGGTGAAGTGGTATTAAGCAACCAATTGTTAGTCTCGGGGTTCGAGCCCCAGATGTGCACAAATTTTAAAAATAATATTTACAAAGAATAATATTTTAAAAAAATTATTTTTCTTTGTAAATTTTATTTTTAAAATTATTATTTTTTTTTTTATTAATTATTTTTTTTAACAATATTATAACGTAAATAAAATATTCCCTTACATAATATTATCATTATTATTATTATTTTATGGTCCTCGTTAAACTGTGCTACCGTAAAGTGCTCGACTTCGCGCGCAGGTCGTCGGGCTACCGAAGCGGGGGTGCCATCCCCTCCGCAGAGGATCAAAATTGTGATGGCATGTCTTCGGATCATCCTCCGGGATGTTTCCCA
>NC_092212.1:77034496-77060579 GCF_043381705.1 Parasteatoda tepidariorum
TTTTTTTTTTTTTTTGCTTTTTTTTTTTTGCAAGTGCGTTTATAATAGAAGCACTGAATTAGGATTGAACTGAGATTTACTAAACATATTAAAATCGCGGCAAATAATGGTCTAAAGAAATTGAGCGTCCTCCGAAAACTTTGTGACAAATCTTGTTATCAAGACTTTTAGAGGACTCTAATCTTTGCACTAGCATTGTATGGTATGCATAGACACGACAACAACTACAACTGAATTAGGAAATTGTTGCTCACATACTATGGTATAACGTCCAACATTTCTCCTTTATTTTAAATTATAACTTTGAAACTCTGTCTGACATTAAATTGTAACATAATAAATTATCATACCGAAGGAAATAATTATTGACCAGTTAGGGGGTGCACAATTGGACATGATATGGTTTCCGGGACATACCACAGAAATTACTTAAAAAGCTTGTTATAAGTCTGATAATTCGGAAAAGTGGTACAATTAAGTTATATGAAGTAACAAATTGCTGATCACGAGGGTCCGGGGTACCAATCCTAGACGTGGTGAACTCGGTCAGATATTTTATTATAATATAATATGCTATCATATTAAAGGAAATAATACAATACAAATTAGGGGGCGCTGTCATTGTAAGGAACAGGGGTTCGTCCCCTATTGTCCACTTGAAGCCAACCCAGTTTCAGATCGTCTGTGCAAGCTTGTTGTCTGGGAAGTAAAAGCGGCCTGTGTGCAATGATGACCTTATTGGCGCAATCGTTCAGTTGCTCGCGAAATGGTGGAACCTCTATGACAAGATTACAACGGGCATTTTAGGTAATTTGGGGATTTTTTTTTACTTTAATAAAAATTGTATAGTTGATTTCCAGCATTGATATCAGACAAAGTATCTGGCTTACGATGTAATAATACAATAATGTTTACTTAAAAAGTTCATTTAAATGAAAATTTCAAAGCGCATTTTTTTAGATTAACGAGATAAATACTTCTTGTGTCCATTTTAACAGTGATTTTTTTACACTTTGCTTCTCAGTTGTACGTGTCCCGTTGTGGATTGATCTTAAAGACGCGGTTAGTATTACAACACTGGCTGCGGTCAGTAAGCGGTTGGGTGGCCACTTTGATCAGCCTGCTTAGGGACCAAGGGTGTGCCGTATCGGTCATCGTTAAATTACCGTGAAGTGCTCGACTTCGTGTGTTGGTCGTTGGAGTACCAAAGCAGGGAAGTCGCCCCCTCTGCAGAGGATCCAATCTCCGACTGCATGTCTTCGGATCATTTTCAGAGTTGTTTCCCACGCCGTCGCCAATAGCTCATTGTGATGTAGGGCGATGTAAATGACCTACCTTCTACCTCAGTTGTACCCAAACAAAAAGTGAAGAATGGTGACCTGAATAAAAAAATCTGACCTGATATGTAACGATATTAGGGACACTTAAACCGTGGAGTCTTTTATTTTATTTATTTGTTTATTAATACAATATTTTTATTTATTTATTTTTATTGCACATTGCTCATCTAAAGTAATAATGTTAAAGTGAAATTCAGCTAATTTTGCTGCTCTGTCAGCCGTCTGTCATAAACATGTTTTTATTTATTATTTTTTCTTTTATGATAAAATTTGATCTGCAAATAAGAAAGCCAGTTTTCTTTTTCGGTTTTTCTGTTATTAGGCTTGAATGTTCTCCTCAAAAAAATTTTATTACGAGTTATTCTCTCCTATTATTGAATTTTCTCGAAATGGTTTTATAGCCTTGACAACGTTTTTTTGTCTTCGTCAATATCTGTATCCATCATTTCAAATGATTCTGCTTCCATTGGTTTCTTTGCGCTACAGTTTTTAATAAGTAAATTACTATTTATCTAAGCGTTGAGCATCAATTATTTTTTTAATAACATTTAAGAGTTATAAAAATGCCGTAATTTTTGATGAAGTAGTTTAATAAGATATATAAATTCATATTATGTTCATCGACAAGTTACTAGTCAAAGCCGTTTAAAAAAAATTTCTACGCTTTTCAGGACTTAAAAGCTAATACATTAAAAAAAAACGAAAGTAATTTCATGTATTTTATTTCATAATTGAGTGCTGAATTGTCATCCCAATTTTGAGTTATGCTATCAATATTCAACTTCGTAACTTTCTAATTTTGAACCCAACCCAGAAGACAAGGGAACTCCTGAATTAGACAAACTAGCTTTCGTGTAAGACTTTCTGATCGAATTTACCTGCATTTACGTTTTATGGAAAGGAAAACCACGAAAATTTCCCACAGTTGTCCAATGACAAGAGGATTCTAAGCTTATTACTGTATACGATTACGTTAGCACTTTTATCGGTACAAACCGGGTGAGCAGAATCGACAGGGTTGTCGTCACTGAGATTCGAGCCTGGGTCTCCTTATTTAAAAATAAGTTATCTATATCCTGAGCTTGCATTTTAAAAGAAATTTTTAAAGTAAGCACATTTTATGAAAATGTTACTGTTACAGATATCGGTTTTTTTTAGTTATTTTATGTCAATTGACATTTTTAGTGTAATTAGTGCAGCGTAAACATTAAAATACGGAATAGTTTCTTTCCTTCTTGGTTTAAAAAAAAAAAAAAAAAAAAAAAACTTAAAATGTGTTATTGTCAACAATTCGGTTAAAATTACGCTAAATTGGAATTAATTTAGTTAAATTTACGCGAAAAATTTATTAATTCTCCCAACTCAAAATAAGCGTTAAAAATATTAATAATAATACGTAAATTGTATGGATAAAATACGTTTGTATTTTGGTTAAAATAACGTAAAATGTACGTTATTTTAATAAAAATAAGCGTTAAAAACACGTAAATATTCATGGTGAAAAGAACGAATTTATAGAACCAAAAATATACGTAAATAGTTTGGTGAAAAAAAACGTAAAAAATACGTTAAAAAAGAAACCTGCTTGGTTAAAATCACGTGAAAAATTGGTTACAAAATACACCTTAGTCAAAATAAGGGCAAAAATCGGACATCTTAAAGTTAAAAACAACCCAATTATTAACGTTTTTTTAACTAATTCGAGACTACCACTTTAAACGAAAATAAAACGTTTTGAAAAAACTTTTTTTTTGCTCTAAACCTTGTGGCATTTTAACGTTATTTTCACGTACTAATTAATACTTATCTCTGCTGCATGGGAAAGTCCGTGGCGCTCATCGTATGGAAACAATTAACAATGGAATTATAATTATTTTCCTGATAAAAAATATTTTGTTTCAATTTTTAAATTTTTGTGCCGGTTTTTCAGTTCAAAACTCATGATTTTCGATTAAATTATTTTAATTAGAAAAATAGTTAAGAAGATTTTAGTAGTAAAGATAGAAAAACAAAGTTCATGAACATAAAAACGCGTTTATTTCCATAAAATAATTTTAAATCAATATTTGTAATAAAAAGAAAAGTCTTGTAATAAATTAATCTTATAATAAAAAGAAAAGTCTTGGTAAATAATAAAGTCTTGGTAAACAGACAGTAGAAAGTTTTAGGGCAAGCACTTATTTTTATATTTTTTCAATTAAATATATTACCACTCATAGCCTTTTTTTTTCGAATTGCTTAATAATAATGATTAAATTATTTATACTTAATTTATTTGTAGGGTCTCATCACATATGCTTTAAACATTCCCAAACCTGTTTAATACTTTTTAATCTATTTGGAATTTATATTATACTTCCAACAGTTAAATTTATTCTTAAAAACAATTAATTGTGATTACTCTAATAAGATATTTGATAGAAAATACAAAATAGTAGGTCATATGTATTACAGATTTTTTTCTCTATTCTTTATTCTTAAAAATGTTATTCATCAGTGCATTTGATACCCACAACATAATGTGAGTTTTTCAGTACTTCATTTATAAAAATATGAACTATTAAAACTTGATCAATAAAATGTAATCATTTTAAAAATAAGAAAAAAAAATATGGATTGTAATATTTTTTGGGAGGAGGAAGTTAAATTTTCGTATATGAATAAGGAAATAAGTTAGAAGAAATTTTTAAGTGAACTACAAATTCTAACTTATTAATTTGCTGTTTCTTCCTCTTTTTTTATTTATTTATTATTTTTTTCAGAACATTTCGATAAAAAACGCGCTAAAAATTGTCTTTTTTTTTTCTTCCCCGAACCAATCGAAATGAAGTTATAACTTTTTGAAGCCCATATGCTTTTATCTCTTGATATAAAATGGGTTTTCATATTTTTTTACTTCAATTTAGTTTCGGAATTTTGCATTTAATTTTCTGCTTATTTTGATGAAATTCATCAATAAATACAAAGACTTACTGCAAGATTCGCCCTATTTTAGACTTGCCATAAGAAATTTAAAGTTATAATATGAGACAGAAACACACAGTGGTGTAGAAATATTCGGACATTTATAATAATTAATTTTATTTTAACGAAAATGACAATAATTATTGCAATGAAAAGGTTGAATTAAGGTATTAAATTGAAACACTGTATACACTTAGCATACTAAAATGATTTTTTTTTAAATAATAGAAGGAAAAAACTCACTATTCTATAGTAAATATATTAAAAGTTTTGTTAAGGTTTTTTTTAATTATAAAGTGTATTAAAATATTTTATGAATAGAAGCAATATTTTGATTCTAACACACAGTGAGTGCGCCCTCAAACTTTGGGTTCCCCGCTCCCCAACACTGATATAGACCGCTGCCTAGCCCTTTGTGCAGCTCTAGTGCGACGTAAGTGAAAAATACCTACCTGCAACACTAATAAACAAAAATGATGAAATGAAATTAAAAATTAACTTTTTTTTCAAATTATGTTAACATATTGCTTAATTATCAAAAATTAATAATTTTAAATTTTTCAGAGCTAACTTGCAAAAGTAAAACCTTTTTTTTTTTTTTTTTGTTCTTATGTACTTCAATAGCGAGCTTTTGATGAATACCGAAAGGCAGGATTGAAAAAAAAAGGAAAGTGCAAAGTTTCTATCATATAATTAAATTTTAAAAAAATGATGCAGAAATATTTTTATAACTATACATATCTTTTTTAAATATCTTGTAGTGCACATTCACGAATAACTTGAGAGCAATTATAATACCACTTTTATTGTAATTTATTTTACATTATGATCATTAAAGGATTGGAGAGATTCGTTTCTTATTATATTAATAAACTAAAGTATCGTCATTTTTAAAAATTCAAACACTGCATCAGGGCCAGATTAAGAACCCTAGAGGCAATAAAAAGATTTTGATGCTCCTTAAATAAAATTAAAAATATTCAACACAAATAATAAAAAATATTTTTCTGAAATAAAATTGAAGAAAGTTTACGAAAGTAAATTTATATAACTGCAAAATTAAACAGTTTTTGCAGAGGATCTATAATGGGAGTCTTGTGTTAGAGCTTGTAATCGAATAAAAATGTGCAAAAAATATTTCTAGAAATATATTATTTTTTCATTGGCGTTTTGTGGTGACTCTCTAAGCTCTGGTGCTTTATCCACTATCTTAGTACGCTAAATGGTTAATCCGGCCTTGCAGTGCATTAGGTCGTACTCAAATTGATTTAATTAAGTAAAAACACAAATTGAACTCCGAAATGGAAAAATAATAACGAAACTAAAACTTCCTTCCATAAATTTTCGTTTAACTGTAACTGTCTTAAGAGATAGTCAGACACAGCGTTCGTAAATATGCATTTTGAAGAGTTTTTCATCCGGAATCCACACTGAATGAGTTCGTTTTAAACTGAAACTCTTCAAGTTGATAACACAAATATCCGACATTATCTACTTTATCGTTTATTCAGTTGTTTCAGATTTTTCAGCAGCTGTTAACAATTCAGAAAAAATTCATGATACAGGGGGAACGAAGTTATCTGTTTCAAAAAGTGTTGATTTGTTTTGTTTATTATATTTCGTTCACCAAACTCTTATAATCTGTCAGTAAAAAAAGTTTTATCTACCTCATGAGCAGATATTCAAATAATCATGACTGAAAACAGCTGCCCACAGCCATTAGGGGCGTCAAGAAGCATTTACTACTCTTTGACGGATGAAGTTCCTGGATTAACAGATGAAGAAAAAGATAAACTCGAAGCTGTTATGAAGAAAGCTTTGGTAAATTATTGATATATAAAAAAATAAAGGAAGAGCTTCAAGGTCTAATCTAACTGTAAACTGTTTAACGGATATTTAATTTCTTATTGTTAATCAATATTAAAATAAACTTTTTGGCTTTTAGGAATTTGAAGCTGAGGAAGCTAATAGAATGAGGTAATTCATCAATATTTTTTTCAATTTAAACTTTTTTTGGTGTGAGGAAATTGTTTTTTTATTGATATAAATTCGTATAATGTAGCTGCACAACTGTTCTTTTAATAACTTTTAACTAATCTTTTAATTTTAATTCTTCATCTTTTAATTTTATTTGTATTTTTGAAAACATCAGTGATGCTTTTAAAATTATAATTTTCTTACTTAATTATATATTAATAATATATTTTGTTGGACCTTTACATCTATGAAAGTCTGTAATTGTGAAAAGTGGTTAATTTAGAATAATTTGAACAATTTTTCAAAATTTACTATTCGAAGTTTAATTAAACTATTATATCTTTAGAGTTTGTTAAGTCTAAGTTTTATATTATGTTCTAGATATCCCGATATTTTTTATGTTAGTATATTTTGTCACAAATGCAAAGTATTTAAAGTATTTGTTATTTTTTGCTATAAACTTGTGTAAATTATGCTTTTTATTTATTATCCATTAACTAATTTTGTCTTAGGTTTGGTAGCTTAGTTTGAAAACACATTAAATTATTTCAAAAACATTCAAACAGGTTTAAAAACATGTTGTAGTTAATTGCAGTAATTTTATCTCCTAAATAAATTAAATGAAACAATTTGAAAAAGCAATTTTGTAAACTTCATTCTTATATTTTTTTACTCTCTAATAGCAAATTTTTCCTAATTTTGTAACGTATTATTTGGTATACTATTCTTTCACTTTGTTGGTTCCAGAAGTTAATAGGTTTTAAAGATAGTTTGCCTACATATAAATAGAAGGAAAATGTTACAAAAAGCCTATTTTTAAAATTAAATTATTAATATTTTAGAAAAAAAATCCGACACATAAAGTAAGATATTATACAAAAAAAATGTTATGTTTTCAAAGTCTTATTAAACAAAGTTATTTTAAATTACAATGAATTTCACTGTGTTAAAAAACTTTAATCTTGATTAATTTAAAACTGCTATTTTTTAAATTTATCACCTTTTATTGAATATCTTTTATTGAATCAAATGTTTGTTTCTGTCCTGAATATTAAATGTTATAAATTATACAGTTTGTTGTTGTTACCTACATTATTTATGCTCTTATACATTTTTGTTTTGTTAAAAAGAATAAGTATAAATTAAAATCATACTACTAACAATTAAAATATAAAGTATTCATATTTTGTTTCTTCATTGTTTGGCTTAAATATACATTTGTTTTATTTTTATGTGATATGTATAATTTGTACTTTATTTAACTACATTTTTAATAATTTTTGTTTCATAATTTAATGCATGATTAAAACAAAATTTCCATAAACAAGCAAATGATAAGCTTATTGTAGATTGTGAAACTCTCTTTTTTAAATTGAAACATGCAATAACATTCTCTTGGACGGCAGAAGAACATAGCTCACAAAATAAAGACTTCTTTAAATTAAACTGGCATAAAAGTAATTTAAAAGGATATTATAGAATAATATAAAGGTTTTTATTTGTTTAATAGTTTAACTGAAATAACTTAACAGGTGTATAATTTTCATTAATTATTATTGGGATTTTTTTTTATTTAAATTCAATCTGTTAGATTCATTTTTCTGCTTTTTAATTTCAGTATAATATAATGAAATAAATTTATAAAAACTATCTTGTTATCGTAGAATTAAAAAATTTTTTTTTTCATATTCCTTATGTCATATTTACATTATTTTTGTTATAACTCTATTAATTTTTTTAAAAATATTTAACTAAGTTTTATGTTTGAGAAACGAACAGTCTTTGTTAATTGAAATTTTATTAGAAAACCATATTTAAAATAGTAATGTTTGTAGTTAATTTAATTTGAAGAATTATTATTATTTTTAGCATTTGCTTGATCTTTGAGTAAGTTAAATTATTGTTTATTACTGCTTTTGCTTGTTGAACTCACCATCTTATCTGTATATGGAGAGTCTATAATGTAAATGCTTAAAATGTGTTAAATATTTGTGAGTGTTTATAGCATATTTTTCTTGAGTGTTTAAATATCTTTAAAATCTTTATTAGGTCATTTTTTTTAAAAAAATTTTTATTTNATTGTTTATTACTGCTTTTCTTGTTGAACTCACCATCTTATCTGTATATGGAGAGTTTATAATGTAAATGCTTAAAATGTGTTAAATATTTGTGAGTGTTTATAGCATATTTTTATTGAGTGTTTACAGTAGGGGTGCACAACCTTTTTGAGTGAAGGGCTGCTTGCACAGCAGGTTAACTAACGAAGGGCCGCACATGTATTTAGACATGTTAATGACAAATGTAATAATGTTTATTTAAACATTAGCGTTCCATTTTTTTCCCAATGAACTTAGTAATATCAAAAACTTAGTAGTGTTCCAAAAATAAAAAAAACTTGCTATTTTTATCATATGAACAATAGATTTATCAAAATAAATAAACATTGAAGAAAAGAAATATTTTTTTTTTTGTCATATGCAATATGAAAACTCATTTTAGAATTAAATTCTAATAAATTAAAAAAAACTGCAATGCCCACAGAATGAAAGTAGGAAAAAGTTTAGTCGTAATTAAGTAATATAAATTCAAATTAAATATTTTAATTGAAGAAAATTTATAGGTTTTAAACAAAAGCCTAAAATAAAAACAAAACTGTGATTGTTCAAAATAAAATTCAATGCTTATTTTGTAATGTACTTTATTATTTTATTTTATTAATTATTAGATTTTTTACACTGTAAACATTTTCCTTTTTTTTATTGAAAAAGATCCCTTAAGCAACAAAAAATTGAAATCTAAACTACAAACAGTGAGCAGTTTAAAAATTCACGTTTTCCGCCATTTTATGAATTTCTCAAGTTGCAATAACATTGCATTTAAATTAGGGAGGGATGTAACGAGTATTTGGCCCTTCTGTGAAAAATTCAGTTGGTTTAATGATCAGTCAAATATTTGGCAGAATATTTTTTAGAAATGTATTTTTCTAAGTTTTTCTTATTTTTGAATTTTTATAGATATTACTTTTTTAAAAAAAATTATAATCAGACAAGTCAATTTTGTCATTTTTTCGACACTTTGAGAATTGAAAAGGATCCATTTTTTGCAGTTTTTATTATAACCCAGCATTTTAACAGAACATCTCATACTATTAATTTATTATCACTCTTTCCCTGTACTGTAATATAAATAACCAGTAACATAGAAAAGTGTGATTTTCAGTATTAAAGTTTTGTTTCAGGAACTAAGAAAAATTTGTTTTTTCTGTTTTTCTTTTTTTAGACATTTTTATTTTGACTCAGCATTTCTTTTAAAAATTAAGTTACAAAAAAAATTTATTTAAAAAAATTTTTTCTTCTTCTAAAATTATGGCAATGAGAAAATTTTAAGTTGAGATTTTTCGGCATAAGATTTTCACTTAAAAAATTAAGAAAATTTTTTCTATCTTTTTATTTTCTTCAAATAAAAAAAAAAAACTTTTTTTAGACGTTTTCATTATAACGCAGTAATTTTTAATAGCATTTCAGTTGACTTAATTCTTTTTTCTTGGCTTTTTCTGGTAATTAAGAAACTAAGGTGTTCAGCTTTAAAGAAAATTTTCAAAAATTAAGATTGATTTTTATGTTCTCTGTTTTGCTTTTCGACATTTTCAAAAACGTTCTTGATTGGCCTTATTTTTTAGAGTTAATTTATGAATACGTTTTTTAAGGAAATATTATTCTGAGCATTGAAATTTTAGTTTCAGTGTTGCTATACTGCTAAAAGATTTTGCTATTTGGCCCCAAGTGTACGGCGTTCAATAGATTTTTTCTTCTTTTTTTTGCCGAATATTTGGTTATTGATCAAATCACAATTCATTACCACATTCGACCAAATCATATTCGTTGAGAAAAAAAAACGAAGGAAAAATAACTAGGATTTACGATAAAACAGTACCGTAATACCGTATCAAAAAGTGATTATTTAATTGCGTGATTAACAATCACGTGTCGTAATAAGATCTTAGTTAAAAAACGGGATCGTCAAAATCACGAGGAAAAGTATAGAAATAATTAGGAAAAAATAAATTTATGCTGAACTAGCACAAATAAAGCGCGTCAAATGCATGATTTAAAATTTGCAAGTCGTAACAGAATAATTGGAATTTTTTATAATATGTGGGAACACAGCAATAACTGCCGAGAAAAATTTTTGAAAAAGAAGACAGAATTGCAAAAAAAGATAAAAAAATCACTTAGATTTAAGATGAAATCGTCACAAATAAATTGCACAAAAAGTGATTATTTAAATTTGAGATCTGAAACTCTCGTTGTAATAAAATTTCGGAATTTTCAAAATCACATAGAAAAGCGGAAATAACTGTTTAAAAAAAAAAAAATTCTATTTACGATAAATTTGGCTTCAAGAAAGCGCGTTAAACGTACATTTACTAAAGAATCTGTTAAAATTGATTGTGTCAACGTGATGACTTAAAAGTGCGATTAAAAATTGCCATTTTTGAAAAAAATTTTTTTATTGTGTTTAGAAGCTCTCGCGGGCCGCACTTCAGTAGTCGAAGGGCCGCATTTGGGCTGCAGGTTGTGCACCCCTAGTTTAAATATCTTTAAAATCTTCATTAGGTCATTTTTTTTTAAAATTTTTTTTATTTTAGTATGGATTATTTATGTCTACCTTGTAAAATATTTAATCTTTGGCTTATTAATTTAAATAGCAAAGTATTGTCAAATTTTCCTGACATCTTTTTATAAAGTTTTTTTTTTGTAACTCAGACTTTATTTGTGCTTGCTTATGACAGTTTACTTTATTATTCATTATTTTCAATTTTTTTATATAGATTTTTATAATTTCCAAGTTTGTATGCCACTTTAAAAAACTGTTTATATTATTTAACACTAAAATAAGCATCTTAAAATAATACAAAAAATAATTTTTTATTTTTTTTAATGGGTAGTGAAAATCATACACATGAGTTCAGAGAAAATTATTTAATTTTTGTTGCTTTCTTGTACAACTCAATGTTTTTAAAATAAGAAAAAAAAACTTAAATTTTTTATATTTATGTTATATATTTTATGTTCTAATAAGCATGATTATAGCTAATGTAATAAGCTTAAATTCACTTAGGTCTAACCAGACTTGCGTTATGAAATGCCGATCTTATAATTTTTTTTCTCTGAAATTTTTGCAGTTGATAAACATTATCCAACTTTTTTTTCTTTTAGCTTTCTAAATTTTATAAATCACTACTTATAAAGATACTACCATAAAAAAAAAACTGTACTGTTTTCATAAGTAAAAAAAATTCTTTTTTTTAAAAAAAGAAGAAAAAAATTAGTTGATAAATTTTTCTTCTTTCATTACCTGTTTAAATAACTTCCAAATAAGAAAGTGCTATAATTTAAAAAAAATTTTTTTTTAAAAATTAGTTGTAGTTTTATCCAAGTTGCAGTTGATAAACATTATCCAACTTTTTTTTCTTTTAGCTTTCTAAATTTTATAAGTCACTACTTATAAAGATACTACCATAAAAAAAAAGCTGTACTATTTTCATAAGTAAAAAAAATTCTTTTTTTTAAAAAAAGAAATAAAAAAATTGTTGATAAATTTTTCTTCTTTCATTACCAGTTTAAATAACTTCCAAATAAGAAAGTGCTATAATTTAAAAAATTTTTTTTTTAAAAAATTAGTTGTAGTTTTATCCAAGTTGCAGTTGATAAACATTATCCAACTTTTTTTTCTTTTAGCTTTCTAAATTTTATAAGTCACTACTTATAAAGATACTACCATAAAAAAAAAAAAGCTGTACTATTTTCATAAGTAAAAAAAATTCTTTTTTTTAAAAAAAGAAATAAAAAATTTGTTGATAAATTTTTCTTCTTTCCAGTTAAGTTCCAGTTTAATATAGTAATAATCCAGTTTAAATTCCAGTTTAAATAACTTCCAAATAAGAAGGTGCTATAATTTAAAGTGCTATAATTTAAAATTTTTTTTTTTTTTAAATTAGTTGTAGTTTTATCCAAAACGTTTAAACCACAGATTTCATTGCAGTCTAAAATATATTAAATTTCGGTGACAATTTTGAAGTCAATAGAGGTAACCTCTAAGAACGACCACCTTCAATCAAAGACCATTTTACTGCGTAACAGAGAGTGTTCACTCCTGAGAGGTTTCAGTGTATTATTGTCATTTTAAGTGTTTAACCTTGAGCATAGTGATATAGTAACTATATTTAGCTCTTGTGCATTGATATTATTCATTAACTTTATGATATATTATGTATTTTGCATAGTTAATTCTATAATTTAAATGCATTTTACATTTATTTAGGCAGCCTGTGGAAGGAATATTATATAAATACACAAATGTTGTTAAAGGTTGGCAATATAGATGGTTTATTCTCACTCCAGATAGTGGAATGTTGGAATATTATATGGTAAAAAAATTATAAAATTCTTCTTCTTTATTGGCTCTACAGCCTAGGATGGGCCTTAGTCTGCCTCATATTGTTTCCCCAAACAGCTCTGTTTCTTAAAGTACAATAAGTTATATATTTTTCCCCTTATGGATTTTAAGATTACAAATCTCCCAAGTTTTTCAGACTTAAATAAAAGTAGTTTAATATTTTCTACCTTTTTTTAAAAAAAAATTATTTTTGAAAATTTTAAAATAGAATCAAATTAAGCTTGTGCTTACATTGTTAAGCATCTTTATTTGTAAAAATGTATTTGAATTTTTTTTTTATCATGATTTGAATTTTTCTATATCTGTTTCATACTTTTAGGTTGAAGAAAAGAAAAAAAGCAAACCCAGAGGTGGAATGCATCTTGCTGTAAGTATAATTTTGTTTATAAATTATGCTTTTTAGCACTTAAACTGAATAAGTGGCTTGTTATTTAAGGCTTTAAATAGATCAACATTGGCTGAAACAGTCATTATTTTTACACAATTTAATAAGTTTTCAGTCTATTGGACATAATTAGATAAAGTAGTAATTTGAATTCCACTTGGTTGCTCAGTGGCATAGCAAGAGATTTGTTTTCTCTGATGATTAAAATTTTAATTAATCATTTTGATGTATAATGAATTGTAAATAAAGTAAAATAAATAAAGTAAAGTTGATAAATAAATGTAAAGTATAAATAAAGTATAGTATAAATAAGTAAAGTAAAGTTGACTTAATCACAATATTTTCTTATATTATTTAGTTCTTTAAATCATAATCCTATTACAGTAAGAACACATATCAGAATAAACTTCCATCCTTGGACATTTAAATAACACCAAGCATTCCTGTCAGTAGAAATGTGTACTTTTAAATTAAAAAATTATTGTGTACTTTAAAATTAAAAAATTATTATTGAGTCAGGCAGGTTAGATAATTCACATTTCTTGGTCATCTTTTAAATTTTCGGGATATGTTCTTCATATAAAACTATATTAAACTATTAAAACTTTTATACTTACAATGTTAGTAAACTCAAGTGCTTCTCTAAATTGATTAAAAAAATACAATCAATAACATCGATATTTAGGCAAGTAAAAATCAATTCTTTACTTGCCTGGATAACAACGACAGACACATAAATATATATACGAGTTAGAATTTTCTCTCTTTATATTTAAAACTTAAATAGCTTCTTTACTGTTAAACTAGGAGGCTCTGCCCCCTGCTCGCTAACGCTCGCCAACCCCCGAGAATTGCTACGCAATCCTGTGTGGTTCACGCCGTGAACCATGGCTCGCTGCGCTCGCTCGCCAATGAACACAATGTTCTAGCACAAAGACATAATATATTATCATCAAAGACATAGTATTGTACTTATGTAGAAAAATTCTACCAATGTTCTTATTGGCTTTTAAAAAAGTATATTAGCTATTTAGATTGTACATGGTGAAAAAATCAAAACATTAGCTAAATAAGAAACATATTAGCAAAATAAATTATCAAATATTGCTTCACTAGTATTCTGCATTTTAAAGCGTGAAAATTCAATGCATAAATAAACGCGAAATATAAAAAAATTCAATGCATTCAATACAAACACTTAAACGTTTTTTAGAGGTTAAGGTAGCTCCCAGTAGAAAAATATCAATTCAACAGCGACCTTTTAAAGCATTCTCACTTCAATTAATTAATTAATTCCTAATTGAGTTTAAATTAAATATTGTCATGTTTTTAGTGCATGAATCTGAATTGAACAACCTGATAATGCTCACTCTGGTTATTGTTATCTGGTTGCTCACTGCGTGTTCTTGCGCGCCGAATCCAATCAATTAAAAATGAAAACTGTTGCCAGCGCGACATCGGTTTTATTGATACATACATACGTACATATTAGCGTTTTATATAATATAGATGTATCAATATGGTTTTGATTTCATTGGATTCAGTGTTAAAAAAAATTACATCCGGAGCAATATGTCTAGATAGCAACCAGTAAGTTTGACCCCCTCTCTTTAGTAAATACTAGATAGTGACTGAATTTAATCTCGGGGAAAGTTGTTGACCTCCGATATTCATATTGGGCCTAGATCACATTTTTTTATACACAGGGTGCATAGCATTTTTAAAAAGTGCTTAAAGGTGCTTATTTTTGATTTTCGTTTTCTAAAAGCCCTTAAAGGTGCTTTTATCATTAGATGTTTTTAAAAAGTGCTTGATTTTCCTTTTTCAGAAAGGAGATTTTTTATCTTTACCATGTCGATTTTCGCTATGAATCATGCAAAAAGACACATTGTTCTTTTCAACGTTTTCACAATTCATTCAACCCCAATCTATTTTGCCGTATTGTCAGTCCGTAGCGTATGAAAATGCTATTCATTTTACATGGTTCAAAATTTCAGGATTTTTGACAATTGTCACAAACAATGCCAAAAGTTTTTTTTTTTTTTTTTTTTACGTGACGGTTAAAACAAGATAAAACTGTCAATTGTTAAAATCTTTCCAACCCTGCCTAGTTATGATAATTTTTTAAAGTGCTTAAAAATATTTTTTGAGTGCTTAAAAAGTGCTTAAAGGGTGCTTATTTTTTGTTGAGTAACTTGGTTACGCACCTTGATACAGCTTTCCCATAACCATTTCTGTATTTAATTAATCACAAACGAGCCTCAAAGTTTAGGGATATATTACATAAAAATTGAATCAGTAACTATAAATCTGTTAAATGATTTTGCTTCTGCTTTAAAAACTTCTTCTCCCACAAATTTCATATTAGTCTAGTTTTAGCAAAATCAGTTAATGACCTTGAAAATTGTGCAACATTTTTATTTCTTACTTTTAAGGTCAAATGTAAACCAGGCATATGTTGATTTTTTAGGCACTACACCTTACAATGTATTCAAAAAAATATATACCTTTGTGCATAGGAATTAAAAAGGGCAAAATGCTTCCTCATTGAAAAGAGCACTTTTAGTTTTGAAAGGGCACTCACTTAACATTGTAGAAATGTATCAAAATGTGTAATATTATGTAATAACTGAATTTGATCCTTAACAATTTTTAAATTACCTTTTATGCTATTTTATGTGTGTATTTCAAAAAGTTATTCTCATTCATTATTAAAATAAAGGAAAAATTTGTTGTCAATGAAAGTAATTAAAGCCATGCTAAATGACAATCACTCAGCACAATTTTTTTAAAAAGAAAAAAAGCAAACTACAGGAGAAATTATTATTGATAAATAACTTGAAAACTTTTTTCTGTAATTTAAGCTGAAAATGAGAAATTATACATTTAACGATATCTTTTTTTTTATAAAGAAAAAAAAAATAGTTTTAAATAGTTTAAAAATAGTTAAAAAATAGTTACCCCTAAAAAAGAGAATTGAATTAGTTGAAAATAATTCTGACAAAATAAATATTTATAACAGTAATCAGAACTATACCTATAAACACAGATAATTTTGCCAGTGTGAAATTATTATTTAAAGAATTAATTATTTTTTTAATGGAATATGAATAAAAAAACTGTGTTAAGGAGAACACTGCTTTGTGGTTCACTGTTGGCACAAGTAGATTTTGATAATCAAAATCTTAAGAAAATAGCCTTTTGAAGAGTTTTGAATGACCTTCTTTGACAATTAAAAAAAAAAACCACTGAAAGTACTTGTCTTAATAGTATTTAGTTTGGAAAAAGTAGAACACAAAATAGTGGTCTTTGTTGTGATTCACTTGTTTCACAAAAAGTATCCGTGTGTAAATGTATGTGTTTGTTTGACTATGGAAGATTTGTTCCTTTCAAAACATAACTTTTTTTTATAACATAACTTTTTATAACATAACTTTTTTTTTATTTCATGTATAACTTTTTTTTGTGTGCTTAAAAATTGTTCTAATATTTATGTACTAATTTTTATGTTAATTATAATCTTTCTTGCAGGGTGCTACTATTACTCTAAGTGATGAGGATAGCCTTTCCTTCATTGTCAGTGCAGTTTATGGTGAAATATATAAATTAAAAGGTAAATAATTAAAGTGAACATTAATCTTCACAGACGTTCGAAAATGATATCCTTGTAAAAAAATTTTCAGTTCTCTTAGATGTGTAAATGGAACATTAGCAATATATGTTCTAAAAAACAACTATATATTTTTTGCACTTCAGAGTTTTGGAAAGTCTGAGAGATTAGTCCTTAAATGAGACTCTTTTCTTAATTAATGAAATGCATCTGGTGTTTTAAGATATGATTTTTATTGTATAAGTAGTATATTTTTGTTTTATGGATGAAATTTTTTTTTGTTTTGTTTTAAAATTATAATAATGCAATGAAATTGTTTGCTATACAAGTTCTGTTAGTTTTGCAGTAGACACAGATATAATTTTTATACATAGTTTAAATCTTGTAATAACTGTAAAAAATTATTTATTTGTTGCTTGGAAAAGTATTATTGACATCAGAATCTCACACATATGTGTGCAATAGAGCTTCCTAGCATAAATATTTTTTTAAAATAAAAATATCTACTATATAAAGATAAACTTTTATAACCTGCTATTTGGGTTATTTGCTGGATTTAAAGATAAAAAAATAAGTTTTTATACTTTTTTTGAAAGAAAAAAAAATTTATTTCTAAAAAATGCTTTTATATTGTTACTGCTTGTGTTAAAGAAATAAAGTGATAATGTTAAATGATTTTTTTCCAATTGATTGAGTAGACTTTATATCATCATTTGACTAAGTAATATAAATTATAAACCACTTTCAAAAATAAATTTAAATAAATTGTTCTTTTTTTGTGGTTATTTTGTAGTACATCCATGTAAAAAATATTTAAATCATGAAATGTATTGTTGTTTGAAGAACATTGTTATAATCCGTAAATTGTAAATATTTATTTTGTTTTCAAATTCTTATTTTCTTCATTTTTTTTCTTAGCATCTGATGCAAAAGAACGACAGTTTTGGGTTGAAAGAATGCGATATGTCATCGAAAAGTTCGCAAACCATTCTGTTGAGGTGTAAATCTTTTTCTTACTAATATGAATTTGTTGTGATAAATTTTTTTTAAAAATAATATAAATTATAATGGCATTTTCCTGTAAATTATTTATCTATTATTCAAAAATATTTTTATACATTCTTATTTTAATCACAGTTCAATGCATGTTAGTTAAAGTTATCTTCAAATGTTATACTGTTTTTATTTAGCATATTTTGTTATTTTAGCTATTGTGTTAGATTCTTATTGAAATGGGAAATAATAATCTAAACAAACAAGGCTTAAAACCAAAAGAAGTAATTTACATTTATTATACTACTTTATTGTGCAATTTTTTGTGATTAATATATTGAATTACCATTTATTTATCGAACAGTAAATGAGTTATATTTTGATAAGTTATATTTATTTTTATGTTAAATTGTATGTTTACTGCCTATATATGTAATCAAAAAAATTATTACAAAATAATTATTTGTAATTTAAGAAATATATTAAGAACTAACTTTCTGTTCTGTTACTAAATAATATATTTGATGAAAAATATGGAGGTAATGTTTGTAGTAGCCAAAAACTAAATGAGAATTAAAAAAAGAAAAAAAACAAGAAAGGACAAGTTTGTGCATGATGCTTCAGTGTTAAGTTAACCTTGCCAAAGATTAGATATAAATTTATCACTATAAAGTTAAAATTTAAAACTATTTTAATACAATATAACATTTTAGGACAGTTTGATTGAATAATTTTTGAATTGCAATGCAATCATGGTATATGAGTGTATGTATGAGTATGTGTTTGGTGAGTATATGTATAATTTTTCTCTAGACTCTTCTGTTGCATAAAACTAGTCAAGCAGGGCATCAAACAAGCTCGATAACAAAAACCTTTGACTGAAACTCTCATGAAGATTAAATAGAAATTACAAAAATTATAATAAATTTTTAAAAATATACCCTGAAATGGAAAACTGGTTATTCAGAAACAATTAACCATAAAAAAAGTCTGCATGGAAAGCAAAAATAGAGTAAAACATTATTCATTGTAACATTATTATGCTACATACATTTTCAACTAAAAAAAGCTAAATTTACGTATAAAATTATTGCTGCATTTATTATGAAAGTAATTATAAACATATGTTACCACACGCATTCTTATAAAATCCGTTTTGTCTGAGTTTTTCGTTTGAAATGCAAACGAAAAGGGAAGGAATTTTACTGCTTGCTCTAAAAGTTAAGTGGCTGCGAAAATCAATTTAATGTCATTTCCCTCATAAAAGGCATTAACAAGTTTTAAATGTTCTGAAATATTTTGGGAAATAGGGAAAGTGTATCTCAAAAAAAAGTTTGTTAAGTAGAAAATTCACTTAGCTATTTGGAAGTCATTTTACAGAGATACTACCGAAATGTTCTTGGTACCTCGAAAAAATATCGCAAAATGGAGGAAATTAGCAATATGGAAACTCGTTAAATAGAATTCCGACTGTGTTTATGTTGAATCATGCCTTTTAAATAGTTTGTGCCAAGAGAAAAATAAATGACATTAAGTTACACATTACAGTAAAATGAACCAATATCAAATTTCCTAATTTTTTACTATAATATGTAAGTAGTATTATCATTAGGATTCTTTAGCCACTGCATTGCTATGTTTATTTTAATTTCTTTTTAAGTTATTTTTTTATTTCATTAAAATATAGTGATATTTATAAAAATTGTATTTATTTAAAAAAAAAGATTCTCTGTTTCAATCTCAGAAAAATGGCCAACAGACTTCTAATCAAGACCCTTTTGCTTTGTGTAAAGTCAGTCCAGCAGGTTCTTCTGCAGAAGAAAAGCTTCAGGCAACACCAAAGACTATCCCTAATCAACTGAATATTACAGAAGTGTCTACAAGTAGTGACATTTCTATTAATTCTTTAATAGAAATAAGTGAATCAGTTACTAAAGCTCTTGAGTGCCAAAGGATTTTAGCAAAGTCTATAGAAGTGAGATATGTCATTAATAATATGAGTTTTTTTAGCGTTAATAATTTCTTATCTCTCTCGATTTGGAGATCAGTTTAAATTTATATTTTGTATGAGGTTGCTGATTTTTCATCGTTTGCAACAGTAAGATAATGATGCTGCTAATGTTTTATTAATATTGCACTCTTTTTTTTTAGCTATTGAGTATGATATTAAGAAATATTATCTTCTATTTTTATTGTTTGGGCTAATAGGGTTTAGTTTGGTAAAACGTGACTGAGTATGATTTAAGTGGATCAATTATTAGTTTTTAGCAATTTTCCTTGAAAATATGTTCCATACAATAAATTAAAAAAAAGATCAACTTGAATGAGTTGATCTTACAATTAGATGTTCATTCCAAACTTAACTCTTAATGGTTTGAGGTGTAAAGTTGAAGTATGCTAACGAACCAACAAGTGCTGCCTGAATTTAATTACAATAAACAGAAAACATACTTTTTTCTTAATTTTACCTTTTTTCTCTCTATACATTCAGATTTTTAAAATATGGGGAGTAACAATTATTTAACAAATATTGTCCATTATTAAAATAAATGTTAAAAACAGCATTGAATTATATTTCGTCAAAAAAGTTTTATTTCTGCATGCTAAAGCGTTTGGGTTCATTTTTTAATAGTTTGGGATATCGTTAAATACAAAAGGAATACTTCGACCTACTCCTGGCTCGTTTTAACCCACTGGCGGTTAAGCAAATGGGTAAAATGGGGAGAATGTTTCTCCCCTATACACTCTTCACCTATCTATTACCATGTAAAAACCGGTTTTGCTATGCAGAGAAGACTGCAGGTTAAAATACGACTTTTTACGTGCAGAACCGTCAGTGGGTTAAGCTAATTCAAGGGAATTTTGCCATCAATATATGTTACTTTTCTCGTGATCTCAGTGAATTACAATTACTATAAATTGGTTGAATTTACATGATAACCATATAGAATGAGATAAATACAGTAGAGAACCAATTATCCGGGATGCTCGGGACCATCGCTATCCCGGATATCTGAATTTCCCGGTTTTCTGGATCGACCAAAAAGTGTCGTTAATCGATGTTTTATCGAACCCTCATGCACATATCCTAATCATATTNGTACTCCTAACTTTAAAAAGAAAAAAAAATGGTAGAAATATAACATTTAAAAGAACAAAAAAATTTGCAAGTTTTGACAAGAAAATCAAGTTTAAAAAATACAAAATTCTCATATTTATTTTTTAAAACTAATTACAATTCCTAAATTAAATAATATAGACAAAACCAATGATTAAATAACGCAATATATTTCATACCTAATTATACGGGGGGAAACGATAAAATAAAAGGAAAACTTATTAATCTAAATAAAGACACTTGAAAATTATCGAACCGAAACGATAGTTAAAAAAGGCACTAGCATAAATATTATTTATTTTATTGTACTGAAACNAATTGATACCGCACTTCCAAAGAATGAGAATTTATTCAAAAGAAAAAGATTTTATTTTTATTAGTCGATGTCAAATAAATATATTTTTCTCTTTTCTTTTTCTGTTCACTGATATGCATGCAATGCATTTTCCCCACCCCCTCGTAAATCAAGCAGAAAACGAAATCAGCATGCCACACCCTTGAGTTATATTGACGGCCTAAAGGAAAAAATAAAACATTCCTCCCTTCCCTACCTTCAAGGTCACGTAGGAAATGACGTTTCTCTGGGTAAACGGGGGAAATAAATTCCCCCTTCCTTACATTTTCCTCTACTCAATTTCAAGGATGAGTCCAATTTCCGCTTTTTTCGTTCTAGTTTAAAATGGCGGGAAAATCGAGCAAAATGTTTTCCGGTTTTCTGGTTTCCCGGTTATCTGGATACCGGATAAATGGTTCTCTACTGTACATAAATGGTGTACTTTAGTACTATAAAAAAAAATGTTTTTCCTACTTTGACCCATTACTTAACCATTGATACTTCCTTCACCCAAGTATTGCCAAGCAATGATGTCAACAAAAGTGCAAATGTGTCATTGTCATTTGATTTTCAGTTCAATGAAATACTTCTTTAACCCTTTGCTTAATGCTTGTACAATAAGCAGACCAGAATCACTTCATCATGCTAAGAGCCATAAGCAAACTTTGAAGACAAAAAACAATCCTCCAAACTTATTCTCATGGATTTTTTTTTTTTTTTTGTGTTTAAATTTTGTATTGTTGATTTCATTTCAACTATAATTTTTTTTACCAATAAAACTAATTCTATTATTAAAAATTTTTAAANCCAGAATAACTTCATCATGCTAAGAGCCATAAGCAAACTTTGAAGACAAAAAACAATCCTCCAAACTTATTCTCATGGATTTTTTTTTTTTTTTTGTGTTTAAATTTTGTATTGTTGATTTCATTTCAACTATAATTTTTTTACCAATAAAACTAATTCTATTATTACAAATTTTAAAAAAAAACCTCTTAATTGGGTACTTTTACTTCAAGAAAAAGATCACGGATGCTCACACATGTGGTCTATGACATCAGCACTAGCTGATCATTTATAAGCAAAATGGCGTGTTGAAGTTGAGCTAAGTTTTTCTAATATAGAATGTTAATTAATGTGAAATTAATTAAATACTGCCCCGTATCGCACACCGAATTGGTTGAAATATAATTGTTTCTCGTCTACTTCATTTACTTCGATTTATTTATATACTTTATTGTAACCGGGACATATTTTTGTTCTGTGTACGTGGCAACTTCCATGCATGATAAGTTTGTTTGTGCCTCACATGGCTTTGTGCTGGTATTTGAGTTAAGTTAGAAATATATAGTGAAGAAATGAAATCTTTGTAAAAGAATATAGAATGTGTCACTTAAGAGAATTGATACTTGACAGACTTGGTTTACTGGAAATAGAATGGAAAGAACAGTTGCTTACGTGAACAAATGCCACGTTTCAGCAACCAATCAGAATCGAAATACCCACACTATGTCACTTGCAGGTATCCCATAAGAAATGTTTATTAGTTCACCAGGGTGCGTGCGTTTGTAAAAAGTACTTAAAGGTGCTTTTTTGGGGATTTCTTTTTTAAAAGCTTTTAAAGGTGCATTTTTCAGCTGGCGTTTTTAAAAAGTGCTTTTTTTCCTGAATAATTTTTTTTTTCTTCAGTGATATCTGGTGGATCCCATGCATTTCACGAAAAATGGGGTGTTTGCTACGTAATCATTCACGCGGACTTCATGTCGTACCCACGTTATGACTTGCCCATGCACGCACACTTGAAACCGAAACCCGAGTGCTCCAATTCGGATGGAGAATATCAGATCCTTATGAAATGTTTTTCTTTTTAATTTTATTGTTGTTCATTTTATTTTACTTCTAACACTTTTTTGATGTAGGGGGTACGGGTACTTTTGTTCTGAGTTCAGGGTCAAGTTGAATTCACTCGATGATGTGGGAAAGTACTGATTGTTTCGATTTACGTCTGTTTCTTTTTGGGTTTTTTTTAACGCTAAAACTGTTTATAAGAAGTTTTTGTTTTTCAATGATATCACTGATTTGAATATGAATTTTTTGAGTGCTTGAAAAGTTTTTAAAAAGTGCTTATTTTTGATTCAAAGATTTGGCTATGCACCCTGGTTCACAGTTTATTGTTTACATAAATAATGATCAGATAACCTTGTTTCTTTTAACATCTTATTATATACTGTGAAGGGTACCTTATGTTTTAAAATGATTTTTATTTCAGGATCTCCCTCTTTCGGGGTCATCTGTAAAATGTTCTGACAGTGTAAGTATTGATATGAGTTTCATAAAGTGTCATTGCATTGTTTCAATATGTTTTTTTTGTTTCAATTGTTTCAATTTAAAATATGTATTTCAATAATGAAATATAATAATAAATGAATGAATGATCTATGAAACTAGTTGTTTATATTAGTAGATCTTCAATAATTCAAACATGTTCACTTCTAGCTGAGTACAAGTAATAATGTAATATCTGTCAGTGAAAAGTGGTAGTAGATAATAATAAAATTAAAGTTAAATTTTCGTATTTTAGCAATCAATTTAGTTTTTGAAACTCACTATAAGTTTTCTTTAATAAGCAATGTGTTGTCGGAAGAAAATATTATTTTTTCTACCTCTACCGCTTGATTTGTTTTATCTACAGAAGTTGTTATGAAGAAGTTTGTTTATTGCTGGTGCAAAATCGGCAACAAAAGTGTTAAAGAAATTAAAAATTCATGTCATTACTTTTACAGGGTGCGTAGCATTTTTAAAAAGTGCTTAAAAGTTTATTTTTGATTTATGTTTTTTAAAAGCCCTTAAAAGTACTTTTTTTATTCAGGATTTGTAAAAAATGCTTGATTTTCTATCTTTTAAGTAGACATATTTTTTTCCGTATTGATTGTCGTTCTAAATTACAAAAATTCATGATTTTCACAATTTTCTCTGCAATATTTATCAGAAACTAGTTATTTTATCATGATTTTGAATTTTATTAACTTTATGTTTGTAAATAAAGAACTTTAAATGATAGGAAAAAATCTTTTTTATTAGTGCATAGATTCTAAATTATCAATTTTTTTTGGAAAGTGATTAAAAATACTTTTTTAGTGCTTAAAAAGTACTTAAAAGTTACTTGAAAATTCCGGCTACGCAACCTGTTTTACTACTTCAAAACCTTTCAGATTTAAATATCTAATACTTATTGTGAATAATCATTTAATATTTCTTTAAATAAAGCTTACATCAATAAAAATACTATTATCGTTGGTTTCTAAATTTTCTATCTTTAACAGTTTTCAAATTTTGTAATCTAATGAAAGTATTGTGATTTTTACTAAGTGTTTGATATTACTTTTAGAAACTGTTGTTAGTTAAAGCTATATCTCAAGCTTCAGTCCAAAGCCTTGAACAGTGTTATATAATTTTACGAAGAAGAAAACAAGTATGTATTGTTAAATTTGAAACTTCAAATAGCTTAATATTTAATGCAAAATATTTTTTTAAACTGAAATTATTGCTACTAAATTAGATTCGCTCTTGGTTTAAGTAATTACAATTTATTTATTTACAATATTTTTTTTACTGAGTGAATCTCATTCTTCACTAAAAATGTATCTTGCTGAAATGTTATATTTTTAAAATTTACTAAGCAAAAATAATTTATTTTTTAAATGTTTTTTATTTCTAGTATTTTGTTACTTGAAAAACACTTCACTAAAAATGAATCTCACTGAAATATTGTATTATTAAAATCCACAATTTATTCCGGGACTTTTTTTTCTGAATAAAAATGAATATTAATTATTCCCTGAAAAATTAATCTGGCTGAAATACTAAATTCAGTAAAATAAAATTTATATTCTAATGTTGTTTTTTATTTCAATTTATATCCAATATTTTGTTACTGAATAAAGTGAGAAACGAAAATTAATCTCACTGAAATATGTTACTAAAGTTCAATAAACGAAAACAATTTATTTTTCTAATTTTTTTATTTAAATTAATTTCCGGGATTTTGTTACTGAATAATACTTCACTAAAACTGAATATCACTGAAATTATATACTACTGAAATCCACTAAACCAAAATAATCCAGTTTCGTTCACTATTTCAATAATAAAAAAATTGTTTTGTCATGAGCTGTTCATGCATAGAGTGTGTAAGTGGTATCTTCTTCGTGATTAATGGAGAATTTACTACCATAATAATGCTTTTTCAAGATTAATTAAGCAATACACGTTTTCTTTTTGACGAAAAAACATCATTGTTTGACACATACTAAAATGTACATTTTGTTTTTCATATCCATTCAAACCTAAATCCTCATCTTTGTGTTCTCTCGTATGTAGCATCTTGGTTTAACAATCCCATCACAAGTATTATTCTTATTAGGTCAATAATACCCGTTTAGATCATTTTAGTAACTAGCGAATTTACGCATCAATCATTAAAAAAGTATACCATTAATTAAAAAATTTTTTTAAGGTATTTCATTTTCAGCAGAAAAACAGTAACTGCTAATGATGAAGATATTAAAAAAGTGTTACTGCTCATAAAAAACTTTTAAATACCATGTTTAATGCTTATGCATCATTTGATGAAAATTATTTTGTCAGTTCAAGAAATGGTTGCTGAAACTAAAAAAAATGTATAGTAGTACCGAGAAAACAGAACTACAACCTTTGTTTGTGATTTGCAGCGAATTCATTGCTACTATTGCTCACAATGAATGGTCCCGTGCAGAAATATCAATTGAATTTTTGTGTCTTAATTGAAAATTAAAACACAGAAATCTGTAATTTTATCATACTTAGGAGAAAAATAAAAGCAAGCTAAGTTAAAATTTATTGAAATTTAAAAATTACAGTGTCG
>NC_092212.1:77060864-77141813 GCF_043381705.1 Parasteatoda tepidariorum
GTTAGCAGTCCTTAATTAACTTTTTATGTAGGTAAATCAAATTACATGCTTAAGGTAATCTCAGATCCTGTTTTAGGATATTTTTCAAAAGTCCTTTTATTGTATGAAATTACATTTGCAAACAATATGGTATTTTTTTAATTGTTGATTTGCAATAGCTATTCACAACTTTTAAGTTTTGTTCATCTCAGTTACGGTGGCACAAAATTTCTTTCTGAAAAAAATTCACAGTTTTTTTAATTTGAAAAATGTTTGAGATCTAAATTTTTTAGTATCTTAAAATTTGCTCCATCACTGCTTTTGTTTTGGCTTTTAAAACAGCAAAAATTTAAATTATTCTTTTATAATGATTTTAATTTAGGTGGAAAAAAAAACCTGTGGCAGAATTTTTTTCGGGCTTTCTGCAACATGCCTCTCTATTACTGATATCTTTCTGTAAAATTCTTTTAAATATAAAAAATATACTTGTTAATAACCGAAACGTCAACTTAAATACTTTTTTTTAATTTTTAAATCTGATATTGTGGCAGATATTCTCGCATTTTGTATATGAAAAATACACTAATAATTTCCTTTTAAGTAATTTTGTTAATCATCATCACATTAAAAGAAAATAATAAAAAAAGTTTTGAAATCCGTAGCAGTAACTATCGGGAAAAAAAGATTGAAGGCGAAATCAAGTGAATCGGTTTCTTTGAAAAAGGGTTACTAAATGCATGTTTTCATTTCGAGATTCAGTTGCTATAATAAATAATATCAAATTATTAATATAGGATTTTAAAAACTATGTGAAATCAAAATTAATAACTAAATAAAAAAATTAATAGAAGGAAAATTTCTGCTGAGAAGAAAACCAAAATTATTTACTTCCTAACAGAAAAATCTTTTTGCAAGAACTCAGTAATGTTCTGTGACAATGTCGCCGCGATTCGAACACAGGAATAATAATCAACATGTTATTTATTTTGCAAAAAAATTTTTTTTACATATTAGTTTTGGTTTTTTGTTAAATATTTTTATCAGCTTTTTCTTTTGTTTTTAATTTCTGTTGGAATAACAATTATTATTATTTTATTTTAGGCTTATACTCCATCGCCAATTAGAGAAATTAAGAGCACTCCATATAATTCATCTTGGAAGTTAATCTGAATTTTTAACATTTATGTTTCTGTTTATTGTAAAAAAATTTATTTTGTTATGCACATTTTGTTATGATATTAAAATGATTTATAATTTTTTAAAATGCTTTTTTTTCTTTATTTGCTTTGTATTTCTTACTTTTTTACTTTAGTTTGTATTTTTATAGATTTTACTGTAAAATTTTTATTAGTTTTTTTTCTATCTACGGAAGAGCTTTATTGTTATATTCTTTCAAGAAATGTGAACTAATTATCAAAATAAATTTTAAAAAATTCCAAAAATTAAAATTTTTTCTAATGTACAGTGCGCAAAATAAAAAACGGACAACCATGAATAACTTTTGATCCAATGATCAGATCTTTATGTTCTAGGTGTCAATCTTAAAAGTTTGAGGGGAGGACCTCAAAGAGGCTAAGATTTCTGACCTCCAAAATATAGGATGTAGACGCAATCTGGGAATTATGGTTCCCATAGTTTGGTCCTCTGAATGTTAATTTTACTTTTTGCGTTTTTCTCGAGAACTTTTTAAAGAAATTGAAAATTCTTTTTTACAGTTCGTTTATCCAAAGATAATTCCATGTTAAATACAACTTTTAGTAAATATTTATTAATTTTTATTATTTAATCTAAAATAGGGAAAAAAAATTGGTCTAATAATTCCTGAGAAATTGAATTTTAAAAATGTGGATTCTTAAATATTCCATTTCCATATTCAATCGATTCACTCAAACTTTGTATTTTTAGATGTAAAATTACGTTCTTTAAAATAATGTTAAAAATTTTATATATAGTAATTCAAAAATTTTTAAATCCCATAAATAAAATAATAAAAAATAATTAATAAAAAATTTTCAAGTACAGAATCAAAATTTGTCTGCATATAATTTAGAAAATATTTTGAGATATTATTCTTCTAAAAACTACTTTTTTTAAGTATGTTATAAATTTATGTATAAGACTGAAAGTGGTTTTAATTAAATATTATTCCCTTAGGGATGGCTAAAGATAAATTTAACATGTTTAAAGTAATTTTTACTTAAAAGTACAAATTTTTGAGATGGAATTTCGTTTTAGACTGCTTTGTTTTTTTTTAAAGTCTTTTTTGCAGATCAATTTTCTGATCTACCATGAAAATTGTTTCAGATATTTAAATTTTTTTTCATCAAGAAGTATAAATATTTAGGCTTAAAAGTAGTTATAAAAAACGTAACGTTTTTGGATTTCAATTTTTTTCAGAAACTTCTCTTATAATTAATAAGTATGCTAATTGTGATCTAAAATTGATATTTTTTCCCCTTGAAAACTTGATAGCGAGAAGATGTGAAATGCCCTTCATTACCTTTAGCGCCTTCAGTTGTATCACTAAATAAAGTTCGTTCCTCTAATTTGTAAGTATTATGTAAGTATTTTATTATGGAGTAGTATTGTATTATTTCATTGATTATAGTCCAAGAATACTAAAGCAACTTAAAGTAGGAGGAGGTAAAACACTGAAAAGCAATAAAAAAACATTAAATTTAGAAAGGGCAATAGCTCCAGCATCTTCGATTATATTTGTTCAATTTTAATCTTTAATAGCTGTCAAAATTCAGTAAAACTTTGTTAACGTTCAGGGTGGCCACCCACCTGGAATTATCAGGAAATTTTTTTATACTGGAAAAAACCTGGAAGTATAAATTTGGATAAAAACCTGGAAAAATCAGGGAATTTTAAAGAAAAGCTGGAAATTTTTTCTTTGATAATTTTTTTAATTTCACTAATTTAAACTATTTACTAATTTTCTTAATTTAAATTATTTCATCCATTATAGCCACTTTTTTTAAACTGAAATGTATTGCCAAACAGTTGAAATATCATAAACTTAGCAATACTTTGCTTGCATCAAAATTTGCTCCATTACAGCTCTGTTAAACTAGAATGCCACATAAAATTCTCCCACAGTTGCTAAAGGAATGCAGAAACCTTTGACCGCTATGGGATTGTGCAATTTAGGAAAGATTCTGGTGAAGAAAGGGATTAGGATATTAGCTTCTGTTTTTAAATTCTGTCCTTGGGCTGAATCCATTTATGGCTCAAGTTTGTTCGGATGCTTTGGTGTTAATTTTTTTTTCTATTTTGACAAAGTGTTTTTGTATTTTTATCTTTATAAAATTCTCCAAAAATTACTTGCTTATAATTTAATAATAATAGATTTTATATTGCACCCTTTTTCTGAAAGCTTTTCTACTCCCATTCAAAGAAATCTGTGAATTATTTTTTTCTCAGCAAACCAACCAATCACACATTTTTTTACAATCGCTAACAGCAATGTTTGTTGACAAATTGTTGCATTAATGCTAATTTTTTCTATTTCATTTTAACCTTTTATAACATATTTTAATTTTTAAAAAAAAAGTTTTTTTTAGTACTAACTATATATTAATATTTAATTTCACTGTTTTGTTGGTAAATATTTGACTTTTAATTCAAAATTCGAATTGTATAGTTATCACTATATTAAAAGTTCGTAAATGTTGCTTGCATTCCAGGGATGATATTTCCAAAACTATGCCTCCTTTTACCCTAAAAAGCTGACAAAGACTAGGGAATATATAGGAAACATANTAAAAAATGGTTTTTTTTAGAACCAACTATATATTATTTCATTTTACTCTTTTGTTGGTCAATATATGATTTTTGATTCAAAATTTTGTACCAAAACATTTGAAAAATAAATAAAAAATCTTGTCAAATTGTCAAAATAAATTATTTTTTTCAAGATGATATGTTAAAAAAAAAATAACATTTTGAATAAAATATTTTATGATATAGACACTTTTCTTGTACACATCCTACACTTTATAAGAAAAAAGAAACAAAAACCTGGAAATTTTAAGATTTTTATCTGGAAAACCTGGAAAAATCAGGGAAATTTAAAATCTGATTTGAGTGGCCACCCTGACATTGTTCACGCTGTTGACTTAAAATATCCTCAGTGGTAGATGGATCGTGGGTTAGAGTCCCCTTGCCATCAGGCTATTTCTCCCAATACTTGATCTAGGAGTTCTCTTGTCTTCTGGATAGTGTTCAAAATTACAAGACTATGGAGTTGAACACTGGTAGTCATAAACTCATAATTGGGTCGGCAGTATATCGATGGTTATGAAATGGAGAATATCATGTTATAAAGTATTTATTTGGCTTGACTATTTATATTATTTATACAGTTTTCTAAAAGGTTCCCTAAATTTATAATCATAGTTAATGTTTAAAAAAAAGTTAACTTTTTTAAAACAGAAAATACTTGGGTCGAAATTATTTTCTGGGCATAAGATTATCTGAAAATTTATATATTTGTGCTTGAAATTTGAAAAATAAACAAATTAATGCCTGTATTTTAAAAATTAACTGCTTGATAAATTTATTCATTAGGAATCACTGTGAAGAATGGTTTATATAGCCAGCTTTAGTTTGACCAATACACTATAAGCATTACTTTTTATGCTTCTGATTATACACCATTACATCAATCAGGGTGCGTAGAGTTTTTAAAAAGTGCTTAAAGGTTCTTATTTTCGATTACCGTTTTTTAAAAGCCCTTAAAGGTGCTTATTTCATTGGGTGTTTTTAAAAAGTGCTTAATTTTCCCATTACCCTGTTTATTTTCGCCACGTTAGATGCAAAAAGACACTGTTTATATTGTTCTAGTCAATGTTTTCACAATTGATTCAACCTCATTCTATTTCGGCACACCGTCGGTCCTTAGCGTATGAAAACGCCATTCGCTTTATGATTAAAAATTTCATGATTTTTGACAATTGTCAAAAACTATGCCTGCAAAACTAAAGTTTTTTTTTTGACATGACGGTTAAATCGGATAAAACAGTCAATTGTCAAAAACTTGCCAACCCTGCCTAATTATATATATACACATATTTTTTGAAAGTGCTTAAAAATATTTTTGAGTGCTTGAAAAGTGCTTATTTTTTGTTGAAAAATTTGGCTATGGACCCTGATCAACGTTATAAAAAATAAATGAAAAACTTGTATTCTGAAATGTCCACACACTGTAAAGCATAAAACTGAGTCTCTGGAATAACAAGAAACAAGCTTTGTCATCTATCTTTTCCTAAAACATTGACAAACACAGAAAACCAAAAACTTAGTGCTTGGAAAAGAAACTACTCAAATTAACTACTTTAGCATAAAGATATCAATCTTAAAAGAAAAATACAATACAGTATATGCTTTGCTAAAAGCAGTGTTATACTTCTTTTTGATTTATCAGACGTTTCAAAATATTAAAAAAAGAAAGTTGTAAAGGGGTCAATAGAATTGGTCTTCAACTCAACAAACTATAACGACAAAATCACTGATCTGGAGGAAAGTTTTGAGGGCTGTATGCAAACTGTGCTCAGGTCTGATATTAGAGAAAATACTTTAGTGACCCGAGATTGGATACAAAACGGTGAAAGTCTGTACTTAATAAATCACTTAACTTTCAACTTTCTTCGGGGTAAAAAAAGAAAATTTCAATGTTGTTAATTCTAAACAATATTCAATTTCTCTATTCTTTAGCTCAAAATTTTGGTTTTTAAATGTAGAATATATCTAGTGAACTTCTTTTTTAAATCATATTTTACTGTCTAAAAGCCTAAAATAATTTTTTTTATAGGACAAGTACATAAAAGTGACAGACCAATTGTCTTATGCAATAAATATTTTTTTGCCAAGATCTTGACGTTACTTTGCCATCTTAACAGCAATGTATGTTATAAAGATTAATTTCTTACATTTTTTCCTCCACTTGACTTGCACAACATAAAAGAGTAAATTATTTTTACTTTTTATATTGTTAAATTGTAATATATTATAACATGTTACATATCTTCTGTATCATTTGTCTTGATAAGGAAAATTTGTTTGGGGTAAGATGTATATGGTTGTATCCTAAATGGTTTTAAACAACTCAAAATCCATTATTGGAATGCAATACAGTAGGGAACCGATTATCCGGAACGATCGGGACCATCGCTATTCCGGATAACTGATTTTTCCGGTTTTCTGAATCGCTACAGAAAGCCGTTTTTCTTTATTGTCAAATTCAACTAAAAAAATATATTTGGAAATAATCTTGAAAAGAAGAAAAAAAACGATGAAGTAATACACTAATGATTGTTTCCAAAATGATGGTAAGGTTAACATCTTTCAAAAAAGAAAGAAAAATCTTGAAATCTTATGAGGAGAAAAACATTTGTTTTTTCAAAAATGGCGGGAAAATTTATCGAATTTCGTTCCGGTTATTTGGTTTTCTGATTTCCGGATAACGGGTTCTGTACTGTATTTGAATTTTTAACTCTTTTACAATTTGCTCTATATCTAATTTTAGCTTATAGTAGTTATTCAACTGAGTAACTAAAGTAATTAATGCCAAAAAACATTTGTTGAAATGCTTTAAAATTGGAAATTTATCATTTGTGAAATTAAATGAATTTATCTTTGTTTTCTTGGTACAGTGTTTCAAATTAAATTTAATATTTTCTAATATTAGTGAGAAAAAAAAAACTTCACAGTTGTAAATAAGTTACAATTAACTCAAATCAAAAAATCTTATCCAAATTGTAAATATGTATTATTAAAAACAAAAATTTAAAAAATGCTGAATTTGTAAAGATCAAATATTTATCATTTTAATGTACATAGTATTTACAAAAATTAAATATTCGATACTTATGATATTGAGATTTTATGGTTCTTTAAATAATAAAGAAATCCATTATATTAGGTAGTTATAAGAAATATGTGAATTTAGTAACTTGGAAAAAAATTCGTAGAATTTACTTAGCATTTCTTTGCAACTTTAAAAAAAGTTTTAAAATCCTATTTCAATAGAAAAAAAAATCTATAATTTTTAAAAATTATTTGAGACTATAACTCAAATTTATATTCATTGAGTTTCGATTAAAATCAATGTCTTGAAATGCTTTTTTATAATATTGTCCACTAAAATTTGCCATTGAACATAATTAAAGTAATTCAACTTAATAGTGTTTACTTTAAAATAGAGCTGTGATGGCTCAATGATCAAATGCATCAAGTTGTCATTGTGAAGGAAGGACAGGAGTTCGATTCTTAGTGGCGGCACGAAGCTCACCCAGCTTCAAATCAATGGATACAAGCTTGTCTAGATAGCATTGTGTACAATGCTGCCACATTCATGCTGTTGGTAACGGAATAGTTCAGCTTTAACACTTTTGACCTTCTAGCCTGAAATGGGCTGTTGCAAAAATGCTGTACTTTTTTTACTTAAGATTTAAAGTGCAAATTATTTAGGGATGCTAAGAGAGGCCAAAAAAAATTTTTTTTATGTTACAGTGAATGACCAAAATCAAGAGAATGTCGACTTTCATAGCTGAATGTCAACAATCACATAGTCACTTTGGTGAATATCCGAAATATTTGTTATAACCAATTTCATATTAATTTATTCGTTGATGTTTTAATATCTGCTGAGGATAGATTAAAAGAAACATCAGTGTTCGGAGTACTGGTTAAATGCCTACTGGGCAGTGGCACTTGACCTTAAAACATTGATGTATGGCATACCAGGCAGTGGCACTGAACCTTAAAAAAACATTGATGTAGGGCAGTGTTTCCCAAAGTGTGGTACCCCCAAGGGTACGGGAACAGTTTAATGGGGGTACGCATTCTTATGCGAAATATCTTGCAACAAACGAAAATTTTTAAAAATTTTATTTAAAAACAAAGTTAGCCATGAAAATTTACAATTACGTAATTTTCTATTGGCTATTTTTTAGAGTTAACAGTTAATAATTAGTGGTGTCAACAGCCAGTTGTGAACTTTTGTGCAATTTTTTTTTTATAGAAAAAAAGACATTATTTTTTTTATTAGTGGTACACAGCGTTACGAAAAATTTAGAAAGGGACACATAAGTTTGGTAAACACTGATGTGGAGCATACCAAACAATGGCACCCAGTATATATTTCGGACATTTACCAAAGCAACTAACTGATTATCAACATTCACAGGTGGAAGTCGGCAGCCACCAATTTCGGTCGTTCATAGTAACATATATATATCCTTTTATTAACTCAAACAGATTGAATAAATTAATATATTGTTTTGACTTGTCTTGAAACTCTAATAAGAAAATAAATTTTATGAACGAAAGATGTGTTGTGTACCTATATATGTACCAGCACTTTCAAAAGACTTGATATCTCATGAATAATTTTCAATACTCTTTAACATACTTTCCTTTTCCATAAAGTAATTCAAAGGCTAGTTACATTTTTGAAACGTTACGGCATTTTCAGGAAGAAAATTTTCCAGCAAATTGCTTGAATTTACATTAATATATTTTATGCAAAAATCTTATATATAAGCCAGTGTTAATAAGTTTTCAACATTTTTTAGATATATAGATTAAACATTAAAAAAATATTAATACTTAAATGCTGAATTGTCTTTTTTTTCTTCTTTCTTTGTTGCACTAATTTTAAGATAATGAATTTCATAGATATTTTCCTTGTTATATTTTTAAAACGGGTGCTACATGCATACTATTTTGTATTGTTGACTGTGTTATTAAAATATCCACTGAAAAATCTGGATATTTATTGAATTAAAGTGTAAGTGCTTAAAAGAGAATTTCCTATACCCATGAGTGTTGAAAGCATGGCTCTCCAGGAAGCTTTATAACGACAACATTGTTTCAAAATAACAATATTTTAAGATTTAGTAATCTTAAAAGTTAGTTTAGTAAAAGGTTATTACATATTTTTTTTCTACTCAGAAAACCAATGCATAAATTTTTATAAGAAAAACAGTTCAAGTGATATAAATTGTTATGAAAGGAGAAACTATGTTTAAGCTTAAAACCAATTCACAAATATTGTGTCAGTAATAAAAATATGTGACAGAAAAAAAAAGTTCTTATAAAGAACACTCACATTTTGAATAAATATTTATTTATTTATTTTTTTTGAGAATGAATTTGTATGTTACTTATTATTCTTTATTAAAGTAACTCATCCTGTTGCATCAATTCATATTGATTTTCTTAATTTCCAATACAGGGTGCGAAACGTTTTTAAAAAGTGCTTACTTTTAAACTAGGTTTTTGAAAAGTCCTTAAGATGCTTTTTTATTTGGGGTTTGTAAAAAGAACTTCTATCTTTTAAAAATAGATATTTTTCTTTGTCGTATTGATTGTTGCTCAAAATTACATGGTTTTTGCAATTTTTTCTGCTATATTTATCAGAAACTAGTTCCTTTATCAAGATAATGTGAAGTTCTCAAAAATGCTTTTGAATTTATTGATTTTATTTTTATAAATTAAGAACTTTAAATGATAGAAAAAATTATTTATATTACTGCACAGATCCTAATTATGAATTTTTATTTTTTGGAAAGTGATTAAAAATAATTTTTGAGTGCTTAAAAAGCACTTAAAAGGTGCTTATTTGTTGTTGAAAAATCTGGCTACGCTCCCTGCAATCGATAATTAAAAATAAAATTTATTCTTTATTAAAGTAACTCATACTGTTGCATCATTTCATATTGTTTTTCTTAATTTTCAAAGATAATTAAAATAAAATTTATTACATCATGACTATTAATAAGAATTTTGCTGCTCATATTTTAATGGANATCGACCATGCCAACCGTCATCTATCAAAAGGTACCTCGTGATAGAATCAAGTTAGCATGCTTTATATACTAGTGAATGATGTTAAACTTTTGTAGTGGTAGTTACGCCACATATTCTTTTTCTACTCAGAAAACCAATGCATAAATTTTTGTAAGAAAAACAGTTCAAGTGATATAAATTGTTACGAAAGGAGAAACTATGTTTAAGCTAAAAACCAATTCACAAATATTGTGTCAGTAATAAAGATATGTGACAGAAAAAAAAAGTTCTTATGAAGAACACTCACATTTTGAATAAATATTTAATTTTTTTTATTGAGAATGAATTTGTATGTTAATTATTATTCTTTATTAAAGTAACTCATACTGTTGCATCTATTCATATTGATTTTCTTAATTTTCAATACAGGGTGCGTAGCGTTTTTAAAAAGTGCTTAAAGATGTTTATTTTTAAATTACGTTTTTGAAAAGCCCTTAAAGGTGCTTTTTTATTTGGGGTTTGTAAAAAGTACTTAATTTTCTATCTTTTAAAAAGTGATATTTTTCTGATAGTCGTATTGATTGTCGCTCTAAATTACATGGTTTTTGCAATTTTTTCTGCTATATTTATCAGAAACTGGTTCCTTTATCAAGATAATGTGAAGTTCTCGAAAATGCTTTTGAATTTATTGATTTTATTTTTATAAATTAAGAACTTTAAATGATAGAAAAAATTATTTATATTACTGCACAGATCCTAATTATGAATTTTTATTTTTTGGAAAGTGATTAAAAATAATTTTTGAGTGCTTAAAAAGCACTTAAAAGGTGCTTATTTGTTGTTGAAAAATCTGGCTACGCTCCCTGCAATCGATAATTAAAAATAAAATTTATTCTTTATTAAAGTAACTCATACTGTTGCATCATTTCATATTGATTTTCTTAATTTTCAAAGATAATTAAAATAAAATTTATTACATCATGACTATTAATAAGAATTTTGCTGCTCATATTTTAATGGAAAAAAGAATGCAATTTTTAAATGTGTTTAAATTTTTTTACTTCTTTATTCATTTTAAACTAACATTACTGAAAATAAAACTTTATTTAAAGAAGAATATTATCAGTGCTACTGTCTAATGAAATATACTGTGATTTATAAAGACATCGAATATATTCACTTTTTCCTAAATCCAAGATCATCCTAGTAATTAACTCATTGTAACCAAACAATTGACTAAGCAAGTTCAACAACCGAAGAATACTAATTTTAAGCAGAAGNAAGGGGGGGGGGGGGATAACACTAAGGGTATAGGACAAAATTACAAAATTTTGTTACCAGCCAGTGGCCAGTATTAGCATTTTTAACCATTTGACACAGAATTTTTATTTTGTAATAATTTAAGTCAAAATAAGTGATAAATATTATTATTAGCAGTTAAATAATTTAAGGTTATGAAATACAGCATGAAACACTAGTTTCTTTTTCTGCGTTAAAATCTTCCAAACAATTGTTCAAATTTGTACTTCTTTTTTGAGCTATTTAGATCTAAGAAAAACAGTTATTCATCTTTGAAATTACTTTAATTTTCGAAATCAATTATTGTTAAATTTTTGAATATGAATGAAAAAAAATTTAAACTTACTTTTTTTTGGGGTTTTACATTTTAGTACTGATATAATTCCGATAATCTAGTAAATTTTTTCAGTAACTATACTGTTTTTTATAATTAAAAAAAGCCAAAAATATATTTTTGATTTTAGTTATAGGGTCAGAAAAAAATACATAAAATGGACACTGGCGTCCTCTCTCTGGGTGAAAGGGTTAATAGTGACTAATTTAAAAAACAATTGGCCTTTTTTTTTCTTTTTTGAATAAAAGATACAAAAAATTTAAACTATTAATATAAATAATTTCTTTTGAAGATTTCTAAAAATATGGTAAATACCACAGGGTTGATTTCTAAAATGAAGAAAAATTATGTAAAATTTATGTATTGTACATAATGATTTCAACTAATAAAATTTAGGGTTCGAGTTTTCGAACCACTAAGGAGACATAAAATTTATGTTTATTAACAAACATAATTTTTTTCGTTACAACATAAATCTGAAGTAATTCTAATCACAATGTTAATTATATATTAATTAGATTGCTTTTAAATTTCATTAACCACAAATGAAAAAATGCAATATGAAATTAATTTGAACTTTAATAAAACCATTGATAACTGAATTTAGTCCTGAAATTTTTAATCAGCGTAAAATAATTAGAGCATTTCAAAGATGATTTAAGTTTTCCTGTAGAATAAATAATGTGAGAAAATAAAACACGTGTTTTAGAGTAATATGGGATGGATTTTTGGCAAGAAAAGTTTATTAATTCACAAATTGTTGTCGCTGTTATATGTTTAGTCACCTTGTGGTAGGCGATAATCATCAATTTTGTCCTTTAGGTCAGGGTATGCAAATTATAGTAATTTGTAAATATATACTCAAACCTATGAAATCATTGTTACATAAAAGCACTAATAAGGAGCAGTTACATTGTGAAATTAACACTAGTGTTTCTAAAAATTCAGGTAATAAAGAGTTTACAAATGCTGTAAGTATTGTGTTAGCAGAAACAAATAAGTGTTGACATTATGAATTTATTATAAAATTTGTTAAGTTTAAATAGATAAATAAAATGTTATGAGTTTGTAAATAGCAGTTATGAAAATATTTAAATTTTTTGCTTAATATCAAGGTGTTGGTAAACTTTCTCCTTTAACAAAGTAATTAAGTATTGTATTTGTAAAGTTTCAAAATGAAGAAAAAGATGTAGCAGTTTATTTTTAAATGAATCTATCATTAAAAATAAATTCACTGAATTGCCATATCAAGTGAAAAACGATAATATTGTGATAAATATTGACTGCTTAAGTATTATTAATTATGGCAGTGCCTTTGTTAATGATATTTGTATTTCTGTTTCATTTCTTTGAAATTCAAAATATAATTGACATTAATATTGCATTGTTAGTATGAATATTTTTACTCATGTTTTTCTCTAGAGATTGGGTACTTGATAATTTCTATACTTACCTCTTATAAAAAAAAAAAATTAATTTTGAATATTGTGTAACTATTTGAAGCCCTTTTTGTATTAAAAATTTTTAGAAACGTAAATCACAAAAATTTAAAAAAAAAAATATGTCATGTATTTTTTTTATTATTTTTTTTTAAGGAAAAAGTTGGATTGTGAATTTGAAATTTCATTTGCTTGATGCAGCATGTGCATTTTATCAACTAAAGTTTAATCCGTTCAGGACTGTGATCACACGATTCTTCCTTTACAGCCCACAGTATTATATATCAGACAAGCCTTTCTAACTCTTGCAGCCCATGATAACACGAACATGATCTGAATTTGCTACACTTACATACTTTTCCTTTTTGCCGGTCCTGAACGGGTTAACACAACAAGCTAGTAGTTCTTTTGAATTTAAACTGAGCCATTTTTTTTTGTCTGCAAGCAAGTATATGCTAGTATTTTTGTTTAGATTAGCTGTATAGTTTTCTTTGTGATTCTTTTTGTAAAGAACGACTTTATCATGCATACTAGTATGTAGTTTCTTATTAAACTATTTTATTCAGATTATAATATTAAATCTATTTATAACAAGCACGATAAAATAGTAATTTATTTTTAGATGCATATAGCAAGTGGACTGATTCTTTTTATCGAATGTAATGCTTAGATTAAAGTAATCATTAAAATTGTATTTTAAGAAACTTCTGTGTCTTTTTTATAAATTGCCTTTAAAAACAAGGATTTTTTTTTTACTGCACAGTGCCCACTGCCTATTAAAATCATTTCTGTTTTGGGAACATTTGATTTCATCAAGCGGCTGATTTTATAAACCAGAATATCTATACTTAAAAAAAAAGTATTTCTAAAGTTTTAAAAAACTCTAAAAGCTAAACTGATTACTACATTTATAATTTATAAAAGCGTCTTAAGATATTAACATATTTGTTTTGAATAGAAAAATGTAAAATTAAAAATTCAACTTAGTTTGGAAGTTTAATATTGTTAAGTTTTTGTTACTTTCAATATTTTCTTTACTTTGATTCAATTTTCAAAAAGTGCTTTTTTGACACCTATTGAAGACAGATTTATTTTATTGAATTGTTATAGATATTCCATAAGTTTTCTTAATTCATAAAAAGTTTTATTCCTCTTTATTTCCAGTTTAATAATTTTTTAACTCTCACCCCTAAATTAAATGATTAAATAATCCATGTCTGTAACTTTCTAGGGGAAGGTGGAATGAAATTTATTAATTATGCTTTTATAACTTGAAAAATGGAAAATTCTAATCATTCAGGAAAGAAAAAAAAAGAGCAGAGTTTTTTTTTTTTTAAAAAAACATATGCACTAGAAAAAAAAAATGCAAAACAGTGATATTGATATTGGAAAAGAACATTTAAGCATGCTCTGATTTTGTAGTGATTCCATTATTGCAGATTTGATTTTAAAAAGCGGCTGATTTTATAATCCAGCAATTTTATTAGTGATGGTCACTGTAATATATTACAGTGACCATTTATTATATATTTGTTTTGATTAGTAACACTGTAATATATTACAGTTATTAACCTAATTTAGTCACCACAATTTACAAAACGCTGAATTACAAGTTTGACTTTATAATAATTTTCTATTTAACTGAATAATTAATAAACATAAATTTTTTGTTGTTGCAATTAATGAATCTTGAATTTATGAATTAATAATTCATGTTTTTAATATTATACTATTCTTATGAATTGTCTACTACTGTTGTAGAGGTACAGAAAATTTTCAGAGCCTAATATTTCTCTGGAACAGTTTTTAAGGTTTGAAATTTTCCCTAAAATTATTGTGCTTTTTTTTAAAGTTACTATAACTTTTTCAAAATATTTTTAGAAAGTAAAGTTTATATTTTGTTAAAATGTTTTGACAATATTTTTTCTTTAATAAAAGGGAAAAAAATTCATTGAATAAACTAGCGTATGCATTAAAAATAATATTTTTTGGCATATTATAATTTAAAAATAACTAATAGAATTTAAATTAATTAATAAATAAATTGACATATAAAATTTCTTTCACAAGGAAAAATTTTGTTAAATGATGCATTTTTTTTAACAAAAAAAAAAAGTTTGCAGCAATTTTTTAATTGGACCGAAAATTTCTTTAGGCTGCCTGAACCTCAGACTAAACTAACTGCTGTGGACACCATTTAATTTTATTTTGCCACATGTCTTAAATGATTAAAAAAATGCCTGTTTTTTGTTAATGAGAAAAAAGTGTATTTAAATAGAATAAATTTTACCATTATTTATTTAAGTAAGTTTAGTAAGATTGTTTAAGTAAAACTATCAAATTGATTGCCAGTTCTTATTCCATGATAAGATATTGCATAAGGAATAACTTCAAAACTAAAGAAAAAAAGTATGGATTTGAATTTCAATATATAAGAATGATTTTCGGCTGCGTTAAAAAATGAGTTAATTGTCTTTTCTAAACTTTTTAGACTACAATGTTGCAATGCAAGGTGAAATTTTTTTTTACTTTAATGTAAAATTAAGTTTTTGGAGTCTACTACACTTGGATGTGGTATGATTTTTAAATCAGATTTTTATAATTTAAGATAATTTTAAATTCTATTATATAACGACTTGCCATTATATCTTATCTAGTCAAACCTTTTTCTTCTTTTTTTTTAATTCCTTAGAATATTTTACTTTCTGTCTCAAAAGCACTTTTTATAAATAATAATTAATACTTGTGGCAAAATTGTGTTTTTAAAATGCAGAAAATATCAATGTAATAAAAAAAAAAGGTAACTCATGAAATTACTGATGCTTCTTAAGACTTCCAGCAATTCATACACATTTTTATTGTCAATAGAAAACATAATAGAGTGACGTATATACATATTTAAATGAAAATTAAAAACAAATGCTTGAACTAAACAACAAGACGGTAAGATATATAACGCCCTGCAGTTTCACTGTTTCGTATAATTTTCACCACCTGATGAAAAAAATATTAATTAACACCAAACAAAAATGTATTTATATACAGTAGAGTCCCGATTATCCGGGTTAATGGGGACCGCAACAAACTCGGATAACTGAAAAACTCGGTTAAAGCGAAGAGTATAAAAATGGTAAGAAAAAGAGAAGGTATAAATGTAATATATTTAAGAAATACAAAATGTATACGAGTATACCACATACAATTCATATTATAATTGAAAAGCTTACTTAAAAACATTTAAAAAGCATACTTTACGAGAATTAAAAAAATTTTACTTAAAAAAAGTCCTTAATCGTTTTTTGTTCTACGTAACTTTGGCGCTTTTCTGTAGTAATGTTTCGCCTTTTTTAGGGATAACAGGAAGGCTGGTGTCGCCTCTTTTTGTTGTTCTATATATTCAATAGTTCATTAGATAGCTTTTAGTCCATCTGTATGAGAGATTTTTATATGTTGATTTTAATAATCACTGTCTTCATCATCTTCGCTAGATTCATTATCATTATTGACGATATTAACGATAATTTCATCAGACCAAGTTGTTGGATTTTGTTTTTTGAGTGTTTGGAAGATAAAATTCAGATTTATTTTTCAGCGGTTTTTTTTAAAAAATAAACTAGAACAAAAAAAATCCTTGAAATATTTTATAGCTCGGTTAAAGCGGAAACTCGGATAACCGGGGCTCGGATAATCGGGACTCTACTGTATATATATATATATATTAGAAGAGATCTCAGACTTTGAGTTTGTGGAGCACGCACTAAAATTTTCAGACACTGTTGCCATTTGAAAAGAGCTGAAAAAGTTTAATGGGTTTTAATCTTATAGAAGAGTAGAAATTTTATCTTTCTCTTATAAAGATTTTAACTTTTTCTGTTGTAATGTTTTTTTCCAACAGAATTATTTAAAATATTTATAAAAAAAAATTATAAAATAAATAATAATGATGATAAATAGGAACTATTGTACAAAAAAGGGGGTTGTCAAACATTTGGTTAGATTTAAAGAGCTGAACTTGGAGCATGCTTCAAAAGCTCTCTGTCGCAGAATTCTCCAATTGAAAATAAGGAAAAAAGCTTGATAATTAATTACCTGCCCTCTCTTAAGTCCATAATATCTAGCAACAGGATCACCAGCTTGAATTCTCATCAGTTGATTTTCTTTAAGCTTACTAAAAAGTTCAATAAAGAAATTTTTTTTAAATATATAATTACATCCTAGATCAAAAAGCAAATGCTAATAAAAAATAAAATAGTACAGCCCAAACCACTTATAAAAAAAAAAGAAGCTCAGAAATAAAAATGATAGAACATCAAAATAAATTATATTTGTAACCATTTGAATTAATTTGATTAAAAAAAACAATAAATAAAATTCTAGTATACAATTGTTAATAGCTACATTAAGTATACAAATGTATTGGGTAAAGTATTTCTCATAACTGTTTATTCACTTATTCTTTAATAACAAACCAATAAAATTTGTATTCTTCTTCAAAGCGAAAAAAGAAATTGTGGGTTATTTCAACAAGTTTTGAAATATAAGGTAAAACCAGAGTCAGCATTGCACAGAAAAGATTTTACTAAGGTTTACATACCACCTAATTTTAAGGGTTCTAGATGGTTTTGATGTCATAGAAAAAGCATCAACGCACAACTTTTTTCAACTTTCTATAACTTACTTACCATAAAATTTAACTTAGAATTCTTAATTTTTTACAGGAGTTTAACAAAAGCACTAACATTATTTAAATGCAAACACTTTTCTGAAACAATGCAAAGAGCCTTTATAATTTAATTTCATTTGTAGCTAAATTTAAAGGGGGAAAAAAAGATTATTTACTGTCTTGCTTGCACGATAAAAGTCATTAAAACCATGTGAATGACTTGATATAACTTTTAATAGGCAGTCAAATGTTTTTTTTTTATTATAAAAAAAAACCATGCTAGCTCAAAGAAATTTAAAAGTAAAAAAATATTTTCTACATTTTATTTTGACTTCTAAAGAAAAAACCAAAATATTTATTAATATTCAAGGGCAAGACTTCAAAAGAAAAAACCAAAATATTTATCAACATTCAAGGACAAAAGGAATTTAAGCAACATGGTATATTCAAACAAATTATAATAAATGTTTCTATAAACATTGAACATGAAAAGAATCAGTGATCAGCTATTTCACAAATTGAATTATTAAAATTTTGCTGTGTAAAGAATTGTGCAATTTTGATGACAAAAATCAAATCCATTTGAGGGTCTTTTAAGTTTCAAAGAAATTAGAGCAACTATCAAAATAATAAACATGACAACCGGTTACCAGATGATTCCAGTTAACAGGTTAGTTTCATTAAATTTTTAAAAAATGATAAATGCAATAATTAAAACTTTGAAATATGTTGTTCCTTCTGATTACTATATATAAAAACCAAAATAATTATTCGAGAACTTATTTGCAAGTTAATCACAAAAATTCGAAGGGATAAGAAATGTGGCCATAAAAAAGCAATTTTAATAAATAAACTATTGATCAGTATTGATGTCTATTTATTATTTCTAATCTAAAAACAAAAAGAGAGAAAAAAAAGCATACTATCTGTTTAGAAGTTCAGTTTTTTCTTCAGGTGTCATAACAGCATGCTCTGGAACCAACTGGAAAAAAAAAGAAGAGTTTTGAAATATTTATTGTTTTATAAAAACAGTTCCATAAATGAAGCCCTTAATATATATTGTTAGAATTTTTTTTTCTTTGTCAAAAAAAGAGTACTAGCATAAAATTAATATTTAAGGTAGGAAAAAAAACACTTTTAAAATTTAAAAAAAATCGCAAGTGAGGCAGGTGAAACTGAAAACATCCAAACCTGTTTGATTACTGGAGGAACCAGAAGCGAGATGATAGACAATTATTAAAATCATCTCCAAATGATATATTTTTAGTCTTATCTTCTACATTAGCGATTTTGATATCAATTTTGTATCTTCCTATATTTTTTAAATCATCTGATTTTTTTTAATGAAGAAAATATTTTTTATAATTTGATTTAAATTGAAAATACTTAATTAATATTGAAGTAATACCTAAAATATTATTTGATGTTTAAAATAAAAAAGAGAATAATGATGAAAAAAGTAACTGAAACTTCCAAATTAAATTCTTCCATCAGTTGTATATAAAATAATTTGTTGTTTAATGTCAATGTTATAACTATATCCATTTTTTTGTTGTTGTTAACAGCACTTTTTAAACTAATTAAATATGTAGCTCGTAAACATCCATATTAATAATGAAGAAAAACATTTCATTAGTCCGAATAATTTAGAACAATTGATTTTTTTTCTGATCTAAATTAATTAATTCTTTCCTTGAACTTTAATTGACTAATTGGAACTTTGTCTTTACAAATTCATGAGGGTGCTAAGCCTGAATAAAAATAAATGTGATTTCTTTTAATTAAGCGATTAATTCTAATAATTATATATTAATTTAAAATTATTGTTATTAATTTTAAACATTTTTGTTTGAATTATAAAGTAAAGTATTTTAGTCATAATATTATTTGCAGATAATATTAAGCATTATTAACATTTATCATTACATTTTATCAGCTTTGATTTATCAATGTAAAAAAATACTTAATTAATATTGAAGTAATACCTAAAATATTATTTGAAGTTTAAAATAAAAAAGAGAATAATGAGGAAAAAAGTAACTGAAACTTCCAAATTAAATTTTTCCGTCAGTTGTATATAAAATAATTTGTTGTTTAAATTCAATGTTATAATTATATCCATTTTTNTTTTCCATCAGTTGTATATAAAATAATTTGTTGTTTAATGTCAATGTTATAACTATATCCATTTTTGTTGTTGTTGTTCAACAGCACTTTTTAAACTAATTAAATATGTAGCTTGTATACATACATATTAATAATGAAGAAAAACATTTCATTAGTCAGAATAATTTAGAACAATTGATTTTTTTTTCTGATCTAAATTAATTAATTCTTTCCTTGAACTTTAACTGACTAATTGGAACTTTGTCTTTACAAATTCATGAGGGTGTTGAGCCTAAATAAAAATAAATGTGATTTCTTTTAATTAAGCGATTAATTCTAATAATTATATAATAATTTAAAATTGTTATTAATTTTAAACATTTTTGTTTGAATTATGAAGTATTTTAGTCATAATATTATTTGCAGATAATATTAAGCATTATTAACATTTATCATTACATTTTATCAGCTTTGATTTATCAATGTAAAAAAATTCGATTTAAATACAGAACGGGACCGATTATCCGGAACGATCGGGACCATCGCTATTCCGGATAACTGATTTTTCCGGTTTTCTGAATCGCTACAAAATGCCATTTTTTTATTGTTAAACCCAACTAAAAAAAATATTTGGTAATAATCTTAAAAAGAAGAAAAAACGATAATGTAATACACTAATGATTATTTCCAAAATGACTGTAAGGTAAACATCTTTCAAAAAAGAAAGAAAAATCCTAAAATTTTATGAGGAAAAAAACATTATTTTNAGAACAATTGATTTTTTTTTCTGATCTAAATTAATTAATTCTTTCCTTGAACTTTAATTGACTAATTGGAACTTTGTCTTTACAAATTCATGAGGGTGCTAAGCCTGAATAAAAATAAATGTGATTTCTTTTAATTAAGCGATTAATTCTAATAATTATATATTAATTTAAAATTATTGTTATTAATTTTAAACATTTTTGCTTGAATTGTAAAGTAAAGTATTTTAGTCATAATATTATTTGCAGATAATATTAAGCATTATTAACATTTATCATTACATTTTATCAGCTTTGATTTATCAATGTAAAAAAATACTTAATTAATATTGAAGTAATACCTAAAATATTATTTGAAGTTTAAAATAAAAAAGAGAATAATGAGGAAAAAAGTAACTGAAACTTCCAAATTAAATTTTTCCATCAGTTGTATATAAAATAATTTGTTGTTTAATGTCAATGTTATAACTATATCCATTTTTGTTGTTGTTGTTCAACAGCACTTTTTAAACTAATTAAATATGTAGCTTGTATACATACATATTAATAATGAAGAAAAACATTTCATTAGTCAGAATAATTTAGAACAATTGATTTTTTTTTCTGATCTAAATTAATTAATTCTTTCCTTGAACTTTAACTGACTAATTGGAACTTTGTCTTTACAAATTCATGAGGGTGTTGAGCCTAAATAAAAATAAATGTGATTTCTTTTAATTAAGCGATTAATTCTAATAATTATATAATAATTTAAAATTATTGTTATTAATTTTAAACATTTTTGCTTGAATTGTAAAGTAAAGTATTTTAGTCATAATATTATTTGCAGATAATATTAAGCATTATTAACATTTATCATTACATTTTATCAGCTTTGATTTATCAATGTAAAAAAATTCAATTTAAATACATAAAAAAAGATTTTTTTTTCTTTAAAAAAAATCTTGACTTTTGCCAATCCTATAACCAATACGGACAGCCTAAATAATAAAACAATGCTTGAAGGTATGTTAATATGTTCGGTAATGCTATTTTGCAATAATTTTGATTCTCAAAATAGTAATCTCTGATTTAGTAAGCAATTTTGACACGAATCTCATTTTCATGTGAATACATAAATAAAAGTTAATTTTCTTCCTATTTAAATAAAATTATAAGAAATTACCTCATGTTCAGTGATGTTAATTAGGAGTTCTGATTCCAGGAAATATTCTAAAATGTATTTAGGAGCCATGTCTACCAAAGCCTGAAATAAACAGAATATGATGTAAAAAAAATAGTTATTTAATAGATCAAAATAAAATATTTTATTACAAAATCCATGGAACATTACTTGTTTAGCAGATGGTGTCATTCCATGCTGTACAACGATGATTGCTCTGGAGATATTTTCCTCCTGCATTCTTTGGCAGTAAGTCTTAATGACTTTAATACCGATTTTTGTGTCATCAGGAAAAAACACAAACATTTGATCTGCAAGTTTACGAATAATTCCACTATTATACAATAGTAAGCAATAAATTAGGGTTTAAAATTAGTAAAACAAATAATTTGTGAAAAGCAATATTCAAACAAAGATACATAATTTTTAAGTTTCAAAACAGAGAGAAATTAGTTTGTATTTTATTCGTTAATCAATAATTATAAATTAAGCCTACCCTTTTTCTGGCATAAGTTAGTGATAAATATTGTTTTTATCTCTGAACATTGCCTTGTATATTAAATACTTTACAGGTGAATTTCATTGAATCAATTTTTATAAGGAGATTTGCAACTAAAATTAAGAATTGAAACAAACATTTGATCATTTTTCAAGATTTAAGTCTGCTTGCCAGGTTCAGCATTCCTTATTATAATAAAATTAGAATTAGCCTGTTTTAATTTACCAACAGGTAGGCATTCTACTTTGCTTAATAGAATGGTTTTATAAATAAAATAAAAAAGACCTAAAAAAACTGAAGAACATGCTCTGTAAAAAGTTAGCCAGGGATTATATATGAACTCGCTTAAAAAAGCGAATATTGATTAAGAAAAATGAGAAACAGAATACTTAAAAAATTAAGTGGTTTAAGTACATAGAGATTTAATCTCCTGATATTTGTGGAGGTTTTAGTTTAATAAAATGCATATGTTGCTATTTTTATGTTCCATTAACTTGATTTATAATGACTTCGGCCACCACGTAATTTAAATTAACACATAAAAGTTATAACAATATTCTATAAAAATATTAAGTTTTTGCATTTTTAAAATAATTCTTGCACCCGGTTGTAAAATCAATTTTTTAAATGCTAAAACTTCAAAGAATCTTAACCAGAAAGAGTAAAAAACAGCAACTATGCAAACAGCAATTACATGAAAATGTTATATTAATTCTGTGATATATATATTGACATTTGTCAAAGAGAGTAATGGCAATAAGATTTGGGTAAAAACAGCAATTGTAACAAAGTAAAAGTTACACCATTTCACTGAAGGATTCAAATTTTGTAACATAATTTACACGTTTCCAAGATAATATTACTAATACAGTTTTTATTTGGAATCTTAGATAACACAGATTTTATTTGGTAAGTTTTAAATGTGGTGCATTGATTTTCAATAAAATTGAAAATGTTTAGGGACACACCATGGATTCAATTAATGTGAAGAGACCAATGTTTTTTAAATGAAACACACATTTTTTTCTCTCCATATGATGTAAGTATTGTAAGCATAGAATTTTTAAACTATTATAAGAAAAATAAATATATTTAAAAAAAAAGTAAAATTTTCAAACATATACACTGAACTTACTTTAAAAAAAAATTACCATGACAATGTTAAGGAATGTTACAACACTTCTATAATGATTTATTTTCAATTTAAGTAACTTTTTTACATTAAAATGTTAGTAAGATAAAAAGTTAACATAATTTGCTATACATCTTCATAGGCATCGTAAATTAATTCCGTATAATATAATATAAAGTAAATATACCAGTGGGATCATCGTTATGGGCAACCAGAACAATTAGATCACTTCTGGCTGGTCTTCTTTCACTGGAAAAACAATGAGACTTTAGAAAAAGAAAACAAAATCGCAAAAGTTAACAGAGTTGTATTGGAATCAATAAGTGTTAATTAAATTTAACTCACTCTCAGCTTAGAGCAACGCAACCGCTACAAATTGAATATAATTAAGCAAAAAAGTCATTTAGAAAAAAAATTTAACCATTTTTTTTCCTGCCATGTTAAAGATCCTCTTTAGCCAGAAAAAGATTTCATTCTCCATGTTAACGTATGAAGAATCGGATAGTTACATTTGATGTGAAATAATTCATTGCTTCATGGTATGTTAGGCAATGTGAAAAAAAAATCTAATTCTGTTTTAAAATGAGGGTTCAAACTTGAAAGCGGTAGGAGATCTGAAGATATTTTGATTAAAGATGATAGATTGTCCTAAACAGGATTTTCAAATTTCATAGGTGCACTACCCAAAATGTGATAAATGTATTCATTGAAAATATATACCCTTGCAAAAATACTAAAATAAAGGTTTGATTATACAGTAAAGTCAAAAAATATCTGGCTAACAAAAGCATAAATAAAAACAAAACATATAATGAGATAAATAAAAAATAAAAGCACAAGACAATTTATGGAGCAACAGAGAGTTGTTGATTTTTGATGAGAATAGTTTTTGTATTGAATTTAAGGTTTATACTAACCTGTTACGGGTTTTTCCATTTATTTTGCAAGGTTATTACTACCCCGTTACGGGTATTTTAATGTACATTTGTTTAGTTTATGTGTGATTGTCAAATAAATGCGTTTTTATAAGAAACTGCTTCTTTAATATCGCTTGATTCGTTACAGTACTATATGCACATACTCGTTTTGTGATACTTTCTTAAATCTGAAATGTAATTCTTGCGAAACTTAGTGCAGCATGTCTGTTTCAATGCTGATGATAGCAGCTGCGATACAGGCCTTCAAATGGGTCATGGTCGCTGGACTTAGAGGCACATATAAACTATCTTTTACAAACCTTCACAATACCTGGAGTGAGCAGATTGACGGATCCTGGTGGCCAAGGCAAAAGCGCTTTGTCAATCCATAAAAAAGTTGTGCAAGGGGGAAGGTTTTTTCAGTTTGTTTTGTTTTTGCAGAAAAGACTGATGAATGTTTTTTCAGTGATATATATTGAAGATTATTCAAAACTATGAATTTAGAGGAATTCATCTTGACTTACCTAGTGTACTATATAAATATACATTTAATTTTGTTTTGAGATTGGATAGGATCTTCATTATATTGCATTTGATCCTCCACATCAAATTTTACTCACTCCTGGATTAATATCTACTATAGTATATAATAATCAAATAGAAAAGTTAAAGAAAATTTTTTTTCTTTAAATAATACTAGTTTTTTTGTTTTAATCATGACCATCAGCTAAATTAGAAAAAAAAAAGTTTCCTACATTTCTTCTTGATGAGTTGTGGGGTAATAAATGTTCTCTTAATGCCATAGAGCAATGAGCCACCAGTCAGTTATGTGGCATATGAAACATTTATAATTGGTATAGTAAATATTAAGTATAAAATGTAAAAATATCTCCATAGCAACTTCCTACCACTAAATGAGTTTGCTTAGATTAACAATGCGCACTTTATATGATGAGAGATGGTGATTATAAGAGATGATGTGACGATATTCCGGTATGCATAATACAACTCGAATGTGCATAAATGCGTATAATTATACACGAATGTACAATAATATTCATAATATACACGAATGTACGAGCACAGTTTGTGGAAATTTTTTGGAATGTACAATAATATTCATAATATACACGAATGTACGCAAATGTGCGAGCACAGTTTGTGTTAATTTTTTTTAATGTCACTAATTTAAAAATAGGAGGGGAAAAAAAAGTCAGAACTCTTTTATTCAACCCTGCCTTCAATTTTAGGAAATTTGGAAACAACAGAAAATTTAGTAAGTCAATAACTAGTTTTATTGATCAAAAAACAGCCAAATTTAAAGAAAGGCATGCTGGGAAAAAATAATCAGTGTTGGGTTTCATAAAATTTTTTAAAAAAAATCTGATTTTCAAACAAGGTTGCTCTAAATTAGGTGGCGGCAAAGGGGTTAAAACTAGTTATAAGAGAAAATAAACTGCTTGCAAAAAGTCAAAATTGAAATTTTGTGTTGGCAGAAAGTTTTTTATTTTATCTAAGTCAGATGATATAAATGAGAACAGTTGTACTACATAATACTATTTTGCTCACATTTCTTGTCCTATATTGCACCATCTTGTCTCATCAATAATTACCCTTATTTTGTGTGTCAACGATAATTAAAAATCCACCACACCATAAACGAAAAAGAACCTTGTCAAAACCTTCCTTTGGAATCAATAGAGGTGAGATTAATTAATTCCATCCAGAAAGATTTGATGTTTTCTTTTCTAGTGAAAATATATTAATTTACAGTTACATTAATTACAGTTACATGAATTTACAGTTTGACTTTGAGTATGGCGAGGCAGTCAAATATTTAAAAAGCAATCTTGAACCTAGTCAAGAAAAACAGAGTGTAAATTAATTATTTGAATTTAATTAATAAATAATTAGTTTTTGAATAACAGCAACTGAATTATTGTTTTAAAATTAATATGTCTGATATTTCGTATTGAAGAAAAAGAAACCTTTTTTTGTGATAAACAAATATAAAAAAAATTTATCATGGATATTGTATAGATATAGAAAAAATTAGTTTTAAGTGGCAATAAGGGATATACAACTTATTTAATATTTTAAAAACATGATTCATCTTTAATTCTATTAATTTCTTAGCTACTTTCCTTCCTGACAAATAAGTAGGTGTGTAGAGACAAGCGTGGAAACTTACAAATTCAAATTTAGAGAAAAAAAAGTAATAACAAAATTTAGTGTACTTTTATAAAAAGTTTTAATCAAATTGAATAATTCATTGTACTCGTAAGAATCTATATTATTTTAAAATTTTTGGGAGAACTCTTTTTCAGAAGCCACCATATTATGTGATTGAAGTAGCACAACTGAATTTCAATTTTATGAAATCAAATTAAGATAATGATATTTTAAACTTAAAAATAAAACGATCGTAAAAGTATGATAGCACAAAATGTTTGTTTCAGTGACTGCCAAAAAAAATTTCAACTTTTGAGTGGATCCTTTCCCATGTCGACATTGCTGGTAATGAGTCTGCAAACTCCCTTGCTAAAAGTGGGGCAACTCTAACCTTGTTTTCTCAGGCATCCCAGACCTTTTCAGAAGTGAATACCTGCTCTGGTGTCCCTCCAGTGCGGTAGATGGTCATTTCTCGTTTTTGCAGTAGTCATCTGAAATCTATTACATACACAAAAAGGTTTTCCCGATATGTTCGAAGTAGACATGATGGCTCAGGGGATGGAGTGTTCACCTTCCAACGACTTTCCCCACAAAATTACTTTACGTTGCCTCACTTAAAAAAAAAATTTATTTAAAGTTTCTTCCTTTTAACTTGCAATATCTTAAGACAATTGTACCCACTTCAATAAAACTTACGTAGAAAATAGTTTCTATATGGTTTTTTAATTGACTTGAGAAAAGTAAGGCATCCTGGTTTATTTTTGAACTTTTGAAAATCTAATTAAAAACTTTTTGAACACGCTTTCAATATAAGATCATTGATTTTTTGAAACATAGATCTTTGCATTTTTAATATTATATGTACTGTATATATAGGTTTACAAGTCTACTTTTCAAAATCAAAAAATTTTACGAAAATCAGGAGGTTAACTTCCGCACCAGTAATAAAGTCGGGCATTTGTTGATCGTAAAATATTGATGCATTATAAAGAATGAGATAGATATGAACAACTCTATATCAATTTATCTCTTTCAAAAACTATTTTTTAATGTGTTATATACAATTATTTTTGCATTCTCACTCATCAAATTTTCTTTATATTAATTTTTTAAAAAAATACTTTATATTACATACAGAAAAAAATAAGAAGAAAAGATAATTCAGGGTTGCCACTCAAATCTGGAGAAAAAAAAATTCCCCCATTTTCCCTGTACACATTATACACAATAGATATATGCATTATACACAAGCGGAAACACAATTACTGTGCTCTTGTGTAAGCTATATTGGGCTAACTATACTAGTTTTAATTGCTGGAAAAGCTTAGAGAGAAAAAAAGGAACACCTCATCCTACTTAAATGATGCTATAGTAAATGTAATAAGTTTAGTATAGTTAGAATATCATCCTTTAGATTACCCATTGAATGGTCACCATTTTTTAAAAGACTAAAATCAGAAACTAAATTCCCCATATTTTCCCAGTTTGTAAAGAAAAAATCAAAAATCCCTGTATTATCCAGGTTTTCCCTGTGGAGAGGCAACCCTGTAATTTCAGGTATTTCAAAAAATATAACAGAATGATGACTTTTAAAAAATACCATTAAGTTAAAAATTTAAATATTCGGGAACATCATTTATGTTGGATACAATAACGTTAGCAATGTCGTTATACAGAACCTATTTTGCAATAGATTTTACACCAGCTTCATCTGCCGTCGCACAAAAAAATGAACCATTATCCCCATTCAAAGAATTCGAAACTCCTCACTTTTTAATATATCTTAAAATATCTGAATTCACACTTTGCTATGTGTCTAAGCATTATTTAACCCATGACTTCTATAAGAGCAGTGTGGAAACTTCCTGTTTTTGTAAGATTTTGATGTGAAATATTTTTTATTTGAAACAATTTTGTAAATACGATATTTATGTTTATTGATTTTAAAATTTTTTATATTTGGTTTGTTCTAGAGGTAGACTTACACAGTTGAAAAGAAAAAAAAAATTCGCTAACTTGTAATTGAAAATAGGGAATCTACTTATACTCCAGATTTAAGGTAATATATATATTTCAAGATCGAAACAGGAGGTCCAGCGTGTCTTAGAGATGTGAATGAAATAACTATGAGAATGGATGTGCAAGAAATTTTAATATAATTTTTATCTTCTGTACATGAACAAGAATTGCAGAAGTCTTTGGTTAAACCATGAACAACTGTACAATAAGCTAAAAGAACAATATCAATCTTTTTTTTAAAATTAATACATTCAAAAACATAAATATTCTCTCTTACAACTGCATAACATACAATGTTTTGTTGTAGTTATTTTTTTAAATTATTTTTTTTTAGCATCTTTATAAAAATAGTGTCCCATAACATACAAGATCCTTTAGAATTTAAACTTTTTTTATATTTCTACTACAGTCTTGGGAAGAATGCCAAGGTCGAAGTTGAAATTTAGGAGTCTTTATTCTAAGAAGAGCATCTTGTGCTGCTTTATCACTTCCAAACACAGCGAGAACAACATGTTTGGTTTTTGAAACTAACTCGTCACTCACTTCTATACTTTTGAGATTTTCAACACTCATTAAATGAATTTGTGCTCCGAGTTCGCATAAAGGTTCAAGATATTTCCCTAAGTCATTTTGTTTTATATTTTCCGGTAAAGCGATAACTTCCAATATATGATTACCATCTCCTTCTAATATAGTCTGTGATACTTGACTAGCTGAAATGGGATTGCTGCCTTTGGATCGTTGCTTCCGAGGCTTTATAGGACGACTGGTAGGAGCACGGTGGGAAATAGGAGCACCAGGGAACCTAGCTATTGCAGGTGGTTGTGGCAACAACACTGAGCTCATGTGTTGCTGCACTGGAGGACCAACGAAATAAAAATTATTTGCAAGAGCAGCATGCTCTGCAATACCGGGATCACTCGCCTGCTTGACCAAAGGAAAACTTACAGGCATTTTGCTCATTGTGCAAATGGATGCAGGATAATCAGAATGCAGCATGTGAGGTAAAGGAGTCGAAGTATTACCTATTGTAGCAGCTAATGGAGGGACGTTTGTTTGTAAAATTTGATAAGCTGACATATAGGCCGGAACAAATTGAGGAGCTTGAGCAGAGATACTAGTGTTTGGACCAATGGTTACTATTGTCAACGGAGACTGAGCTGGTAGACACTCAGACGCCGGAGTATATACAGTATATCCCAAGAACTGTCCAGTACCAGAATTAAATGCAGGATGCAATACACCAACACCAGAATTAGATTGGACTGGAAGAGATTGTGAGCGTAATGAAGAGAACTGCACAGCAGCGTGCCCGCCGGCGTGAGTTCGAGTGGCTGGCGATTGTGTACTACTAGTTACAGACACATAAACGGGGGGTAAATTAGAAGGAATATGAAACTGCATACAAACAGGAGGTTGTGAAAGTTGACTAGGAAAAGATGAAGATGGTTTTAAAGAAACGGCAGTTCCAGATTTACCATGAGGATAAATGCTAGTTGATGCACCAGGTTTATTAAATGTACTCTCCGTATTAGCAGAATGCGCTAAAGTGGAATAACAAGACATACATTGTGAGTTCAATATATGAGTGGTAACTACGGTTGTATGACCCTTTCCTCCAGCACTGGTTAAAGTTGTTTGAGATGAGCTCTGAGCAGACTGTTGTGTGGTGGGACATACTACTTGATGTAGAGCATGAACGTTTGATGTATGCTGCAAATAACACACAGGAAATAAAATGAAAGGCCTGGGTGGATGGGGGGAAAGATGTGAGCCAACTGGTTTAGATGGAGCACCATAAGGTACATAAAAAGCAGTTTGTGATGAAGTATTTACACCTGATTGGGGTTGTATTTGGGGTAACAACTGAGAAGATTGGGGATGACATAAATGGGTGGGGGATGAAGGTGCAGTTCTTGAAGGTATAGAACCTATAGATGTTGGCACTTGATCTGTAACAGAGCCAGATACATTTTGAGATGATGGAGTAGCTTTTTGATGTGCGGATTGAAAATGTTTGCATGCATCTGTATAAAGCATGTCTGTTCCACTGGAATAGGGCCACATTAAAGGAAGTGAAACACTCGAAGTCGATATAATATCTTTCGACAATTCTTTATTGCCCGATTCAGTAGTTGCTTGCTCAGGATCTTTAATCAAAGGAACTTCTACTTCTATGGGTTGAATTGATATCAAAGGGCAAGTATCTTGAGCACTTACAGATGCAGCATTGTCAGCCGTAACAAATGAAGAAATAGCATAAATATGACTCTCTTGTGAATACACAGATACTTCGCAAGTTATAACCGGACAGTCTGAGATACTGGTTACGTTGAAAGATTCGGCTTTTGTTATTTTCGGAGTGAAGGTTCTACCACAAGAGCCATCCCTCGAGAGCACTGAAATACCCCCAAAACTACTAGCCTTCTTCATCACAGGACGAGTTGAACGAGCAGTTAAGGGTTTCTCAGGTTCTACTTTAGTGGTAGACGTAAATGATCTAGACACCTTGCCTTGAGTTGGAACATCACTTTCAAAACTGCTGCTTATTCTAGACCCTAACGGGCGTCCTGAACTTTCAGAATCTGTACTACTCCATGGCCTTAACTCACTAGGCCATCTCACATCTTCGGGATATGCCCCTTCTTGACTACGATTGAGAGGTGATCCTCCTATACCTTCATCTTGATTAAAAATTCTAGCTCTAGCTTTTTCATACTCTTCTTCTCTCTCTTCAAATGACTTGCTACGCCTGCTATCAGTAGATGACTGTCGTTCTGGGCTTCGTTCCTTTTCTTCTTCAAATGATATGCTATCACGCTTCAGAATAGACTTCTTTGGTTCTTCGGGCAAGAGTTCATCTTTAATAAAATCCTGGAAGCGAGTGTCAGGAATTCTAGAGGTTTTCGTTTTATTTACAATGACAGAAGTCCCATTTCCGTCTACATAATGATCTAATCCAAAAAAAGCAGCAACTCTATGTACAAGCATTCTGTTGTAAGAACTCATTTGTGGAAACTTAATTGAATGTTTCTTGTTATCCTTTATCAAATTTATCAGTTCCTGCTCGATTTTTAAAACCATCAAACGATCTTTTTGATTTTTATGGAGAGTGTCAATTATAAATTGCTGTAAATCGATACCAGAACTATCTGTGTAGTTCTCAGTACTAGAGTCTCTTGATATACCGGAAGTGGATGAACTTTCTGTACTTCCTTGGGAGCTGCTCTGATTTCCTAATCTACTCTTAGATAAAGTACCTTTAGACTGAGTCACAAATGAGGGAGCATTAGTAACACTAAGCATGTTCGTGTTCGCAATAACAGACTCCAAATCAGGAGGAGGAGACGCATCTTCATGAACAGCATGACTTCTAACTAAAACTTTCATGCGGCAAGCGGCTTTCTTTCTTTCTAGTTTTCCATCAGGTCCTTTCTCAGATGCTACATCACTTACATCAGGTAGATCTTCTTCACACACTTCATAAGTCGAACTTTCTTCACTATCCGCATGCTGAAACTCACAAATAAAGTCTTCTCCTCTGTCCTCAATTTGAATCGTAACGGGTGACAGAAACGAGCCTCCTTCATCCTCCACTTCAAACTCCTCTTGTTTCTCCAAGCGAGAGGGTCTACTGCCACGACGGCCTTCCATTTTAGTGTTCTCCCCAGATTTATTGACGCAGAGTGGAGAAATATATTAGCCGGGTGCAATGGCTGAAACAAAAAAATTGCCGAAATTATGTATTTAAAAGAGACAAAGATTTTACAAGGAATTTAAAGAGAAGAAAGGATATTAAACCATAAAGCTGTATGGTTCCATTCATGCAAAAGTATAGATCAGTATCTGATAAAGCAAGTGAAAAATAATAATGAAAGAACGTGTTGACTAGAAAGCAAGAAATAATTATTAATCAAAAATTAGAAATTGCAGGCCAAAAAAGAGCAAAAGTAGAATCTACACTTTTAAACGTGGCCAGGAGAGCACCCGGCAAAACGATCTGGAGAGAACACCCATTTACAAAAATTTTTAATTTGGAACTAGTTCCAAGGGGAAAAAAAAGCAAAAATATTTCAAAATTCTTCATACAAAAATTTTATTGATAAAACTTCTAATCAGTTCTTGGAATTATGCACCTAGGCTAATTAGATCATATATTAATGCTTTACTTTCAAAAAATTATCAGAATTTTCAAAAAATTACTGAAGAAAAAATAAACTTAACAAAATTTTTTTAACATAAGTGAACAAATTAAAACACAGCAACTTGTAATTCTAAAATACAATGTTTTTCCAAAAATAAATAAATACATAATATTAATATAGTTTAATAGTTATACATAGGTCAAAAATTTCTCCATTTTTTAACAAAATATCTATATAGTACAAAAAGTAACTAATTGAAAAAAATTTTATTGAAAAGTTTGTCACAAAAATTTTAGTATTCCTGTTTTTGTTTCAGTGATAAATTAGGGGTCCAAAAGTTTTGTTCAATATTGTATAAAATTATATATGCCTTAACCCACTGACGGTTCTGCACGTAAAATGTTGCATTTTAACCTGCAGTTTTCTCTGCATAGCAAAACCGGTTTATCCACGCTAATGGATATGGGAATAGTGTATAGAAGAGAAACATTCTCCTAATTTTGCCCATTTCCTTAACCGCCAGTGGGTTAAACTTCACGAAATTTATTAATTTCTAATTTTTTTTCCTACAATTTTAAACAGTTTACAAGACAGCTAAGATGAATTGTAACAGATTTTGAAAAAACTTGTACAAAAATATCTTTTTTCAGAAAATATCACATTACTGTTACCTTTAAATGCTAAGAAACAAACAGTATAATGGCTAATAGCTTTAAGTTAATACCAATTTTTAAGAAAAATTTTAGCATATCAAGATTCTGTAAGAAATATCTTCAAAAGTAAAGATAAAAAAGATTACAAAATTTTCACGAAATTATTTTCCTTTATTATAAAAAACTATTAAGATTGTACTTGTTTACAACTCTTTATGACAATTGTTTAACATGATACGTACTATTAAAATTTAATATATATACACATGTATATTCAATCAAATTAATATTATGATATTAATCTTGACCACACTTTTTTACAATTAAAAAATTACAAATCAAAGTGCCTAATTTTTAAACGTATAAATACGAATAAGAATAGGTTGGGGTCTGTGGTCACTAAATTTACATATGTTTATACGACTTAAGAAATATGTACCTGTAACGAATTATTTTTCTCCAAAAGGCACATACCTTTATTAAAAATTTACAGATTATGTTGTTTTTTTACATATTCTTTTTTAGGCAGGTGTCGATTTTATAAGGATGATTGCAATTGTTTTAAAGTACCGATTTTACAGCAGAATTTTTTCTGAAGGTTACCGTTTTTGTCTGGTCTTTTTTGCATAAGTACCAATAAACTGCACTAAAATACAGTAATACACCTGTATTAGTTGAAGCAGTAGAGCTACAAACTTATTGCATTATACACTTCAGCTTTTTTTCCCATTTATTTCAGGGATCTTAAGAAAATGAGCAACTATTTTTGCTGCAAATCCCTTAAATGATTTTTTCTCTAAGAGAAAAACTTATAAAAATTTTTCCAGCATTTTAAAAGTACAACTATTAAGTTTTTTTAAAAATGCTAGGAAACTAATTTTTTATATTCCTATCAATAGAGGTTAGATGAAAACTTTTACATTTTTTCCTTCATCAAAATTGAGTCCTTGTTAAATTCTTTTACAGTAAAGTGCTCTACTTTGAGGGCAGGTCGTCCTCACAATTTTGTTCTCTCAGGGTATGTAGCCTTATTTCTCAACAAAAAATAAGCACCCTTTAAGTACTTTTTAAGCACTATATACATTTACAAAATGCGAAATAATTTTCAAAGACTTTACATGATCATGATAGAATAACTAGTTTCTGACAAAAAAACTCTTTTCTTGATTATATTAGCCATTATAAAATTATCAAGAGATTTTTCAGTTCAATATCAGAGGGTGGAAAATGAAGACTGAAATTGAGAATATCTTGCAAAATGCAACANTTTACAAAATGCAAAATAATTTTCAAAGACTTTACATGATCATGATAGAATAACTAGTTTCTGGCAAAGAACTCCTTTCTTGATTATATTAGCCATTATAAAATGATCAAGAGATTTTTCAGTTCAATATCAGAGGGTGGAAAATGAAGCCTGAAATTGAGAATATCTTGCAAAATGCAACAGAGATGCACATGGGAGTGCAATAATCTCAGTGAACCCAGCTCATAATACGTGGCGAAAATTAACATGGTATAGAAAGAAAAAAAATCTCATTTCTGAAAAAGGAAAATTAAGCACTTTTTAAAAACAACCAATGAAAAAAGCACTTTCAAGGGATTTTAAAATACGAAAATAAGCACCTTTAAGCACTTTTTAAAAACGCTACGCACCATGTCTCTGTAGAGGATCAATTTGGATCTTCCTTAGGGACATTTTACAGACTGTCACCCATAGAGCAGCTCTACTATGACATAAATAAAATACTACTACTATTCACCAAATGCTATGTAAATTAGTTCTTTCCGGGATACCTAATTTAACATATTTCTGAGAACAATTAAGAGCGTTTAAAACTAATATTATTTTGAAGGGGAGGAAGATTCTCCTCTCTGACATCACTGGTATGCGGGCAAAGAGTCAGGTTCTTCATTCACCCTCAATTGAGACAGAGCTTCTAAAACTATGATTTCCAGATGAACAAGCGGTCACACAAAAAGTCTCATTTTTCGAAGGCAGGAGAATCTTCAAAGTCTGCTTCAAATGCCCTGGACTGTTTGGGATTTTCCAGAGAAAACATATATTCACCCTCCCCCCTTCAGGTACTAGATTTCCTTAGGATCAGCGGTCTGATGGATCTTGTGTGACTTCGTCAGACACTTGGAAGATAAGCCACAACAAAACTAATAATGTGATACTAAGCAACTACATGCTATTTTTCAGTAGCTGGCTTTTTGACAGTTATCAATGAAAATTGTAGAGTATTGCAGATTGTATTTGCAGAAATATGATTAATCAACTTTTATTATTTACATGGATTTACAGCTTATAGTTGAAAAAAATCCTGTTTTTTACTCACTTAAGAAATTTTGACATGTAACAAAAAATTTATTTTTAAATCTGACTTAGTTAATCTACAGTCAGGGTCATTACAAATAAATGCTTTCCATTAAAAAAAATCATCAGTTTAAAAGAACAAAAATACAGTTTTTCACAAAAAATTGTGTTTGAATAACACGTACAAACACCTAAGAATAAAAATTAAATTTTTTCAAAATAAAAAAACTTTTATTTAGCTCACTCATTCATAATGTTCTCTGAATATTGCATGTTAAGTTACTAACAAAAAACACTAATTAAATTAACATAGCAATAAATCAAACATTTAACAAAAAATTGACTTATCTACCTTGGTTTATCTCCATATTGAGCTTTGAACTCCTCCAAAGTTTGATCCAACTCCTCTTGTGTAACTAAATAGCCTCTATCATGACACAACTAGAAGGAAAGAGAAATAAAAGAAACATCAGTACAGTGATGCCACTAATAAAATCACTAAAATAAACAGCTGCTTTTAAAACAAATCTGCAAGAATGGAATCATTACGATATCAAAACACACTAAAACCAATCCTTTAATTACAAAAAGTTATAGAATAGTAATTATTAAATGTCAATGATATTTTATTGAATATTGAATGTCAATGATCATTTAATAAAATAAATCCATCTTCATTAGATGCCAGAAAAGCAAGGTTTGCAAAAGTGGATTGGCCTGGAAAAAAAACACCCTCAGAGCTTTTTCATGTGGGTTCAACCTTGGTTTAGGGATAGTTCTTATCTAATAAATAATTTTTTTTAAGTTCAATCACTTTCCTTTGAAAATTAAATTTTTTTTAAATGAAAAAATTGTGAAATTTAAATATTATGCACTCTAAAGCCACAGAATTCTTTGTGAAATAAAATGTATAGTTTTTTTTTCCTTTTCTTAACCACACTCTTTTAAGTTTCAGAATGAACCCTGCTATTAACCCACACCACTTTATTTATAAGAGTTAACCATTGCTCTAGGTATATGGGAAGAGAAGTTGTTTTATTAGATAGAAATATTATACACTCTAAAGTCACAGAATTCTTTGTGAAATAAAAGGTATAGTTTTTTTTCTCTTTTTTTAACCACACTCTTAAGGTTTAGAATGAACCCTGCTATTAACCCACACCATTTTATTTATAATAGCTAACAAGTGCTCTAGGCATATGGGAAGAGAAGTTGTTTTATTAGATAGAGTACAAGAAGAAAATTAAAACATTATACTTTTCATTGCTGAAAAGATAACCGTGACATAAAATTCTAAACTATGCAAGGTGCATAGCCAAATCTTTCAACAAAAAATAAGCATCTTTTGAGTTCTTTTTAAGCACTATATACCTACATTAACAAAATACAAAATAATTTTCTAAGACTTTACACGATCATGATAAAATAACTAGTTTCTGACAAAGAACTCTTTTTTAAAAAAAATTATATTAGCCACCATAAAAAGAACGAGAGATTTTTTGGTTCGATTTCAAAGGGTGGAAAGTGAAGCCTGAAATTGAGAATATCTTGCAAAATGTAGCAGAGTTGCACATGAGAGAATAAAAATCTCACCGAACCCAGCTCAGTATACGCACATGCGGACCCCCAAGTATTTCCTCAAACAACTATTTAAAAAATATATAATTTCATGTAAAATGATTGGTGCTTTCATGCGCCATGGACCGATGGTACGCCGAAATGCAGTGCGCTTGAATGAATTGCGAAAACTTTGAATAAAACAATGTAAAAACCATGCTTTTGCATTATACGCGGTGAAAATCTCATTTTTTAAAAGGGAAAATGAAGCACTTTTTAAAAACATCCAATAAAAAAAGCACCGTTTAAAAAATGAAAAGCGAAAATAAGCACTTTTTAAATATGCAATGCACCAGGCTATATTATAGTAATAAGACTATAATGCAATTTTCAATTGATGAAATTAAGCTAATAAAATTTAGAGAGAATAACGACTGCATTAGAAAATGTAACGTTGATCGATTATGTTAAGGTAGTCCAGTCTTATGTTAAGGTAGAACAAGACATCACTTTCTGCACCTTTTCTGGTCAAGTGCTGCTTTCTAGGCACACTTCAACCTCAGCCACCTGAAAGCATTTCTTTCTTTAAGGATTTTTTGGCACCCTCTGTTCCTCTTACCATTCGGGACCCAGGACAGCACCACTCATGTTAGGTCTGACGGATTGTAACAAGTCAAAAAAATGTGAAATTCGAGATAGGACAGTTTCACCATACATAGTTGAAATAACAGTTTGAATTGTGGTTAAAACTGTTATATTTTATCACATGCCAAAAACCAGCCAATCTCAAGAAGAGATTAACAATTAACACCCTTGCTAGTTTATGCTTTTGAAAGGTTTGAAAATCATAGAATGTATACCTGCATGATAGTTCTTCTAATTCTCCATAATTTATAGCATTCTGCTTCATCATCCATGTTAAAACTAAAAAAGGTAGAAAAAAATTGGATCAAAATATTTTATTAAATTTTTTTATAATAAAACATTAGAAATCTTAAAAATAATTATTGTCTTCTCTTGCCAGTATTTGAATTGTAAAAACACTGTAACAAGTAAGAGAATAAACATCGTGACTCATTTGTTCTACATTAAAATATATTCTTTGAACAAAAGCTTCAACAGCCCAGATTTATTAATATTTTGAATACGAAGTTAAATACACACTTATTTTTTATGCAACCTATATTTTGTCAAAGGTTTAAGGGACCAGATTTTAACTGGGACAAATTTTTTACTTATTCATCCACAAGCCTCAATTTCAATATTGAATTTTAAAAATATGTGAATACGAATCACGATATTGGATTTTAAACTCGCAGAAATATGAATCACTTTATTGGGTTTTAAAAAATGCTTTAATACAAATCGCGATATTGAATTTTTAAATTGTGTGAATGGGAATTGCAAGTATCAATTTTAAATTGCATAAAAACGAATCGCAACAAGTAACTTTCAAATAAGTTAATTACGAAATTCAATGATTTACATAAAATCGTCTGAATAAGAATCGCAATTTTAGCAGATTCTGGCAGTTCCTTATATTTAAAATTCTGAAAATCAGCCAAACAAAAGAAATCAAATATCAGCAGCTGAAACGAAACTGCTTAGAACTCTTTTTTTTCCAATCTATAGCAGAAGTCGCGGTTGTCCCGGAAACGGCATACCTGCCGAAATTCCACCCTTTTCTTCTGAAGATCATTTTCTCAGGAGGCTACTGCAGAGGGGNGGGGGGGGGAGTTTGTTTCGAGTCCGACTATCGTTTGGGCAGCTTGGGTTTCTCTTATTGGACTCCACAAAAATTTAAGTTTTTGGAGCATGGTCGAAAATTTAAAAAATTGGGAGGAAAAAAGCAGATTTCCGCTTTTTTCTTTCATCCCTGAAGATTTCACTAGTCTGTACAAATTTTTACTTATTCATTCACAAGCCTCAATTAGAATTTAAAAAATACAAAAATTATTAATGAATTAAAATTTTATCATTACATATTATTAAAATTAAAACAAAGTCACTAAAATAAAATAAGATGAAAAATTACAATGAATAAGTAAGATTCACAATTACGATGAAATAGGCTAGTTTAAGACAAGTGACAGTAACACAGTTTACCATCTCTTTATATTTGATTGATAACAATTTATTGTTAGTTCTGGAGATCACAAAATTTCATCATGATGGGCTCGGTCTGATTTAGTTGTCTAAAATCATTGCTAAGTCTAATTTAAAGTCAATAATCCAATTATAACCTAAATTTTAATACAATTCGCTCAAATTGTGTAGAGTTTGTCTGTTATACATTTCCAATTAATCTGTGAAGGCAGGGGGATGCGCCCACTTAAAGCTTGGGGGTGATTTTTACACTAGATAATACGAATAGTTTGGGGGGGGATTTAGACGAGAGAATTTTTCTTAAGTACATAAATAAAAGAAGCATTGTCATATTATGAGTAGAATGCAAGCAAAGAAGCACTATTTCGAACAAGCTAACATGGAAGGGGGAAGTTAGCAAATTTTTTTTGGGGGAGGGGATGAATGCACCCAAGAGCTTGGGGGGGATGGGGACCACTGTGTGAAGGTAAGAATTTTCTTTTATTTAAACTGCAGCAGCAATTAAATTTCATTAAAAAAAAACAATTAAAATTTCTGAACTCATTTCTTACTGATGAATTTTTTAAACAAAAATAAAATTTTATAAAACTAGATACCTCAAGTTATTATTAAATAATAATTTATAACAAATAATATGCAGTTAATGCATTAGTTACAAATTATATTTAATGAGATTAATAAATTCAATGGGAAATTAATCATGTCAATATAACGTATGTAAACAGATAGACCAAGAAATTATTTGCTTATATAATCATAATTTTCTTACCATAATACCTAAACTAGTAAGAAAAGATAGTACCAATTTAATTGGAAAAATAACTTTATAAAATTTATAATAAATTTATCCCAATATTTCAGTCATGTACATATCTCAGATGCATAATTTAAATTGACATTTTTCAAACTATAATTTAGCTGGTTAATCTATCATTTAAAAAAAATAATTATTTTAGTACTAGATGCATTAAAATACTTAATTTTAAAAATGAATAGCCAGTGCATAATCAAGATTTTTGTTCATTGAGTTAATCAATACAGAGTTTATATTTAAAAAAATAAAAGGGGTAGTTCCATATTGTGATCCGTAGGGCCAACTAAATTTTAAACTTGCAATTTTTTTAAAAGAACAATTTAAAGGTTTTCTGAAGGGTGACTAAGAGTTCTACCCTTACAGTTGATCTGTGAATTTTTTTAAGTTTCTCGCCAGCCTTTGCTGTAAGTTGTCCGAACCTGACGATTCAGATGCAGATCACAATACAAAAACACTATACTGAATTAAGTATTATAATAGCTAGAATTAGATGCTCTATATAATTTAAGCACATTCATTTCAATGACATTAAAATCGAAATAAAAAAGATCCTAGTTTTTTGGTAAGTAAAATAATCTTCTCTATTTTATAATAAATTTATCACAATTTTAAGTCATGTATACATAGCAAATATATAATTTATAAAAAAATAATGAAGTTTCACCAACGAATCGTTTAATTTGTGAATCTTTCAAACAAATATAATATATTTGTGAAACTGGATGCATTCAATTGCTATAATAATTTTAAAAATAAACAGCTAGTACATAATGCATAATAAAGTTTTAGTCATGGAATTATTATTTAAATCAATATGAAGTTTATTTTGTGAAATAAGCTAACAGATATTAAAAATTAAGTGCTGTTATGCTGACTTAGAATTAAGTGCTAATACAATTGCACCCAATTCATTTAAATATTATAATAGCTTAAATAAAAAATGTGCATTACAATTTACGGTATTGTATTTACATTTTTTTTTCTTTTTTTAAATTTGTGATAAATTTATCACTATCTATAAGCAGCATTACATAGCAGATGTAATGTCATTAAACAGTTGTGGTTGACCCCCGCCCCCAATGTTGACATTTAGCATTTACATTGAATGTCCGAAACTTTGACTCATTACTAGTTTTCAGAACAAAATTTTTTGTGGTTATTAAACTTATCATATTACTTAATAATAAGCTTCTTTTCTTCTAATAATAATTTATCGATAGTATAATATAAAGTAAGGTAATTGGATAATATGTGAAATCGAACTTTTTTGGATGAATCAAATGCAAACACAAATTATAGTTAACAAATAAAGCAATGCATTTAGGTTTTAATAGTGTGATTTTAGACAAATAATAATAAAATAAATTAGGGACGTAAAAATATTTTATCAGGTTTTAATGAAACATGCAGAAGAGTTTTTGAAACTTGCAAGATGCTTCTAACTAATAATACAAAATCTTAAAGTAGCATTGCAAATGTAAAAAAAAGTACATACTTTATGAAAGTGTGAAAAGAATTAGTAATAAAATTTTATTTTAATTCACTGTAGAACAACAGCTCGATAGTTAAATATTTGCAGAGTTACAACTACAGTTAACTAAAAAATATAAATTGGTAGTAATGTATACGGTCCGAAAATTTAAGAAACATATGTATTAAAACTTTGATATTAAGTATTTTTTTTACATTCATCTATATTTTAAATTTTTCCATAGCATTTCTCAAATTTCTTACAGAAGTAAAACCTAACCTCACATTTATTCGTTTTACGAACTAAGTTTGAATAGACTGAATAAACTTGACATTTACTGTCTATTCTTCAAAATGTCTTTTTATAAACTTCAAAAACGGTTTAAACTCGCATATTTTTACAATTTCTCCTTTGCTTCCGATATATAATGCCATCTGGTGTGATCTAAATTGTAATTTAATATTTATTTTGTTTGTTTTTTTTGGCCATTGACATCCACCCAGTTTATCTTCTTTTTCTGTTCAAAATAATAAAACAAAACCAAAATAATTATGTCCTTGGCAGAAAAGTAAGTATTCCGGGATGCAAGTGTTTTCCGCATGATAAACTTATAAGCGGAAGTCTTCTCTGTAGATAAATAAGATATGAATTAAAAGAATGGCAAACTTCATGGAGTTTTTTCACAAGCGAAAGGTATTGTATTTCAAGCTCCCTTCATTCATAATTTTTACCGGCGTTAATGATCTTTTATTTTACTTGCGCATTCAAAGATTAAATTATAATTAGATCGCGTAAATGTATAATAAACCTATTTTATTATTTTTTTGATGTGTTAAACTCGAAAGTAAGTTATATTTATATATTAATAATCAATAAGACTGATGTTTAGAAAAATTGTTTGTACATTGCTCCATTTTTTTTTTTATTAATCGTTTTCACAATCATGAGTTTTAATAAAAATGATGGGGATATTTTCACCAAATGCGAATTCGAATATTTTCGACGCGAATATTTTCACCAGCATGCAAATTCTTTTAAAGAAAAAATATGTGTTGGTTCTCCTATCCAGCAGCAGAGTTCAATCTCCCATTTGACATTTTCTTAAATTAACAAAAAAATTAATTCCTTCCTTTTTTTTTTAGTTCAGGTAACAAATTTTAGGGGAAATTTCTGTATCATGATCTGTTGCACCAACTATACAATCGCCAAGGTACCAAATAGATTTGAAATTAGTAAATTTAAAAAAAAACAAGTAGATATTTGCCCAGGGGGGGGACTACAAGTTATACCTTTTGAATTGGTCCCATTCTGTGATGTTTTTTCTCGCAGACCACTGCACGGAAGTTGCCATGTCTGTCACAGATCAAAGAGAAAAATCTCCAGAGTGGAGAGCAAGTCATTAAAAGGTGCTGGATAGAGGGGACAGATATTTTTGTAACGCAATCTGGGCCGCTAGTTCGAAGTTAATAAGACTTGGCAGTTATTCTGCCATAGACCACAATACAAAAATCTCCCCTAAATTTTATACTTTTTTTTTAAAAAGAAAAAAACAGGTAGAGGTTTGCCCAGAAACTGGAAAATTATTAAAACTGTTTATTGAAATTACAATTCTTTAATAAAATTGCCTGAATGTGCAATTTTAGTAACTTATGTATTAAATTTTTAAAAATTATGTAATTTTCCAGTTAAACTATTTGAATTGCTGGAATTCGATAAAAAAATTGTTTTGCATAATAGTATTTCTAAATTGTCAATGATTATTAAATTTTTTTTATCACAATTGTAAAACTTTTTCTTCCAGACTTTTCGTCCCAAAAAGAAGTTTGAGCCTGGGACACTTCGGTATTCTCTTCACAAACAGGCTCAAGCATCGCTAAATTCTGGATTAAACCTACGAGAAGCCGTAAAAGTGCCTCCTGGTGAATCTATAAATGATTGGCTAGCTGTTCATGGTAAAAGTTTTAACCAGTTATTACTTTTATGTTAATAATGCCACTTTTATGATTGGATTGGTTATTGTTTCTATGCGTTTTATTTGACCAAATATTAAAATGTTTCATTCATTGCGTATGGCATAATGTTACATCAAACCAAATTAACTTCGATTTGCTGTAAAAAAAAACGACATTTATTTTGCATTAAAACTAGAAGGTGTATTAAAATAAGGAAATTGTCTCCAATTAACTTAGACCTAAACAATATTATTTTCTTGTTGAGCAGTATTTCCCTATTGAATGACAGGTAAAGAATATTTTTTATTTTGCTGAAAAGCAATGAGCTCCTTTTTTTAATAAATTGGATTAAAATTCTTCTCAATGCCTGTCAGAGTATAAGGTTTCTATCATGTCTCAGTCCCGCAGTGGACTGATTGTTAAGACACGGTTCCCAGCTGATCACCGAAGTCAAGCATCACTGACTACGGTCAGTGTGCGGGTGGGTGACCACTTGGATCAGTCTGCGTAGGGACCGAGGGTGTGCGGTATTGGTCCTCGTTAAACTGTGCTACCGTAAAGTGCTCGACTTCGCGCGCAGGTCGTCGGGCTACCGAAGCGGGGGTGCCATCCCCTCCGCAGAGGATCAAAATTGTGATGGCATGTCTTCGGATCATCCTCCGGGATGTTTCCGAGACCGTCGCCAATAGCCCATTGTGCAGCTCTAGTGCGACGTAAATTAACAACAACAACTATCATGTCTCATGGTCTTTGGCAGCAGCTCTGACTTTCTCTCATCTTTTCAGTTAGAGGTACTGGAATGGGATGTCGCTGTGACCCCCTCCCCCCCAATTTTTTCTTCACAATTTTTTTTATTTATTATTATTTAGAAAACAAAATGAAAGGATTGAGTATTACACCTTTATTAGACTTTTTTTGATGAATTAAAGTTTGCATAAGTATCATATAATGTATCTACTTCTCAATTCTTTTATCTTCTTTAAATCTGAAAATCTTCAATTCCTTCTTTGCCTTCCTTCCTTCATCTCTCTTGTGACGTGTCATTTGTGACATCAGACTACCTTTTTCTCTTCCTCCTTTCGAGGCTGTTATTCATTTTAAAGGAATTCCTTTTAAATTTAAATCTTAATGATTTTTAAACTTATATATTTTATTTAAAAAAATTTTTTTTTCAGGTTGTGTTTGAATAATACTATTGAAAATATTCAACAGTATTACCACTGTGTAAAAAAATTTGAGTCTATGACCTTCGCCCCCCCCCAGGAAAAATTTCTGGATCCGTCCCTGACCACTCGCCTCATTTCTGTTTGTGTCTTCATTATCTGTTTTGTTAAAGCCACTCCAGCCCCTCTAGAACCTTAATAAGTAAAAATCAATAGAAAGTATAAGAATGTATTGCAACTGTCTGAGGACTTAAAAGGAAACAATAAGCAAAACAACTCCCCTGTTTAGGGGATTAATGGAAATTTTGTTTGCATTGTGTTGCTTGCAATCATTTCATCCCCTCATTTAAAATTAATGTAGGGTTATTTGCAAATTAATGAATAGTTAAACAATTTTTTTTAAACTTCAGTTTTCTGGAGAAAATAATATTTATTGTTTTTTTTAACCTATATCATGTTTGTATAATGCTTGTAAAAAAATTCAAGTTATTGAAGGAAGGGTGAAAAAATAGATATCAAATCAAGGTTTTTTAAACATTGAGTGCAATTTTCTATGACCCCCCCCCGGGGGGGGGTCATAGAAAATTTGAAGGGTTTTTTTTTTTTTTGAGTTATAAATTTTTTTTTTAAAATTGAGGTGTCCGTGTTAGAGAGGTTTAACTGTTTAATACAAAGTATTTGTAGATATAGATGATTTTATTCTACAAATTATTTTTTTTATTTCCTTTCTGTGGTTAGTTGTAATTTAATTATATAGATATAATCTGTAACTTTGGCATGGCTCTTGAAAACAGTGGCGTCCTCCTTTCTACTCATAGAAATGAAAGTCATAGGAAAGTCTTTAAATTGATTTCGATAAATTAAAGTTGAAGATCTGACACATTTCTGAGTGATCCATTTTCATGTGGATCCTAAAAAAGAAAATATTAAAAGAACCTCACAAACTCTAGTTAGTGGGGTTAGGTTTAAGGATACCAGCTTTTAAAATATTTTAATCAAATCATTGATTATATACTAGTTTTTACAATCAAAGGAAATCGCTTAAAGAGTTCTAAAAAAATATCAAATTTTTAAACGTATAAATTTTTAAAATTTAATTGTTCAAAAACTATTTGATAACTTTCATTCAAATTTTGAATTGCATTCTTTAAATATCATGTATGAAATTGTATGCTTTACAATTCAAAATGTTTTTCAACTACAGTACAGAACCCATTATCCGGAAATCAGAAAACCAAAAAACCGGAGTGAAATTTGATAAATTTCCCCGCCATTTTTTTAAAGAATATTTTTTTTCCTCAAGATTTTAGGATTTTTTTTCCTTTTTTGAAAGATGTTTACCTTACCATCATTTTGGAAATAATCATTAATGTATTACTTTATAATTTTTTCTTCTTTTTAAGATTATTTCCCCAAATTTTTTTTTTTAGTTGGGTTTAACAATTAAAAAAAACTGCTTTTGCAGCAATTCAGAAAACCGGAAAAATCAGTTATTCGGAATAGCGATGGTCCCGATCGTTTCGGATAATCGGTTCCCTACTGTATTATTAAATAAAATAATAATTAATTATTAAAAATTATTTTTTACATTAAATTATCTTTGAATTATCTTTATCATTATCTTTAACAAATACTATAATTATGAGCTAAAATTTTCGATTAGCTTAAAAAGTTTTCAAGTTATAGCAAAATATGTAAAAAGCGAAATTAACATTAGGAGGTCCAAACTTTCAACTGTTCTCCTGGCCAAATTATTGGGACAATATCCCCAGATTGCGGCTACACTAAAGGTCCAAAGGTCAGAAATCTGAATACATAAAAAAAGGAATATTTATTCATAGAAAGTATGTTTTTGTGTCTGATTTTGTAGCTTAAAATATCATTTGCTTCAGTTAATTACCATATTTGAGATGAGACTGTTGAACCATTAAGATCTTAGTGCATAAAAATCCAATCATTCGATCAAAAGTTATTCAAGGTGTTCCTTTTTTCCCCCCTGCTCACTGTACATTTAATGTGAATATTTTCTTTTTTTAGAAAGCACTTATTCTAAATAATATTACTTTAGCTTTTCTTGATGCAGGAATTCTGTTCTGAGAATTATTATGAGATTTAAGTTGCAAAGTAAGACTAATAAATGACAGAATTATTTTAAAAATAAAGGTAAATTACTGTAAACATAATATTACTAAAAAAATAAAGGCAAATTACTATAAGGGTTCATTAAACCTCTGCATGAAATGATGTTAGGTTTGAAATAGGAAGGAAATCTTTCGTAAACATCCTGATAAATCTCGGAAAGTTATGACTAAGTGTAATCGAAATGTGTACTGAGGAAAGAGTTCTTTTCGTCAAGGGAAATGCGCTTAAAATTTTGCATTTAAATAAAAATTGACAATCTAGATAGGCTATCAGCTACTTTAAATCAAATATGTGACTTAGATGCCTTAAATCATACATATCATATATGAAGCAGCTTAATTAAACTGTTTTATTTGCATAGCAAACGAATCTTTTATTTTCCTTGAATTTTTTATTTTTCTAAAATATCTAAATTCTCAAACGTGATAAAGAATTCTTTCTATCAAAATCAAATCAAAAATTTTTCAAAAATATGATTTTATTTGATTTTAATATCAAACAATTTATTTATAGTTGACATAGCACAATAGGTTGAATTATGGATGTCACTAAATTAACTTATTTAGGATAAGTTTGGCAAATAGAATTAGCATTGAAATTTATTTACAAACCTTATTATTTAGCTTTTTTTAGGCTGCTTCAGAAATGTTTAAGAAAATATTTCTGGAAAAAAATGTTTTAAAAAACATCTTAAGGATGCTTCCAAGAACATTTTCTTGAGAATGTTCAGAAACCTTTTTTTTCCTTTTTCATATTAATTTTTAAAATTAAGTTTTTATGAATTAGAGATAATAACTGATCTTAAAACTTGAAGGGAAATGTTGCTTTCATTGATAATGATTTGATGGAAAAACAAAACTATTAAAATCTACAACTTAATAGTTTTTTTAAAAGAGAAATAATTTTTATAAAATTGAAAGCATATTAATTTTCATTATTAAAAATTAAGGTAGTAATCGTTAGTGTTATAGTGAAACACTGATGACTGAATGCTAGGCCTTCTTGCAGGAGTAATAAATTTGTTTTTTCAAAAAGCCTGATTAGTTGAAAAAGTGATGTACTTGATAAAAGGACTTTACATTGGCTCACAACAAATTCAAGTGCTGCAAGAAAAGGATATATCAGTATAAAAAACAATATTAAAATTTATGAGAAATCTTTAATTCAAAGTTTTTCATCATTATTTTATTTGAGATGCATGATTTGTTGCAAAGAATAATGAACTCTGGAGTTTATCATTCCGTTGTCATTCAAGAGGCTGAATTGATTCATCATACTTTAATGCATCTTAGGAAAGAGGCTTAGGTTATTAGGTTAATTTATTTTTAACTCATTTCTAACTTAGTCATTACTGTTTAATTTTATTCTTTTACTTAGTGACTATCATTGAGTAACTCATTTTTAAGTACTCTTGTAGTGGCAAAAAATTTACTTTTCCTCATTGTTTTATTCGCAAAGCCAAATTTATTGAAAAGAAGTTTGAATTCATGAGGTAAATTTAAAGAATGTTATTGGCTTGATGGCGATTCAATCCAAGCACTTCAGCGCGTCAAAACATGCCATAAATCATAAATGGAACGCCCCTTGGACTGCCTAATTTTCCATCGTGAAAAATCGTAACAAATAAAATAATTATGTGCCAGCAAATTTATGAAAATTTCAAACTTTTTATATAACATTTTTTTCTAGATGACCAAAATTAAAATAATGAATTCTGAGTATCATATTACGCGACTTTTTTTCCTTTATGCAGATATTTGATAATTTCTAATTTTGTTTTTTTAATTAATCAGAATATATTTATTTTTTATGCTTATCTTCAAGGTAAAGATTTGTGTTATTTTAATAAGGGTTATTAGTTAAATAGGATCCGGAAATTTGGAAATACAAGATCCTGAGGATCTGTAGTTTCCAATGTTTATTGGAATCAACAGGTTTGTGTGATGTAGAAATTCTGAATTCTAAAAAACATAAGATATATTCATTGAAGACGCTGAATCATTTCATTAGGACATCATACTCTAATGTTTTACTGCACTATACAGCTAATGAAGCTAAAGTTATTTTAGTTTATAATATTGTAAGAATTTATTTAATTATACTAATAACTTTAAATGAAGAATTTCATTTTTTCAGTGGTTGACTTCTTCAATCGAATCAATCTTATCTATGGAACTGTGACTGAGTATTGTACGGAAGAAACATGTCCTACTATGTCTGGAGGGCCAAAGTATTTTAATGTTATCTTCATTTGCGTAATGTTATCTTCATANATCATAAGATTCTGCAAAATAATTTATTACCGAAAAATATTATATTTTTATTTGTATCTTCATAATTTTGTGCAAAATACACTTGTTGTTTTTAAAGGTAAATTATTTTTGTCAACAAATTTTTTTCTCCCAAGTTTTTCGTAGTCCCCTGAATTTCTTAGGCCCTAGGCACGTGCCTAGTGTGCCTATAGGTTAATCCGGCCCTGATCAGAATATATTTGTATTTTGTGTATATCTTCAAAGTAGAGATTTATACTATTTTATTAAGGGACCCACAATTAGTTAAATAGCATCTGGAAATTTTGAAATACGAGATCCTGAGGATCTGTAGTTTTCAAATGTCAATTGGAATCATCAGCTTGCAACAGGTTTGTATGATGTAGAAAATCAGAAATATAATAAACATGAGATATATCCATTGAAAACACTAGATCATTTAATTAGTACATCATACTCTAATGTTTTACTTCACCATACAGTTAATGAAGCTAAAGTTATTTTAGTTTATAATGTTTTAAGAATTTTATTTAATTCTACTAATAGATCCTGAGGATCTGTAGTTTCCAATGTCTATTGGAATTACCAGCTTGCAACAGGTTTGTGTGATGTAGAAAATCGGAATTATAATAAACATAAGATACATCCATTGAAGATGCTGAATCATTTAATTAGTGCAACATACTCTAATGTTTAACTACACTATACAGCTAATGAAGCTAAAGTTATTTTAGTTTATAATGTTGTAAGAATTTATTTAATTGTACTAATAACTTTAAATGAAGAATTTCATTTTTTCAGTGGTTGACTTCTTCAATCGAATCAATCTTATCTATGGAACTGTGACTGAGTATTGTACGGAAGAAACATGTCCTACTATGTCTGGAGGGCCAAAGTATTTTAATTTTAATGTTATCTTCATTTGCGTAATGTTATCTTCATATAGTGTACTTAAGTATAAAATATCTGTATTTATAAGCTCCTACCATTCATAGGTATGAATATAGGTGGGCTGATGGAAATGAATACAAAAAACCAACTGCACTTCCAGCTCCAAAATATGTCTCCTTACTTATGGATTGGATAGAAGCTCAAATAAATAATGAAGACATATTTCCTGTCAAAATGGGTAAGAAAATTCGTTCACGATATTTTTTCAAGTTATTTACTTCAATTTATAAACCACTTTGTAATTTGTTTAGCATGTGTGTGAGGAATAATTCAGTGGTTAAAAGTATTGTGTTACAGTTAGCGAAACTACTGTTGTTGCTACTTTTTGTTGTGTAGTGCACTACTTTTTAAAAGAAAGCTAAAAACATCACTCAGTGGCTCGTCAGCCCGAAGAGGGCCTAGGCCTACTGTGCCCATCTCAGTTTTCTTGGGCTCTGGGGTGCAGGAGGAGATGTTCCGTTTAGGTGGTCAGCTGAATGCGGAAGCCCCAGTGTTTAGTTCCCAAGCAAGCTTGGTACTCATTTATCGACCCACTGAAGGGATGAAAGGCTGAGTGAACCTTGCCCGGCCTTAGGATCGAACCCAGGACCTGTTGCAGGAGAGCTCTGCCATGCAGCCACTGGGCGTCACTTTATAAAAGTAGTGTATTAATTAAGGCAATGCAACAAAACAAAACAAAAAATTCACACTATTGATCTTCATTTCTAGATAGTTTAAATTTAGTTAGTAATTTACCCGTACAATTTTGAATTTAATAATTTTTGAATTAAATAATTTTTGAATTAAATAATTAATAAGTAAATAATTTGTATTGCATCATCTTTCACAGCAAAAATCTTTTCATAAAGAATTAAATTTTTTCAAAGAGCCTATTTTTTTCCTAACAGTTTCAATAAAATCAGTAAAATAAAATAAGTAAATAAAATTAGTAAAATAAAATAAATTCAATAAAATAAGAAGTTTATAAGAAACCTGTTAAATTGAAGTATTGTCCTGTTATCATAAGATGTTAATAGCATCCTTGCAATGTTTCATTTCCTGGAATGACGCAAAAAAGGCCTCAGTTTTCTTATAGCAGGATTGCCACAGGCAACTAAAATGCAACTATTTGTGGCATGAGGCGACTATGGCAACTTTTTTTGCCTGAAAAGGCTAAAAAAGCAACTATTTTCAGGAAAAGAAGACTATTTGGAGACTTTTCTGAACTCCTAGCGATGTTTTTTTTAAAACATAAATTGGGTGGAAAATCTGCACTCCACAAGATAGTTTCTGAACACACTAAACTTTTTTTTTCTTAAAAAATAAAAAATTTTGAATTGCAAATTTGAGTGTTCACTTTTTAATTCGTTCAATCTGCACAGACTCCATTGTAAGTCTATTTCATTTCTCGATCGCCTTTTCAACGATTATTGCTACGAAATTCCGCATGATTTTAAAAAAATTAATAAATAAGTTTTAATGCGATATTACAATGCGTGAATTTCGATTTTGAGTAATCACTTTTCATTTATATATATATATAAACATATACGTTTATATAAAAATTATCCTATTTGTCACCAACTTGACTGAATAGATCATGGTACAGTCAATTGGCTATAACTCGAAGTACGATAACTCGAATATTACTATAACTCGATTTTTTTTATGACGTCCCGACCCTTTTATCTTCAATTTCATGTTAATTATTCTCGATTACTCGACTTTTACTCCCTTTAACTCGATTTTTTTTTAATCTTTTAAAGCAAGAAAAAAAACCTAAGAGCTGATATCTTGCCCCTTCCTTTGCAAAACACACACAATGTCTTTCGCACTCTTCATGGAGAAGCTAAAGCTGTCCCGCTTGAAGTATGTAAACAGTGGTTAAATGAAACGTTACCAAATTTACTTCAAGGATACAGTGAAAATGATGTTTTCAATATTGATGAAATGGGTTTATTTTTTAAATGTCTTCCAAATAAGACTATGATGTTTAAGGATGAAAACTGCTCAGGGGGCAAAATGTGCAAGGGACGTTTTACTGTCCTAGTTGGAGGAAATGCGTCTGGGACAGAGAAATTGCCCTTACCGAATCGGAAAATACCGAAATCCCCGATGTTTCAAGAATGTAAAAACGTATCATTTGGATTACAGGTCTAACAAAAAGTTTTGGATGACATCAGTTTTATTTGAAGACTATGTAAGAAAATTGGATCGGAAATTCTTCGCTAAAAAAGAAAAGTGATACTCTTAATGGATTGAAGGTAGATTTTGATACTCAGTTGCCATGACATTGAATTATAATTAGTTGTACGCTTGCAGTGAGATAAAAGTTTGCCATTACATTTATTGAGAAAGGAAAATAATGAAAATATTTCCATTTGCTCTTTTTGAAATCAAAAGTGAATAAAAGTTAAGATTTTTTTTTTTTTAGCAAAGGATTAGGAATGATTAGATATGAATATAAATTTTATAAAATAGAGAAAATTCAAAAGCTAGGAAATATATAATGCCTATGATTACATGATAGGAAGCTATGCTTGCAGCAGCAGAGTTTACTCTGTATTAATAGGCTTTTTAACATAAAACAAACCACTTTTTAAAAAAAAATTAATTATTACACCCAGCATCTTGTCAAATAAAGTAAGTTTTTACAATGAAAAAATTTGGCTTCATATCTTTTCTGTTCTGTATTATAGAATAAATTTATAATAATGTTTTCTATTTATTATTGGAATGCATTGTCCTTCATTTTTTTTTCTTTTTTAGATGTTCCATTTCCAAAGCCCTTTCTTCCCACCTGTAAGAAAATTTTAACACGATTATTCCGAATTTTTGTCCATGTTTACATTCACCATTTTGAACGACTAGTTCTTATTGGAGCTGTAAGTGTCTCTTTAAAAGTATTATTAATGAATTATTTATATTTTATGTGTTTTCTTTCATTTTTTTATAGTAATAATTATTATTACTATGATATTTTTAGATTGAGTTTTACTTGTCATTCATTGTTCGTCTATTGAATCCGACATTTTGCGTAGTTTGGAATTCGACAGCATAATACAAGATTTCGTTGAATCCAAAAATCGCAAAAAAGTAATATATTAGATCATAAGATTCTGAAAAATAATTTATTACTGTAAAATATTATATTTTTATATTTGTATCTTCATAATTTTGTGCAAAATACACTTGTTGTTTTTAAAGCTAAATTATTTTTGTCAACAAATTTTTTTCTCCCAAGTTTTTCGTAGTCCCCTGAATTTCTTAGGCCCTAGGCACGTGCCTAGTGTGCCTATAGGTTAATCCGGCCCTGATCAGAATATATTTGTATTTTGTGTATATCTTCAAAGTAGAGATTTATACTATTTTATTAAGGGACCCACAATTAGTTAAATAGCATCTGGAAATTTTGAAATACGAGATCCTGAGGATCTGTAGTTTTCAAATGTCAATTGGAATCATCAGCTTGCAACAGGTTTGTATGATGTAGAAAATCAGAAATATAATAAACATGAGATATATCCATTGAAAACACTAGATCATTTAATTAGTACATCATACTCTAATGTTTTACTTCACCATACAGTTAATGAAGCTAAAGTTATTTTAGTTTATAATGTTTTAAGAATTTTATTTAATTCTACTAATAGATCCTGAGGATCTGTAGTTTCCAATGTCTATTGGAATTACCAGCTTGCAACAGGTTTGTGTGATGTAGAAAATCGGAATTATAATAAACATAAGATACATCCATTGAAGATGCTGAATCATTTAATTAGTGCAACATACTCTAATGTTTAACTACACTATACAGCTAATGAAGCTAAAGTTATTTTAGTTTATAATATTGTAAGAATTTATTTAATTATACTAATAACTTTAAATGAAGAATTTCATTTTTTCAGTGGTTGACTTCTTCAATCGAATCAATCTTATCTATGGAACTGTGACTGAGTATTGTACGGAAGAAACATGTCCTACTATGTCTGGAGGGCCAAAGTATTTTAATGTTATCTTCATTTGCGTAATGTTATCTTCATATAGTGTACTTTAGTGTAAAATATCTGTATTTATAAGCTCTTACCATTCATAGGTATGAATATAGGTGGGCTGATGGAAATGAATACAAAAAACCAACTGCACTTCCAGCTCCAAAGTATGTCTCCTTACTTATGGATTGGATAGAAGCTCAAATAAATAATGAAGACATATTTCCTGTTAAAATGGGTAAGAAAATTCTTTAACAATATTTTTTCAAGTTATTTACTTCAATTTATAAACCACTTTGTAATTTGTTTAGCATGTATGTGAAGAATAATTCAGTGGTCAAAAGTACCATGCTACATTTAGTGAAACTTCTGTTGTTGCTTCTTTTTTGTAGTGTAGTGCACTCCTTTTTAAAAGAAATCTAAAAACTACACTTAGTGGCTCGACAGCCAAAATGATTAAAATATGGAATTTTAAATATATATGTTAGATTGACTTGCCAACAAAATGTCTGTAGCAAGAAATATATTATCATCAAAATATATTTCATTTCTAGATGTGTTTCATTCCAACATGTATTTCATTTCTAGATATTGAATACTAGATATCTAGAATAAGGGCGAATTATTCTAATTTGCCTTTAAAGATATGAAATTAAATATTTAAACTTATAAAAGAAGATAAAAAAGCTTCTTTACAAATTTTTGAAAAAAATCTAAATTTTCATTAGAGTACTTAATATTATATTGTGACGTAGCTATTCGGATTGGTAAATGTGACTTCTATGGAACATATTTTCAAAGACGCCGGTGTTTAAATTTAGAAAAGTCTGATTATTTTCATAATCCTGTAAACTAAACTGAGGCCAGTGGCGTGACAGCCCATAGAGGACCAAAGTGTACTGTGCCCATCTCAGTTTTCTTGACCTTGGGCCCTGGAGTGCAGGAGCAGATGTTCCGGTTAGGTGGTCAGCCGAACGCGGGAGCCCCGTTGTTAAGTTCCCAGGCAAGCTTAGTGCTCATTTATCGACCCACTGAAGAAATGAAAGGCTGAGTGAGCCTTGTGGGGCCCTCGGATCGAACCCGGGACCTGTGGCACGAAAGCGCAACCATGCAGTCACCAGGCATCACTTTTTAAAAGAGGTAGTGTAGTAAGTAAGGCAATGCAAAAACAAGAACAAGAAATTCACAGTGATCTTCATTTCTAGATAGTTTACATTTAGATAGTAATTTACCCATACAATTTTGAATTAAATAATTAATAAGTAAATAATTCGTATTACTTCATGTTTCACCTCAAAAATCTTTTCATAAGGAATTAAATTTTTTCAAAAACCCTATTTTATCCTGACAGCTTCAATAAAATAAGTAAAATAAAATGAATTCAATAAAAAGTTATAAAAACCTGTTAAATAGAAGTAGTGTCCCGTTATCATAAAATGTTAATATCATCCTTACAATGTTTCATTTCCTGGAATGATGTAAAAAGGCCTCAGTTTTCTTATAGTGAGATATATAATGCCTATGATTCCATGATAGGAAGCAATGCTTTCAACAGCAGAGTTTACTCGGTATTAATAGGCTTTTGAACATAAAACAAACCACTTTTTTAAAAAATATCATTATTACTCTATTACACCCAGCATCTTGTCAAAATAAGTTTTTACAATGAAAAAATTTGGTTCTATATATCTTTGGAAAAAATGAATGAATTTATAAAATGTTTTCTATGTGTTATTGGAATACATTGTCCTTCATTTTTTTTTTTAGATGTTCCATTTCCAAAGCCCTTTCTTCCCACTTGTAAGAAAATTTTAACACGATTATTCCGAATTTTTGTCCATGTTTACATTCACCATTTTGAACGACTAGTTCTTATTGGAGCTGTAAGTACTTCTTTAAAAGTATTACTTATGAATTTGTTGTTTATATTTTATGTGTTTTCATTTATTTTTTTATAATCAGGGATCTGTCCAGGGCAGTTTTACTACCGTTTAGCGGTACCTTCACAAATTCAACTTCTGGAAAAACGGTAGTTTCACAAAATGCTCTTAAAAGAGCACGTTCTGAGATTCTCCTCCCTGCCTCTTGAAGTGTTTTTGCATCCCCGTAAGAAACAATAAATACCGGGTTAATTCCACGTATATGAATAAGTAGTATTTGCTTGGTGAGATTGTGCGGTGTAGTAAGCCTAACCAGTCACTTACTATATGTTTTAGCAAGTTTTTTTTTTTTTTAAATTAAATGACGAGGCACTACCTCTGTAAACTTTACAGGAAGTTGAAATTCGAACATTATTCTAAACATTCGAACATTGTTATAAATTTATTCTAACAGACCTTCATATTTTATGAAATTTTTTTTTTCTCTGTGAAACTCTTTTCTATATGACCCCGAGGGAAATGTTCTCATAATGAAAATAACTTTTAATGTAAGTACCGTTAAATGCATGATTTTTTTAAATTCAAATTTGCAACGGACTATGAATTTTAAGGATTTTTAAATTTAGATACAATTTTAAGCGTTACATTTTTTGCCAAAAATTTTACATCAGCAAAATCATTTTTGAACATATGGGGAAAAATTTATAAAAATTACCAGTCTTAATTGATTTTTATTTGTAGTGACAATTTTTGAAAGTATCTTCTAACTTTACCTTATTTTTGTGTTGATTTTTTAATATAATTTTTAATTTTCACAAATTATGTCTAAATTTTCGCAAAATAGGTACCTCTCATAAAAACCTAGGCAGACCCCTGTTAATAATAATTATTATTACTATGATATTTTTAGATTGAGTTTTACTTGTCATTCATTGTTCATCATAACTAATTTTAACTCCTTTAAAAAAAATTTAACTTAATAACTTTAGAATTAAAAAATATAAGTTAATATGTATTTATAAATAATGTTATATTTCTTACTAGGTAATGGTTTTAGACTATTTCAAGATATGTATTATATTATAGTCAGATTATTAAGACATAAAATATAAGAAGTGATTAATTATAAAAATCTGTGGTGGAAAATTTTAATCTTTCAATGATTTAACTTTGAATAACACTTATTTTCTTGAATAATAAAAAAGGGTAGACAATGGTGAAATATTATATATAAATTATAGTTAATAAACATCATATATTGTTTTAAATAACATTAAGATACTTTCGAATATAATAGTTATAAAGTTCTCTAATATAAATATTAAAAAAATGAAGAAAAAATTATATTTGATTTTAAATAATAATTATTTATATATATTTTCATTATACTTTAGCAAAGCTTAAACATTTATTAAACATGTATTTACTTTTGAACATTTTGTAATTTTTTTTACTGTAATTATGATTTTTTTTTTTGCTATTAAAAAGAGTTATAGTTTTGTGAAAATGAAACGGAGAAAAGTTTAAAGTATGCCTAATAAATTTAAATCAAATTGAATTGAAAGTAATGTAATCATTTGTAACATTTTTATATTTACTGTGCTCGTAATAAACAGAAATCCAATAATATTTATTTTAAAAAATTGAATTTTTCCATAAAATGTGCAAGTTTCATGTTATAAAAAATAATATGAATTTTTTTTTCTTCTTACTCATTCCTTTGAAACCATAAATATTGATGTTAAGTGCCTTCACTTTTTTTGTTTTGTTTGATTATTTGTATAGTTTGATATCTTCAAAGTATTAACTATATCAGTATTTTATTTCAGGAAGCTCATGTTAACATGTGCTATAAGCATTTCTATTATTTTGTTACTGAATTCGACCTAGTCAGTCAAAAAGAGCTGGAACCTTTAGTAAGTTAAACCATACTTAGTTTCTAATTTTTAAAAAGTATTATTTCATTTATTCAAATGAATTTCAATTTAGTGCCTTAATTGTCCTCTAACTTAATTAATGGTTTCTAATTTAATTCAGAAAGATCTCTACTTTAATTGTAACTTTTTAATGTTGAACATTTTATACATTAATGACAACTTCTAAAAACTGTAATAATTTTTCTAATATATTCCATTATGCATCATTATAAACAACTGGTCTGGTTGAGACAAAATGTAGATAATGCCAGGGTTTTAAAAAAAATCAATACATTTTTTATACTCGTTTTAGTTTACTTTTTAAAAATTAAATATGTACTTTAAGGGTTAATTTTTCTATTCTTACATTTCTGGATAATTTTAAAATTTTCAAAATTTTTTTTTTTAATGTTTAAAAAGTACTTAAAAGGTGCTTATTTTATATTGAAGGATATAGCTACGCACCCTGTAATAAAATATCTGAATGAAAAATTTTTTTTTCTATGATTTTGATGTAAAAAGTTAATAACTAATGAGATTTTTCTGATTCATATTGATTCCTAATTTATTCATATTGATGATTTTTTTTTCAGGCTGAAATGACTAGCAATATTTGCAAGAGTAGTTTTCAACCAAAACGGTAGAAGTTATTTGTATTTTATTTATTGTGTTTGTTTTGCTTTTGTACATATCGTTATTGTGGCTATACTTAAGTGAGAAACACTTTAACATTTATTTAGTCTAAATTATTTATAGTATATTGAACTATTATATTTTTTATCATTATTTTGTCATAATTTTCATTTTAACTATTTAATATGTACTATTCCAATTGTTTTTATTTATTTTTTTAATATCTATTTGGAATATTAGTATTTCAATATTTACATTTTTTAAATCTTTCGAGTTTTTTATTTAACAAAAGCTGTTTTGTTTATTATGCATTAATAATTGTGAATATTATTGCCCTTCAGTATTCAATCAATACTGATTCACGTAATTGATTTTTACACCGAATTTTAAAATTGTTACAAACTAGAAGTGTCATTTTTTAGGTATGTCTAGTTGGTAATATTGATTACTTTTATGTATTAATACATTGGGAAAAAATCTTTAAAATATTGCTTTATTCTTATTTGTTTATATATAATTTTATTAGTTTTTGCTCTATTTATTTTAATATATTTTATGAAATCATTCTTTTAAATAGAAATTTAAAGAACTGTTTTTAATATTTGAAGCATTAATTTCAAATTTTTAGAGCAAAAAAAACTCCTTGTGTTATTAGAAGAAAAAGATTTTCATAAGAAAATCTAAATTTACAGCTATCATGATATGTATCGAGGTAAAAGCAGTTTGAAATTATAAAAGAAATAATCTTCTTTCTTTTCATCTTTTTAATAGTAGGTTTATTAGTTTTTGGACAGGGAAACTATTTATTCTTGAATTTTTTTAAAGCAGAAATTACTTTTACCTTTATGAACTCTTGAATGCTTCATTTTAAAAATAACTTATTTTAAACTGAAACTAAACATTTGATAACAAATTCACTCCTCCCTGAAATTCTGAACTAGTGTAACCCATGTCTATAAATAATACAAGAAATGAAATGTTTGTATTTGGAGCACATAGGGTAAAATTTAAGCCTAATAATTTTTAATTATATTTTTTATATTTTGTGACTAGGGGCAAACATTAAATTGGTCCTATAAGCAATTCTATCTTATTTGACGCATAAGTTCATCAAAATATGCTAGATAAAAATGGGTTATGATAATGAAGTTTTGTGTTTATTGTACTTACTTTAGAGCATTTATAGTTTTTCAACTTATTTATTTAAGAGTATTCTTTTTATTCCTAATTTTTATTGGACTTTAAAACTTATGCTTGAAATTTGTTCTGTTAAATAGTTTTTTTTATTTACAGTATACAAATTGCAATTTACAGTACACAAATATTTACAATATACAAATTTCTCTACAGAGGCTATTCTAATATTTTACTTTTAAGCATTATGATACTTATTACTAACAGTAATCATGTGTAAAATTAGCACCTTCCAAAACCATAATTGTACGATATACTAGTTTATTTTTTTTCTGATTTATATAATTTAGAATAAAAATTATTTTAAGATACGTGTTACTTAACTGTTTAAAGGTAAAAGACATAATAAAATATTGATGTTAACTCTAGTTCTGGGTAATAACAGAATTTTAACATCATAACATACTTCAAGGAAACATTGATATTTCATATTATATAGAGGTATTCCACGTTACTTTATTTTAACATTGGTCTATATTCTCATCACTCAATTTTAAGTTTGTAAGGATTCATGATAATATAATATTTGATAATTATCATTATCAATAATAATGATAAACAATATCAACGTTTTTGAAATGTACCACTGTCATGATATGATTATTATCAGATAATTATCATTATTGATATTATTCATAACATTATCTTATTTAATNGTCTAGTTCTGGTTAATAGCAGAGCTTTAGCATCATAACATACTTCAAGGAAATATTGATATTTCATATTATATAGAGGTATTCCACGTTACTTTATTTTAACATTGGTCTATATTCTCATCACTCAATTTTAAGTTTGTAAGGATTCATGATAATATAATATTTGATAATTATCATTATCAATAATAATGATAAACAGTATCAACGGTTTTGAAATGTACCACTGTCATGATATGATTATTATTAGATAATTATCATTATTGATATTATTCGTAACATTATCTTATTTAATTTCTGTTGACATTTATTATCGTCATTAGTAATTATTGTATATTCATCATTTATCATAAGACTTATATCTATAGAACAGAAAGTATATATTGTAAAAAAAAAATTTCCGAATATCATTATTGTATTATTTAAAAAATATCAATATTTCATGATATATTTGTTTAGCTTTTATTAGATCATTTTAACCTAGTCATTTTTTTTACCAAAATTAATTAGAATAATTGTGCATGATTGTTTCATAAGACTGTAGGTACACCTGTAATGAACAAATATTTTAATAGATGTTAATCAGTTGTCCTTATTTTCTATTATAGTTTCAATTTTCCTGTGTTCATAAATGTTTTGTTTGTTCCTGTGTATAATAAAGTCCTATAGGATAGTATATTTTTACTTTTTAACTATACCTGAATAACCATATTTTGGGGATGGTTAATTTATTAATCATTTTTCTTGCTTTGTTGGTAGTACTCAAAAATCTTTGAAATTAGTAATGCAGATAAGTAATATTAATTTGGGATAATATTGTAATACCTGCTACTAGAGATTTCCTATGGTTTTTAAATCTGACTACAGAATTAGAATCTTGAAACTATGTAAAACTAAAATGAGAAGTTATTTTACGAATTCTTATTTTCTTTTTCGTAATTTGTTCATAACCAATTATGGTTATAAATTATTATTTATAAATTTGAAAGCCAACTTCTATTTTAGTCGAAGCTTATTTATATGTACTCAAATATAAAACAAATTTTTTTTATATTTTTTAAACTCTAATCGTTGAATGTAATGCTATTAAATGTATTGGAACGTATTTCATTGGGTGGAAAAAATTTTATGTATATAATATCTGTTAAATGTTTCATATTGCATTTTAGTATTGATGCAGGAAATACTGCAGAAAATTATTTCCAGTTGCACAGAAAATTAGTTGTATGACTTTTAAATGAATACTAAAGGTTATCTAACATTGCATTTCAAGTAGTTAAGTTTATTCATTGCTCACCAGTAAATGCAATGCCATTTTTTTTAAATAAATTTTTATAAGATGAATGTACTTTTTAAGACCAGTATACTAAGAATCTTAGTTATTGTGTTTAATATATTGTTAACTAATATGAAGTATGTAGGTAATATATTTAAAGTAATAATAATGCAAAAAAGTTTTTAAGTTTATTTCTTTTGCCTGTAGATATTGAATAACTGCCAAGGAAATACTTTTTAAAATTTTTATCTTGACACATAGACAATCATAGACCACCGTTACGTGTAGTGCCGTACATTTTAACATGTTTTTTTTAATGTTGGATACATCTAAACATGTGTTTCCTCATTTAATAATTTGCATTTTTATAAGAAGCACTTAGTTCACTACTTTTGTTAGATTTGAGAAAGGATTTATAACTAATCATTCCATTTTTATATGTATAAAAATGCATTCTTCGATAATAACCAATCACAAAAATTTGTAGGATTTGAAATATTAGATTAGCCAAGCAAATATTTCGGCATTTATTGTATTAAAAATGAAAAGTTTTTTTTTTTTAAAAAAAATTTAATTTGCAAGCACATTTTAAAATATTTTTTTTTCACATCTTGAACATAGAGATAGGAATTCAAATTCTAATAACTTGGTATGTTTGTTTTCAACAAATGTACAATTTTTCTAAATAAATTCTTGCATATACATATGACTATACTGTAACTATATATATGACTATATAATATATATATGACTATTTCTAAATAAGGCCTCTTTTTTAATTTGTAAATCATTGTTTTTCATGCATTTGTATTTGAATTATGACCGGTGTTAAAAATTGATATTTACATAATATTTATAAATTTGATTATTGTTTATGAAATTATTCATTTGTTTTAAACTCAGTTATTTTTATTAAAAAAATTTTTTTTCCTTCCTTTATTTATTTTATTTTACGGAGATGAACTACAGTCACTACATTGAAATGTTTGTAACTGTTAAGTTTCCGAAGCTGTGTAATTTATTTTCCCTGAACAAGTTTAAACAACTGTGTATACTAATATATTTATAGGAAAAAATATAATGAATGAGTTATTCTGCAAATTTTCATTACTACATCAGAAAAGTTGTTAAAATAAGTAAATAGTTGGATTGAACTAATTTTCCACAATTATGCAAAGGATTTACATCCACGAAAGCTGATTCTGAGAAAAACAAATTTCAAATTACTTGTATTTTTGTTTCATTTGAAACCGTGAAAATAAAAATATAGTCGAATGTCACAATAATATTTATTTGTAACCCCTAAAAATTTAAAAACAAAATTAAAAATTTTTAATGTAGGGAAAAAAATTACGTTTAAAAAAAAATTAGGTTAGACAAAAACAGTTATTTCTTGACCAACTTGATTTCCCCCGAATTCCTCCCTAATCATCCTTACTAATAATTTCTAACGTTACTTTTTAAACTCTAATCGTTGATTGTAATGCTATTAAATGNCAGAAACCATTTTTCCCCAGTTCGACTCACCTTTACTGTGGAATAACTCTTGGGGAGAACTGATTTTTCAAGTTATTAATAGGTGAAAGTTTAGTAATCCTCAAAATGCAAAAAAAAAAATGGTAATCTAATCGTTATTTTTATGAAAAATGGATGTATACCATTCTTCCCCTTTGGTCTTCCTTTATCACGTGAATAGTGTTCATTTTTTCCTTTAGGAGTTCTGTAAAATGACTTTTAACAGAAATCACAATTGTGACGCTATTGTAACATTAACATTGTTGTTTTATTCATTTTTAATACTTTGTTGTAATCATTTAAAAAAGTATGCATACAATTATTTTTTAGTTAATAGTGGACTAAAATTTAAAGTTTATTAATTTTCAAAAAAAAGAAAAAAAGAAATTTACTTAAATAATTTTCTAGCTTATAAATTTTTTTTCATTAATTATAAGAGTAATTAACAACTACAAAAATTTGTTTTATTTTTATGTGTGAAAGTGATGACCAAATATTTTTTTTGTACCCTAAGGACTCTTCGTATACATCATTATCTCTTTTTGGCTAGGTATTGTTATAATTTGTCATTGCAAATTTTTTTTTTCTAGCCAATTTGTTTTTTAATTCTCTCTCCCCTATTGAGGTAGTGTAATTTTTACAGATTTAAATTAATTCGGGTTATTTTGGATTGATTATTTATTGATTTGTTAATATAAAAATTGTGTTATCTTTGTTCTGTCCTCAAATATCAAGGTTTGGCTGGTATCTGCTTTAAAATAAATTTGCTTGTTAAAATGTTCATAATATCATTATGAAAAATTATTTATGCAATAAAACTTCTTATGCTCAAAAATAAAAGCTTTCTTTTCTGATTTGCATAAATATTTGATATCTAATTTGACTATTTCACTTCAATGATAATATTGTAATATTTTAACTATTCTTTTAATTATATCAATTTATTTAATGATATCAAATTACGTTATTGTGTTACATTGAATTTTTATTTTAGTATTTTAAGTTCTTGTCTTTTTTTACCTAACTTTAAGGATACTGAAAAATGGACCTTGTGACAATTCTTTAAAATATGTATTCTGTCTATATGTTTCTGTTCAAATTGAAAATGTTTTATAGACTGGACATAGAAAATAGATATTTGAGGTTTTTTAAAAAATAATAGCTAATCAATAATAAATTAATATCCAATGAATCCCTATCTTCCTTAAAGTGATAATGATTTATAGAGAAAGTGAAATTCCTTATTTGAGATTATATTTTTGTTTGCTTACTTTACTTATGTTATTTTTTTTCTTGCACAATAATTAGTGAAATATGTTTTAAAATGTAAATCAGTGTATAGATTCTTTGTTAAATCTGTTTTATCTTTGGCATCAAATGCATGTGATTGATCTGTGTGATTTTTTTTTTATGTGTATGTGGGAATGTTAATAAATAGTTGAAAGGAATTTGTATTAGTTTTTCATTATAAATTTTCTAAGTATTAAACATAATATACATTAATGACATATATACATAATGTATATAATATACATATATACAAACATAATATACATATATACAATAATGTTTTCATTGTCGAATTTAATAAAAAAAAATTCACATGTGAGTAGAAATATAATGTGAATAAAAATGTCTCTGATGTAACCCGTATATGAAATAAATTTTTATGAATTTCTTGCTAGATTTAATTAAAAAAAATAGAGATGTTATTCTGCTTTAGCATAGAACTAAAAATATCAGTACTTTGTGCCGGCTAAAAAAAAAAATTTCTTTTTCTGGTAAAAAAATTTAATTTTTATCTCGTAAAAAATATTTTTTTTTGATGTAAAATATAGTTTTTTTCTTTTATGTATTTAATTGGCAAATTTGTACCACTTTTTTGATGGCATCTTGTTTTAAAGTATGTGGAAAATACTTTTCAAATTTTTATTACTTTTAGGTACTTCGTTTCAAACTGATTTCGGATGAAAGAATTATTTTCAGATACCCATATATGTCTACAAATATTTATAAAAAAAAAATCTGAAAAAAATTAGTTTTGATTCGATCTATCTTCTGATATCTGTTTTACCAAAATTTTATTAATTTTTTCGCAATATGAGATTTAAATTTACAACTAGTTTTATTTGTAGAAATGGACGTTATATTTTTTGAAAATGCCTACGCCTGTCTAGCTAACATCACTATCAATCAAATTATGTTTAAGAATTATGTCAAATCTTTTTTTTTGTTGCCATATTTACCTAATTTTTCAAAGGCATCTGCTTAGTTGATACCGACTAGCGAACCATATCAAGTTATATTTTAGACTCGCGAAAAGGGTACAGATTAAGAAATTTTTCCTTCACTGGATTTATTGGAAATCGATTTCTTTCAAAAGATTGAGCTTCATATTTACCAAATACGTCCATGTTAGACTTAAAATAGTTATAAAAAATAATATATATGTATATATTTCCTATTTATTATCTTGGTATCAACTGAACTTGGCACAATATTTTATATTAGCTTATAAACTTTCACCGTCTACTACCGCTAACTGGTCAGCAAACAAATAGTTGATTAGCTTTGTAACATTTCTCCTGCTGCTCTTGGCAGTATTTCTTTCGTGATCATGTTATTACTATTTTTACTGCAAATCTGATACCTAAAAGTCGGGAATCGAACTTGCTGTCTTCCCTCTTACTCTCGTTTGCGAAAATTCACCATTGGCAAGCTCTATTCTGCCTATGGTAATGTTGCTGCGAATCAGTGGATTAGCTGGAGTAAAAGGCCAAAGAAATATTATTTGAAGTAAAAATCGAAAAAAAAAACTATATATCTCAAAGAAAGAAAGAAAACCTCTTTGGGATCCATNTGACAATTCTTTAAAATATGTATTCTGTCTATATGTTTCTGTTCAAATTGAAAATGTTTTATAGACTGGACATAGAAAATAGATATTTGAGGTTTTTTAAAAAATAATAGCTAATCAATAATAAATTAATATCCAATGAATCCCTATCTTCCTTAAAGTGATAATGATTTATAGAGAAAGTGAAATTCCTTATTTGAGATTATATTTTTGTTTGCTTACTTTACTTATGTTATTTTTTTTCTTGCACAATAATTAGTGAAATATGTTTTAAAATGTAAATCAGTGTATAGATTCTTTGTTAAATCTGTTTTATCTTTGGCATCAAATGCATGTGATTGAGCTGTGTGATTTTTTTTTTTTTTTTATGTGTATGTGGGAATGTTAATAAATAGTTGAAAGGAATTTGTGTTGGTTTTTCATCATAAATTTTCTAAGTATTAAACATAATATACATTAATGACATATATACATAATGTATGTAATATACATATATACAAACATAATATACATATATACAATAATGTTTTCATTGTCGAATTTCATAAAAAAAAAATTCACATGTGAGTAAAAATATAATGTGAATAAAAATATCTCTGATGTTACCCGTATATGAAATAAATTTTTATGAATTTCTTGCTAGATTTAATTCAAAAAAATAGAGATGTTATTCTGCTTTAGCATAGAATTAAAAATATCAGTCCTTTGTGCCAGCTAAAAAAAAAAATTTCTTTTTCTGGTAAAAAAATTTAATTTTTTATCTCATAAAAAAAATTTTTTTTATGAAAATTAGTTTTTTTCTTTTATGTATTTAATTGGCAAATTTGTACCACTTTGTTAATGGCGTCTTGTTTTAAAGTATGTGGAAAATACTTATGTATGTGGAATTTTTATTACTTTTATGCACTTTGTTTGAAACTGATTTCGGATGAAAGAATTATTTTCAGATACCCATATATTTCTACAAATATTTATAAAAAAATTTCTGAAAAAAATTATTTTTGATTCGATCTATCCTCTGATATCTGTTTTACCAAAATTTTATTAATTTTTTTCTTCATTTTTTCGCAATATGAGATTTAAATTTACAACTAGTTTTATTTGTAGAAATTGATGTTGTATTTTTTGAAAATGCCTACGCCTAACATCACTAACAATCAAATTATGTAAAATCTTTTTTTTTTTTTTTTTTTTTGAGACAGAGTAATGCTNTTTTTTTTTTTTTTAGCCAAATTTACCTAATTTTTCAAAGGCATCTGCTTAGTTGATACCGACTAGCGAACCAGAACCATATCAAGTTATATTTTAGACTAGCGAAAAGGGTACAGATTAAGAAATTTTTCCTTCACGGGATTTATTGGAAACAGATTTCTTTCAAAAGATTGAGCGTCATATTTACCAAAAACTTCCACGTTAGACTTAAAATAGTTATAAAAAAATAATAAATATGCATATATTTCCTATTTATTATCTTGGTCTCAACTGAATTTGGCACAATATTTTGTATTAGCGTATAAACTTACTGCCACTAACTGGTCAGCAAAAAAACAGCTTATTAGCTTTGTAACATTTCTCCTGCTGCTCTTGGCAGAAAATTCACCATTGGCAAGCTCTATTCTGCCTATGGTAATGTTGTTGCGAATCAGTGGATTAGCTGGAGTAAAAGGCCAAGGAAATATTATTTAAAGTAAAAATAGAAGAAAAAAAAAAACTAACTCAAAGAAAGAAAAAAAACTTTTAGGGATCCATTTCTGCATGCGATTATCGCCCCCGAGAGAAAAGGAAAATTTTATTGCTGAGTTCTTCACAGGAGAATAATCGGTTCTCATTTTTTAATAACGGAGTTTCTAAGTGAGTAATTGCATGCAAGGTCCCTAAAATTAAGATAGGGTAAAAAACGTGAAAAGAGCCCTGCGCCAACTGTAAATCAACTAATAATGTGTCAATCAGGTAATAAATGTTTGAAGCCCACACTTTCAAAGAAAAATTGCAGGAAAAAAACGTGCGCATTCAAAAAAAAAAAAAGTTATTTAAGCTTTTCACAGGATCAGTCGTTTCTTAAAAATGACAATTTAAAAATTTAACCGTTTAGAAATAATGCAGCGCAACCATGCTTTGAAAAAAAGTAAAAAAATAATTCACTCTGTACTCTTACTTCACTCTGTAACTGTGACTGTAATTAGTCATCGGTGCAGTTTGTTTATTTTTTACAATAAGTTTTATTGGCATATTTGGATTATTAAATACGTTGTACAAAATTTAATATGATATTTGCTTGCTGTGAACTTTTTGCACTTGGTTTAAACAGGAGTAAAGAATAGCCTACTTTCCTAATTGTGGTACTTATAATATTTTAACTATTCATTTCGCCATTGTTATTTCGCAATGATGAAATTTAGTTTAAGAGTGGATAGTTAATGAAATCTTCAATGCTATATTTTTTCAATTTTTAGGCGCATGATTGTACACAACTTAACTAGCCAACTAACTTATTAATTAAAAGAATTATTTTGAGGTATAAATTATTTAAAAGAAATATATCAATCTGTTATTTGGTGAAGTGGCCTTTCACTTTTATTGCTTTATTTCATATTTGTTATTAACAGGGGTGGCCCAACAGTCTTCGATGCTTCTTGGTGAAATAAAAAGTTCCATCCTATACTCATATTTATTTATGAATGCTGACGTTGCTCAATAAATGTTTCCCGTCTTTCAAATGAAAACGAAAGTAATAACTTGAGGGCGTTATCTTTTGAGTGGAATACACTATTAATATTTAATTTTGATTAAATCTTTACTAGACTAATTTAGAGAAAACAATGCTAAATAAACTATCAGAGTAATTAATAGTGATGAAACTTGTTTTTTTTTTTTTAAATTAAATCTTCTTTTGAACAGTACCCTAAATGTGAAAAATGTACATAAAAGTAATTATCTAGTTACAGGTAGCCATTTATGCTATCTAATTTACGTCCACATAATACTTGACCAACATAATTTTTTAACTTAAAATTAAACTATGCATGTCCACTGACATTTCACAGAAAAGATGAAAAAATTTCAAACAAGCTGAGTATGATTTAGGAATTTATTGTACCCTCTGAAAAGAAATTGATGATACGACAACATAGTTTTTTTTAAATATATTTTGGGGACATATATGTCATATATTGTGATCTGCGAACGAACTACAATCGCCAGGACGCCAATTGATTTTAAAGCTTAAAATTTTTTTTAAGGAAATAAAACAATGTAGAGATTTGCAGGAGTTATGTGATGCCACAATAGGCATTACACGCTTCCTAGCTTTTAAAATTTCTTTAATTACTTAAATTAATATCTTTAATCATTCTTAATCAATAAAGTTGAAAAATTTTGGCAACAGCCTAGTAAATACACGCCAGAAACTATTGGAAACTTTCAAAAATCGAAGAAAAAGACAAACTCATAGCCTCCTCTCCACAAACAAGTACATAATTTTTTAAAAATATTTTTTTGGCCTCTTTTCAAAAGTAGTTGCAAATGGGTGTCAATATAAAAATACAATTAAAAGCTCCTATGTCACATCATATGTAATGTCCCAGATTAAATATTTGATTGCATTTCAGCAATTATGTATCTAATCCTGCTAGACATGTCTAATCCTCCATCTATCCATGGAGGCTTGGCAGGTATTTGCATACCTGCCAAGTCTCCTGTTTTTTAACGTAGACTCCTGTATTTTATGACTATCTCTCGTTTTTCTGTATATTCTCAAATTTCACCGTATTTGTGGAGAAATAGTTTTAAAAAAAAATTGGTGATAGAATATCCACTGATGAAATTTGGCAAAAATGCTTATCTTATTCCTCAACAGATGGTGTTATCGCCAGTACTGCCGAATTGTGAGTGTTAGTAGTTTAAATCTAGCCGTGATGAAAGGTGAACCGTGTTCAAATCCCAGGGATGGCCGGTCAATACAAATTCTGCTTTTGGCTTGCACCTACCGCAATGCTGACGTGAAATATCCTCAGTGGTAGTCGGAAGACGGGTTAGAGTCCCTTTGACGTCAGGTTAACCATTGGAGGTTTTTCACTCCATGTAACTCAAATGTGGTTTAGTTCTATCAAATAGTAATCCACAAAGACAAATTTCTCTCAGGAGTTCCCTTGTCTTCTTGATAGGGTTCAAAATTGCTAGGCTACTGAATTGAACGTTTGCAGTCGTAAATCCAAAATTGGATCAGTTTTTCAATGACGATTATAGATTAAAATAGTTCAAGCATTTATAAATATTGGTTTAAAAAATCTTCTTTAGATTAAGATTTATATACATATTTTTTAATTCGCTAAATGTAATTGCTTATATTATTTCCAGTTATGAATTTCTCTTTTTGACTTACATGATTGTGCACATTGTATCAAAACTTCACACGTAGCCTAGAAAATCTCGCTACTAAAATCTTTATTTTATTTCTCCAATGTTGGCAGGCATGCATTTGCATGATAGTATTGCCATCCAACGTAAAAACTGGTGGATATTTTCAAAATGGTACTTGCTTGCACCAGTAACCTTCGCCAAGGTACCAAAGAGACTTCTTTAACTTTAAAAACTTTTTTTTTAAAAATGTAGTGGTTTGTCTGCAGTAGCTCAGCATTATATCTTTCGAATTTGACCTTATCTGTGATTTTGTTTTGTTTCTTGCATCCCAAAAACTGTAAAAAAATAAAATTGCTGATTGCCAATCGATTATTATTTTCTTCAGTTAATTTAAATGAGATGAAGCAAATATGTTTGTGCTACATCCGAGTTCTTGGGATAATAATTATTTACAATGTGTGTATGAATTCAAGATGAATATTGTAAAGGGTTTGTAGAAATGCTATATGAGGCTGCTATTGAAATAATTTTATAGTCTATATTTGGGTGGATTAATATGATACTTAGTGAGTTAATTCATAAAAAAAAAAGTTATGAAATGTTTGGTTGAATATAAAAGTTATGAAATATTGATTATACACTGTGGAAACTTCATAATTTTGAAACAATTATATATGCTTTGAAAGTTTCGGAGAGATTACTGTATTAGCTCTTATTCCTAACTTATTGTCAAGTGTTAGTGCTAATTGAGCTTTAGCACTCTTAAAATTAAAAAAAAAAAAATTTCAGAAATGTATTAACTTAAAGGGTATAACTCATGGCCACCATGGGCAAATATATGTTTTCTTGAAGGTAGAAAATGTCAGTTATGAAGTTAGAAAAGTTGCGTATTGTAGAAAGTGGTTAGTGGAAACAGGTCACAATACGGAAATATCTCATGAAGTATTTATTGCAGCCTATGGATCATACAGACATTTAAATCTCTTCTCATTATAAAACACTTTTTTTTTTCATTCTATTCCAGAGTTTCTCTCTAGGAATAAAAAAGGGTGGGGCACATCCTCTCTGTAAAGGGGATTCACTTAATATCGTAAATATTTTTCAGAATGAGTAATATTATGTAATAACTGAATTTTATGCTCAATAATTTTTAAATTTTCCTCTCATACTATTTTATGAGTATATTTCAAATGGTAATTCTCTTTCATTATCAAAATAAGAGAAAAATTTGTGGTTTATACAGTGTTTTCACTACAGCGCGAGAACGCGAGAATCTCGCATATTTTTTTCTTTTCTCGCATTAAAAAATTATCACCGCGAGAAATTCGCGCATTCTATAAATCAATTTCAAAATTAGCGAATTTCTCGCATTTTGGAAAAGGCTTCGAATCGCGCCCTTTAGAATAAAATCCGTTTCACTTTTATTCCTGGATCTTTCATTATTTTCAACATCTGCCCCGTTATCTAGCTTCCCGAATTACCAGTATTGTTCAGAACCTTTTCGAACAACAAAACACAAGTACGGAACCCCTTTCAGAACACATTTCTCTACAACCAGGTGTTTACCGTAGTTAAGGTTTCTTCATGTAAGACGCTCAAATTTTTTATGTGCTAATGTAGATGTAATGTAAGGTGGACAAATGCCTTGTAAAGGCAAAATCTTCTATGATGATGCACCAAAAATATTCAATGCTTTAAAAAATAGAAGACGTTAAAAATGTATTATTATTAAAGAAATGATTTTTTTTAAAGAGATTTTGTTTTTTTAGTTTTTTGAAATCTCACTTAACTTCTTGAAATCTCACCCTGTTTTTGAGAAAGGGTGAGAAATTCTCACCCATTTTTTTTCTATGATGAAAACACTGTTTATAAAAATAATTAAAGGTAATGCTAAAAGGCAATCTCTGTGTATATTTTTTTCTTCTGAAAAAGTAAACTAGCAAATAATTATTAATTGGTAATCAACTTGAAAGCTTTTTCTTATAATTTAAACAAAAAATTATTGGAAAATAGGATTTAAAGATGCTTTTTTTTCAGAAAAGGTATTTATTTAAAAATTAGTTTTAAAGTTTAAAATCACTTAAAAAGAAATTATTAAATCTCCCCCTCCATCCGGAGAAAAAGATACTTATAAAAATTGAACCAGTTGAGAATAATCTTAAAGTAAATATTTGTTATAGTAATAATTTAACCTATAAACACGGATAATTTTTATAGGCGTGTAATTATTATTTAAAATCAACTGTGATGAATAAATTATTTCAAAATGGAATAAAAATAAAAATGCAGTGTTTTTAAGGGATGGTGGCTTACTTTTACAAAAAGGGCAAAGACAACACATTTATTTTATTGGGATCAAAGATATGTGGGGCAGGCCGCCCTTCAAAAAACTCTTATGGAGAACACTGCTTTTCTTAACATTATTGTGTAAAAGTTATTTTTTTAACCTAAAGCAATGTCTTTATTTCAGTTTTGACTTTTGAGAAAAGTATTTAAAAATAAAAATTTATTCATGCAGATGATCAAAGTTTGATTTAAGAAGATTTAAACCTTGTATGTCGTTGCTTATATAGTATTTTAAATCAAGATTATCTTATTTAAAAAATGATTTTCTTTAACTTTCAGATATTTGGAAGTTTTCCTGCAGTTTTACGTAATAAGTTTTTGCATACTTAACCAAATTTAATGGCTGATCATCCAGCTCGCAAACTCAGGTATATTGTAATTGTTATTTTGTTTGATGTTGTAGTTGTATGCATTTTTTGCAATTTAAATCATAGTTAATCAAATTTAATGGCTTAACCAAATTTAATGGCTGATCATCCAGCTCGCAAACTCAGGTAAATTGTAATTGTTATTTCGTTTGATGTTGTAGTTGTATGCATTTTTTGCAATTTAAATCATAGTTAACAAATTTAATGGCTTAACCAAATTTAAAGGCTGATCATCCAGCTCGCAAACTCAGGTATATTGTAATTGTTATTTTGTTTGATGTTGTAGTTGTATGCATTTTTTGTAATTTAAATCATAGTTAATAAATTATAAACTCTGATATGTGGATCATAAGCTTCTCTCAAATGATTTTGTAACTAAACTATATTATGCTTTATTATATTAAGAATAACTTGTGTCTCAATTTATCATAAAAGCTGTAATAGTAGTTAAAATTTTATGTTTATAGTAGCTGAATTTTACTTTTTCGTAAGCTGTAAAAAATCAAATAATAAATGAAACAGTTTTTATAACTCAAGGCAATTTTTGAAAAAGAAGGAAGAGCATGCACCAAAAAAAAAATGACAGTAGTTAAAAAATTTTATTCATTATATTTTGTTACTTCATTTATAGTTAATAAATTTGTATGGAAAATTTCTATCAGATTTTTTTTTCCTTGCCACACTCTGTAACATTTAACTTGTTAACATTATGATAAATATTTTGTTTACGTAGTGCTAAGTTTGTTTTTTATCAGTTAACAAAAAATTAAATATTATTTTTTTTTAAAATTTATTTCTTTTATTGATTTTTAAGACCTTTTTATAAATGTTGCGAATTTTTTTTTTTTTTTTTTNTCAATTTATCAATTATTAGACGTATTTTAATATGATTGACCATTTTTGAAATTTTGTATCATTTTGCAAAAGTATTTATTGAATTACTTTTAAGAAATTTTTCATTTAATTTTTAAAAAATATAATTTAACTATGAAGATATGAATAGCTTAGAGACTACAAAAGCTGTTGCATAATTCTTTTGCAAAGTTATAAAATTTCTTTTTTTTTATGAAACAATTTCTTTAACTTTAAAAAAGTGCTTTCTTTGTACACTGTTTTTATGTGTTTTTGTATCTGAATTATTGATGTTTTGTGTCGTAGGAGCACTATTTCATATCTTTTCCTCTGTCCTCTAAATTTCTCATATTTATAAAATCTTTTTATAAGAAAAAGATGTCTGTTGAAGATACATTATCTCTAAGGTAAGATTTGCCCCACCCCTTCCTTTTTTTTTGGCTAATTTTTACTTCTTTTTTAATTTTAATTTTTTTTAATTTAATTTTTTAAATATTTCTTGGATCTATTTCAGTTATGATAGTTAGAAAAGTTGTTGACGCTGTAAACATAATTTTTCGCATTAAGAATGAGGTTTATTAAATTTTTTAAAAGCTTCTTATTAGTTTTATTTAAAAACTAAAAAAATCTAGAGAAGTTAATGAATTAATAGTTTAGTTTTGATATTTTTAGGAAACTTTTTTGTTTAAAACTTTTTTGTTGTAATTAAAACTGAGTCCTTTTTTTTTTAATGTTTTCTTTCATGACAACATTACACACTTACTGTTAAAGCAGGGCATATAACTTTTTTTTACTTTCAGTCAGTAACAGATTAAGCTTGGGTATAGAGCAATTTTATTCATGTAACTAGCTTTTATCAATTGTTGGCAAAGACCGTAGATTTTAGCGTCTATGTATTGTGGCACATAATACAGTTGTACCATCTTATTAAATTTATGAGCTGAGGCACTCATTGCTACCAATCTTATAAGTTATAATTCACACTTATAAGAAAATAATTTCTGATAAATTATTAATTTTTTACAAGTATAAAAATGCTTAAAACTATTCACCATGTCTACTAAGCTCTGCTACTACTTGAAATTGAATGATTCAGAGAAGCTAATATTTAGTAACGCCCATGGTTGACTATGCCTATTTGCTCTGAAGCATTTTTATTTTGTAAGCATCATTGAACAGTCAACCCAATTTTGAGTTCTAGGCTGCCAATGTATAATTCTGTAGTCTAGTAATTTAAAGCCCAATCGATAACGCAGGGAAACTCTTGGATCAAGTATTGGGAGACATTTTTGATGGAACTAACCTGCATTTGCAACAAACCTCACGTGGTTAGCCTCACGGCTAGGCAATTTTAACCCATTATCCGTCTACCGCTGAGGATATTTTACGTCATCACTGTGGTCACTGCGAGCAGAGTATGTAGTTTGTATCGACCAGCCATCACTGGAATTCAATCCTAGGTCATTTCATTGAGGAGTGCTCTATTTCCTGAGCCACTGTGGCTCTGACCCCCCTTATCTCATTACGCCATACCACCTATCCCAATTGTCACATGTCACTGTATGTTATCTAAACATAAAATTGTGCTATTCAGCAGTTCTCTGCAACAATTTGCCTAAAAATAACTGGGGATAACCTTGATATAAACTGACAATTTATTTTTGTATCACTAGGAGGCTTCGCCCCCTGCTCGCTGGCGCTCGCCAACCCCCGGAACTGCTTTCGCAGTTCATTTCGGATTGCTTCGCAATCCGATGCTCGCTTTACTCGCTCATTGGATACGTTCTTAACGTCTAGCTTTTGTATACTTTTTTGAACATTGAAGTTCCGAAAACTTTTCACTGTAGAAAATTCTAAACCTGTGCATTTCAATATTAATTTGAAATTGCAAACAGTTCACATATTTTTCTTAATCACACTATTCTAAATTTCAGTTGTTGAGAAAAGTAACTGTTGTAAGTTTTGTTTTAAAGTCTTTCCCACCAGAGGGCTAAAACCATGTGTTGTAAAACAATATGAAATAGTACTGAACGCCGGATGTAAAGCATCGGCTTCGATGAAGATAATTTTGTGAGAATTTTTTTGATAATTCGGTGAGAATTCACCCGATTAGCCATATGATGCTCACTACGTGCTCTTGCGCGCCGAAGCCTATCAATTAAAACATATTAGCGTTTTATATAATATAGATTAGCCATATGATGCTCTTCCACGCCGAAGCCTATCAATTAAAATGTTTTAGCGTTTTATGTAATATAGATTAGCCATATGGTGCTCACTACGCGCTCTTGCGCGCCGAAGCCTATCAATTAAAAATGAAAACTGTTGCCAACGCGAGAAAAGAAATATCACCGGTTTTATTGATACATACGTACGTATTAGCGTTTTATATAATATAGATGGTTCTCTATTTCTGTTTGATTCAAAAAGCACATATATTGTTGTCATCAGAATGCATGTCTTTTACAGTTTGATTCAATAATTAACACCAAGTTATTATTAATTGTCAGAAGTTATCTATAGCAACTAAGGAATATTAAGACAATTTTTATTTATTGAAATATTAAAAATTCCTAATCATGTTATAGAAAAAAATATGTTTAATATGTTTACTGAATTAGATCCAATTACCAATTCCCCATTCTAAATAGTTTAGCACTTATTTTTTACTTATAGGTAGATGATATTTTGATTTGTATATTAGAATATTCCTCATTTTGAATACATGTAGATACTTTTGATAATTCTCGTTTCTTTCATTTTTTTCCTTCTGTAGTTGCTTAGATAATTCAACATTAAAGTTTACTTATTTGTTATTTTAGCCTTCAGCTTTTACTTCTTTCTACATTTTATTAAATAGAAAATTTTTTGAAAGTGCTAATAAATAGTTTCCTCCTAGAATAACTTGCAATTCAAGTCGTTTTGCCTTATACTTTATCAATGAAAGCATAAGGGAATGAAATTGTTTTACTTGTTTTGCTATCTAAGCAAATAAAATAGTTTTAATTGTGCTTTTTTTATGTAAGTGTAAGTAAGCAAAATGGTTTGGTTTGTAATTTACTAATGAAAATATTAGCAAATGTAATAGTTTTACTTTTCTTTCTCTGAATTAATTCTGTTTTCTGGTAATTATTTTAGTACAACTGGGGAAAGTTTGTATCAGATTCTTGATCTTCCAAAAACAAGTACTCAGGAGGAAATAAAGAAAAAATATCGTCAGGTAATTATGAAACTTTTATTACTGCAATGCCTTTTTTTAAATTTAAAATTTAAGTTTTGAAAAAAAAAACACAACTCTGGTGCTTATCATTAGCTAATCCCTTCTTTTTTTCTTTAAAAAGCTGAGTTATTAATGTTTGACGTGAAAGTAATATTCCATTGCTACCAATTCCGCAATGTCCTTACGCCAGAGCCTTGGGCAGGGGCATAAGAGGCAGTTGCCCTGGGCCCCCGCATTAAAGGGAATAGAATTTTTTTTTTTACATTTTCTTTTTATGAACTATTAAACAAAATATCAAGTGTCAAATCCGTCACTTTTATGTCAGCTTCTTTATTAATCTATTGTATGAACATAATCTATATTTCGTAAAGCCATGGCTCTCTGGGACGAAATTCAGCTAAATTTTCGCAATTACGATGGAAAAATTTGACCAATCAAAAGCCTGTATTTTTACATATCGCGAAATGCAATATGCTTACAAAAATACAAGCTTTTGATTGGCTTAATTGAGCCGTCGTAATTGCAAAATTTTAGCTGAATTTCACCCTAATATCAGCTAGGATATGAATTTTTCACAGCTAGATGACAAAAAAGTTAATAATCCGAAAACTGCATTCGGCATGGTGGACATAGAATTGTCAGAAAATCTATAAAATGGACAGAACAACATTTCTTCTGCCATTGGAGGGAGGGAGAGAGACTTGAGCTATTTTAGGTTCCAGTCAATTTTCTTGTTATTTATAAAGAGGTGAAAAATTTAAATACATCCATAAAGTTTTTCATTTCTGAAGTAGTGGAGCAGGGGGGGGGGCAAGAAAGAATTTGCCCCGGGCCCCAATTAGGCCAAGTGGGGCCCTGTTCAACACTTGTTATCTACTGGTTGCTTAGCTTGAAAAAAACTATCACTGTCAATGCAAGTTTTAATCACTTTTAATTCTAAACTATGCACTATTTACTTTTTCTCAGAAATGAAACAGTCTTAAATATACATCCTGTATAACTGGTAGTAAGTTTTGGTAGTCAAAAATATTCTTTTCCTGCTAATTTACTCCTGCTGCAGAGATCTAAACTGGTTTTTCTACCATGTTTTTCTCCTTTCTAGGCTACTAACAACCCTCCTTAAAATCAAATGGTCAAGCATATGTGTGTCATTTTTGAAACTTAAATATGTTTGCTTGCTCTTTGTAAGTTACAAAAGTGTTCTATATTGTGATTTGTTTCTAGTTAAAATGCTAATTTTAAAATTAAAATAAGAATCCACTTGTTCCACACCTTACCTGTGGAATATATTATTCTTTAACTTTTTTTTACATAATATTTTTATCATATCATTATCATTCCCTATGTTCTCATTGTAAATTCCATTCCCATTGTGTTTGTCAGCCCAAAACAATCAATTCCAACTCTTACAAAATAAGTAATAATCAAGGAAAGTACTACTTTCCCTACCTACATTTTCACAGGTTTGAATTGACTCTACAAATACAGGAGTTTGAAAAGCAGTGATGGAATGTTTAAAATTCACAAAGATGCTATTGAAGACATTAGTTTTCAGCTAGCTAGCAATTGAAGACATTAGTTTTTCTGAAAATTTCTAATGGTGCATTGTCACTGTTTTGCCTTAAAGGTTTGCAGTTTGGTTATAAAATTCGTTTTGAATCACAATTATTGACATGGTTGGAGGATGAGAAACAATATTTTTTTATTTTGGGCCTCTGCAATACCATAATTCTCCATATGTGTGGATTACTGTCCCCTTTAAGGGACATTGATGTATCAGTATGTATTAGTGTACCCTTTGAGGGACATTGATATATCTGTATATCCGTGTTCTCTTTGAAGAACATTGATTTATCTGCATTCTGTGTATCAGCATTCACTTTGAAGGACATTGATATATCTGTATAAGTATGTATCAGTGTTCTCTTTGAGGGACATTGGTATATCTGTATATATCTGTGTTTCCTTTGAGGACATTGATTTATCTGTATCAGTGTTCTCTTTGAGGGGCACTGATACATCTGTATATATTTGTGTTCTCTTTGAGGAACTTTGATTTATCTGTATATGTATGTATCAGCATTTTCTTTGAGAAACATTGATATGTCTGTATTTATATGTATCAGTGTTCCCTTTTAAGAACACTGATCTATACATAATATCTACATATAATAAATAAAGAAATATGTTAAGTAAAGTTTTAACTTTTTGTATATTTTAGTATATTTTATTTGTCTATTTTAGCTAGCCCTAAAGTACCATCCAGACAAAAATCGGGATGATCCTGAAGCTTCTGATAAGGTAATTGATCTGTATTTGTTTTTGTAATGTGAAAAATAAAATAATAATAATAATACTTTTGGTACACAACTAGTGGCATTTATTAATGCAGTATATATAACAAGTTTGAACTGTAGATATGTTTTATTTTTGTGATTTTATAACATTAAAACTAATGATTTCTTTTGAATTTTAGTTTAAAGAAATCAACAAAGCCCATAGTATTCTTAGTGATGAAACCAAAAGAAATATCTATGACAGTTATGGTTCATTAGGTCTTTATGTTGCTGAACATTTTGGCGAGTCCAGTGTAAATACCTACTTCATCCTATCTAGTAAATGGTGTAAAGTAAGTTTGTGCCTTTTATTATTATTTTATATTAATAGTACATTTTTTAATTGTAAATTAATTATAAAGGCTAATTAGAATCTCATATTTTTGGAGAAATATAAATCCTGAAATTAATTTCCTTTTATGAATAAAAACTTATTAAAATTAAATTCTATGAATTTTCGTTATTTTTTGTTTTATCATTTCATTGGTAGCCCCTTCCTTCTCGCTCCTGTGAAAATGACGGGGTGGGGTTTCATCCTCTATTTCTCGCTCCTGTGAAATTTCCGGGCTGGAGTGTTCAGTAGTAATGCACTAATAAGAATAAAACTAATTCATTTCTTTTGCCTGGAAAACATTTTATTTCTCATTTTACTTACCAGATGGCAGTACCAGGATATTTTTAAGGTTATTGTAGATAGTTATTTTATTTTTAACTAGATGTCAGCACTAATCAAATACGTGTATTTGGCAAAATAGGCACTTTTATGACTGTTTTCTTGAAAATTATCCGATCGTTAAGGGGTTAAAAAAAGAATAATAAATAGTCTATGTGTTAATATTGAAAAAATAAATTTGTTACCATGTCAGTAAGATAATTAAAGCTTTGTGTAATCATTGCAAAATCTAGTATAGCTTACCATAGTTATTTTCTTCATATATATATATAATTAAATCTATATTTAGTTTCCCTTTTATTACCAATAATAATAATTAATATGATATAAATTGCCTTTTAATCTATATTTTTTACCAATCTATATTTTAGGCTTTGTGCATATTCTGTGCTGTAATTACTGGGTGCTATTTTTGTTGTTGCTGCTTTTGCTGTTGCTGTAACTTCTGCTGCGGTAAATGCAAACCTCCTATGCCTGAAGAAGAGGAGGAAGAAGCTGCTGAAAGAGAAAAGGTAATTTTCATCTTCATAGAACCAATTAATCTAGTTAATGCAGCTCTGTCGTTATTGATAATCTTAACAAACTAAAGAACAGAAAAAAGTAATATTTCACAAATATTAAATCCACTCACATCAATCTTAAATATTACAGTTCTGTTAGGCTAATTAATTTTAACTATGTATTCCTTAATCCTTGATTATAATAAGTAAATAGATTAGGAATATGCTTTCCCTAAGCATTTAAATGAATTGTCATATTTTAAATGTATGTAATTTTTAAATGATGATTTTTAAAAAAAATGAAAACAGACTATAATCACTTTTGCAGATTTGTAGAATTTTTATTTTTTATTATATAATTATTGTAGAATGTATTATTTTAAATAATGCTGTAAAACAATGGCAAGAATATTACATAATGTATCATGCTATGAATATTGTATTACAGTCAATTCGCTATAACTCGAATATTACTATAACTCGATTTTTTTATGAGGTCCCGACCCTTTTATCTTCAATTTCATGTTAATTATTCTCGATTACTCGAATTTTACTCCCTTTAACTCGATTTTTTTT
>NC_092212.1:77142850-77186823 GCF_043381705.1 Parasteatoda tepidariorum
CTTAGACTAATCAAAGATACCATTCGAAATTATGGAGGAGTGTTGAAGATCACCACAACACTATTGAGGGCAGTAAAAGAATCTCACAAATCATATCAAGAATATATTAGAAAAATGATCATGATTAATTTGTTTTTCTCTAACTTCTAATATAAATTGCTGATTTGAAATCTAATAATATCACACAATAGTTTTTCTTAATAAAGTAAGGTAAAGGGTAATAATAAAGTTTTGATTAAGAAGGTAAAAATTAAATAAAAATCCAAGTTGGTGTTAATTTATTTTTTCTCTTGATTTATTCTCACTTTTGCCTGTTCCTGAATTATGCACTTAATTTCTGATAGGTAATATGTAAAGTTGAAATTTCATTTTTACACTTTAGAGATTTCATTCTTGACTTAATAAATTTCAGAGCTTTATTTTATGGCTTGCAATTATTTATGATATGTGTGGATGAATTGTAATAATCTTCTGTTGTGTAATAAACTACCGTGTGATCTGTTTTTATCCTTGCAAAATCATATATTACCCCTAAAATTTTTTGAAAGAAGTTCCTAAAATTACCCTAAAATTTTTAAAAACTTTGCTGCTACCCCTGGGCATGTCTTCGGATCATCCTTGGGGATGTTTCCCAGACTGTTGCCAATAGCCCATTGTGCAGCTCTAGTTTGATGTAAATAAAATACCTACCTACCTTAATTTATATGTTTGCTGAGATAGCAACCACTGCAAATTTTCTGAAATATTTTGATAATTTAAAGCTAAATTTTTACTAGACTCTGACCCCACTTCTGAAACTTATTTTATCGTTTGGAATTAATTATTAAACTTCTGGAATATCAACAATATTTATTTTGTGTTTTAATATAATTTTGGAAAGTAATTCAGAAAAATATCTTTATTAATATTGATAATTTTGAAATGTTTGATTTAAAAAACAAAGAAGTAGTCCTTTAACTTCAAAAATTATCATTACAAGTTTGCCCTCGTGTATTTAAATATAATAACGACTGTTTTTTTCCCTTTATGTATATAATTATTTAAAATTTTAAGTTAATTTCAACATACTCTTTTTATGAATGTAAATTGATCTTTCATAAGAAAAATTAATTACTGATTTTTTTAACTCTGGTTATAAATAAGTTTTTGTTTTTAAATATTATACAAAAAATTATTATTTTAATCATTAATACATTTGCATTCGACTTAATAAGTAAACCATAATTAGGTAAGACAAATATTTCAAATTGCTTTTGCTATTGTAAAATAACTTTTTTGTTATTTTAATTTTCGGACATAGTCACATTCCTGTTAATTATCATTATTATCAATCCATTATTGGATGATTGTTTTCGCCAAAAAATTTAATTATTGGAAAATTCTCCTGGTGTTTGTACATTTTAAAAAATTCCCTAAAATTGAGTTAGTTTCCTAAAAAATTCCCTATTGAAACTTATGCACAGATTATTGCTTACTTGAATATTTAAATAAGTATTACTAAAATATAATGAAGCGAGCCTCATTTAAAGAAATCAGTTTTAAACTTTTTTTGTTCTAAAATGTTCAGTTTATATTTATTCAGAACTCCCTTTCTGAATTAATTTTAAAAAAATCTTAGTTATTTCTTATGAATTAAATGCCTATTATTATACAAAATTATCAGTATACATAATTCACAACATTTCAAGCATATTTAATACCAATCATGACCGGAAAATATTGCACTTTTTCTATTTTGATATCTATAAAAATCCCTAAAAGTCCCTATATGTAAGATATTTAGTACATTACGCAACAATTATCATGAAATTTATATTTTGTTAAATCTACTGGATTTATTTCTATTTATGTTGGCAGCTATGAGATTATAAGTATAAACTGTTTTAGTATTTGATATTTCTTTCTGAAAAAGAGTTCCATTTGGATTGAAAGAAATGCTTTTTCTACTGCGGAAGAAACTTGCCATTCCGGATACAAATATTTTAACATGCTCTGCTAATATATTTTAGAATTTTTTCATGATTTCGCAAATCAGTACAAAAGCTTCTGCTACTCTATTTGTATTTAAATTTATTTGAAAAATTAATTGTTTAATTTACTTTTTATTTTTGTGTCTCCTACACATATTGATTTTAAATCTTCACCATACATTCTTTCAGAGTGCCCCTAACTCTAGTAAAGTTATAACTGCCCAACCAACAAGTTCATCTGAAAAATCAACGGCCATTCCTTTGCCACCACCTGATTCTTCTCTATCTGAAAAAACTAGTCTAAATGCTACACCACAAACAACTTATGATACTGGTACTGGCAAAGAAGAAACTGATAATTAAATATCAATTTTCTAGTAATTGAAGTTGTGTGGAGCAGGGTTCCACTTGGAATCAAAATTACGTGTATTGTAAGCTAAGTTTAGTACCAATTTTCATTTTTTTCTTCTTATTCCTAATGCATTCCTGTTGATTACCTGTTACAATATTGTTGCCAGTTTATCAATTAAAATTTATGTTTGATAAGCTTAAGTCTATCAATAGATAAAAAATCAGGTTTTTATTCAATAACAAGTTTTAATTTGTGAGCTTTAAAATTTTATATATTGTTCACCAATCAACTTTAACATAGGGATTGGTTGAAATTTTAAAATCTTTTGGTGTTAAGCCTTGTTTTTAAATGCTCAGACGTACTTCGTTTCCAAGTTACGACTGAGTTCCTTTTTTTTTAATTTTATCATAAATTAATAATTCTAAAATTCTACTTTAGTTTTAATTTTCAGAATTTTAAGAACTTGAATGATATAATTTACTGAATCTGAGAACTTAATATAAATTTGTCTTTCTTGGACAATGAAATCAAATCTCAGATGAGGAAGATTTGTTGTTTCACAAATTTGAATTCATCTTTTTGAATAATTTATTTTAAATTATTTTAATCCAATTACTATCTGATTAATTCAAAAATGTCAGAATTTTAAGTAATGCTGAACTGTGGGTTCTTCTCTAACTATTTTTTTAGGAAGGAATTTTTTGTTTTTAAAATTTTTAAAAACATTTTCTTATCTAAACATAAAATGTTTTGTTCATTTTCTCCTTCATATAATGTTATAACTATCTAGTGAATGTGACGTTAATTGTATTTTTTGCATTCCTGTTGTTTTTAAATTTTCAAATCATATTTTAAAATTTTCGACTAAATTTTTTATAATTTTCGACTATATATTTTAAAAGTAAGTTTTTTTAAATAATGATTTTATCCCTAAATTTATAATTTTATCGGATGTGATTTAACTTTTACTTATTATCCATGTATGTTACAACTGTACTTTCTTGTCAGTTTGCTCAAGTAAATTTTTTTTATTTAAAAATATTACGAAAAGGCATTTATAACAACCATCATATTATAAACACTTCAATTTATTAAAGAAATGTATTTTCCTCTTTTTATTATCAATTGTCAATATATTTGATTGGCACTTTGATTTATATACTTTTTATCTTAAAATGTTAGTATTATTTTTATGTTCTATTTTGTGAAGTTTAAAAAAAAAATGTGTTAAATGTATATTGATGTAAATAGAACAATAAATTGTGTGTGTAATGAATTTTTCTTCTAAAACTTTCTGATTGTATTCACAGTTCCATTGTATATTTTTTAAATAATTTTTCAGTCCAATTTATTCGTTGTTTTAGCTACTGTTAATGCAAAGAGCTGCAAATTATTGTTAAATTTAAAGGTGCTATTGAAAATATTGCATTTTTATGTCGTAAAAATATTAATACTGAACAAGGCCATAGACATTGTAGTTTTACAGTTTCTTTCTTAAATTTTAAATATCAAAGGATTTGCAAGTATTTTAAGTTATGCTACATTTTCTTGAATATTCTGTTAAGCACTATTTTCTCTTTGAATAATATGCAGGGAGGGGGGGGGGTAATTTTTTTTTTCAAATAACAATGTAAAATTTGAGAATTGCTGAAACTATGACTTAGATAATTGATAAATGTAGTATTGGTTTGTTTTCTAGCCGTTTCTTGGATTGAAGGTTAGCAGAGTTCCTTATTTTGATACAAAAAATGTATGTCGTTTTTAATCGGGGATGGCAAAATTTTTCCACAGTGGAAAAAACTATTGAAAAACCCTCTCAGAAGAAGTATTTTTCTTTCAAGTCAAATATAATAAATTTTTTCTAAATTAGAAATATGAAGAATTAAAAATTTTTTTTAATTAGCTTAGCATTTGAGTTTAAATAACGGTTATAATTTTCAAGTTATAATTAAAATATCATTTTTAAATGAGTGAAAACTTAAAACTGCAATTGGAAAGGAAAATAAGTTGGTGGAATTTCTCAAGACATTAAAATAACTGTAGTTCTTCAGTAATTTACAAAAATGAGTATAGTATAACCTAATTTTATTAACAAACTTTTGAAGTACAATCAAATATTAACTCCAACCATCTCTTAAATAATATAATATAGGATTTTAAAATTATGTATAAAACAAAAATAAATATGAAAATAGTAAATTTTTTATACGAAGGAAGTTAAACTTTTAAGTACTAATAAAATTTAATTTCTTAACCCTTTGACACAGAATTTTAATTAAATATTTTTTTGTAATAATTTAGGTCAAAATAAGTGAAAAAAATGTTATTTAGAATTTTAGTGATGTACGGTAATGAAATACTGCTCTTTTTCGGCATTAGTGGTAAAATCTTACTAACAACTATCTTTCAAATTTGCAGTTATTTAGGGAAAGAGAACCAGTTATTCATCATTGAAATTTCTCTTATTTATAAAATCAGTTATTAATAAATTAAGTAGTTTAAAACATAAAAAAAATGTTTCAATTTTGGATTTTATATTAGTTCTATATTATTATTAGTTCCTTTTTTTTGCTTCTTTCTTTTTTGTCCAGTTTCTTTCATTGTCCTTTAAGAAATATTTCTTCCAGACAAAATGCCGACCTTGTTTAGAATAAAAATAATAAACTATAAAAAAATATTTAATACATGTAAAATGACAAATGCTTATTTTAAATACACGATTTATGCATAAAATAATTGTTTTGTATTTTTGTTTAGTTGTGCTATATGGGATGCTCTTACTATAATTACATATGTATTAAATTTAAAAAAAAGTTTTTTTTGATCTGATTTTTAGTTTTTGCAACTGCTCAACTACATTTACATCTGTGGTTTTAGTCTAATGTAAATCTAGATTAATATCTGAACACATTTCTAAATAAAATTTAGAATCTTGTTTTTTACAAATAAAATGTAGTTTTAACTAGTTACATTTACGGTCAGTAGCGGAGCTGTTTACAAAAATTCTTTCTACCATGTATTGATATTTTTGTATATGGAAGGGTATTTTCGACCCTTTATTTTTAAATGTTCAATTGTTATATTTAATTTTATAGTGATATATTAATATCATAATCTTAGTCTTACATGTTTTTGGCTTTATTAGAAAGCTTATTTTTTTCTTTATTTGCCAAAGAGAAAAAGAAAACTGGATTTGTGAAAGTATAGTAATCGATGTATATGGGTGTCAATTATTAAACTAGTCTGATGTGCATATCTTAATAAAAAAGATTTCATCAGTTGTATAATTAAATAAGTACTGTTTGAAAACACTAGCTTTTTTATTTTCTTGAAGTTTCTCACAATTTATTTAAATACTCATAGCCTTTTGCTTTATGTGAATAAAAATTTAATTCGAGCTTAATACTTTTTCTATATGATCAATAACTTATACTTATTTAAAAAGAATATGTGTTTTTATTTCATTATTTATATTGAAGTGCGCCAATTATTTATGTAATGCATTCATATTAAGTAAAATTTATATATATAATATTTTTCAGTTAATAAAAGTTTTTTAGTCACTACATATTTATTCAGGGTTATATCACGACTAAATTTTTTCTTCACAGTATTAGCACATATGGATTCAGGGTCTTATCATGCGACTGATTTTTTTTAACACTGTTAGTAATACATGATTCAGGGTCATATTACTTAATGATTTTTTTTCACTTTTAGTACATAATGATTCATTGCCATATCATTCGATTGATATTTTTTCACACTATTAGTACATAAAATATTCAGGGTCCATATCGCACAACTGGTTTTTTTTCCTTACTATTAGTACATAAATATTGAGGGTCAAAATCTCACACAACTGTTTTTTTTTTCTCTCCACACTATAAATATTCAGGGTCCATGTCACACTTTTTTTTTCACACTATTAGTACATAAATATTCAGGATCCATATCACATTACTGATTTTTTTTCCACACTATTAGTACATAAATCATCCTTTCAATGGGTTGATAAATGAGTACCAAGCTTGGGAACTAAGCACTGGGGGTTCCTTGTTCGGCTGAGCACCTGACCGGAACATCTGCTCCTGCACCCAGGAGCCCAAGAAAACTAAGATAGACACAGTAGGCCTTGGCCCCTCTATGGGCTGTCGCGCCACTGAGTTTAGTTTTATTAGTACATAAATATTCAGGGTCCATATCACACGACTGATTTTTTTCTTCACGCTTTTGTATGCACGGTAGGTGGAATGTGGTTTTCTACTTCAGATAGCTCAGGAAATTGTGAACACAATCTGCTTCCAATTTGAAACAAAATAAAGTATAAGTATTTTAATAGCTTAATTTAAGTGTTTCTTTCAACAGTCAAACCCCGCTATAGTGAACGAAATGTTCGGTCCCTTGCCTTGCTATACATGAATAATGTTATTTTATTTGGATATAGTGAACCGAAAAAGTGATAAAGTTGGATATAATGAACTTTTTTCTGTCTTTCGACTGATTTTTTTTCTAAATTTTTTTGTAATAATTTTAAATTTCTACTTCAAAATAAATACATATACTGATTTTTAAAACCAGCTATATAAGGGAATGTAGCGATAAGCATTTTTCATTGTTTGCTTCCTTTTTCTCACTTTCTCATCCCTTAACAAATCAAGCAGATGTTTCCATCCCAGGCAGATGATGNAGTTTAAAAAGCGGAATAACAGAAATTCGGGAAAAATAATCTGAGAGTCGGGAAGTGTTTCCATATCTGATGTTGAGGATTGCTGATCAGCTAAGAATTACTAATTTTATTTTGTGCGCAAGGTAATAAAAAATAACACATTTTTTGTTACTACAGTAGAGAATCGATTATCCGGAATGGTCGGGGCCATCGCTATTCCGGATAACTGATTTTTCCGGTTTTCTGAATCGCTACAAAAAGCCGTTTTTTTTATTGCTAAACCCAACTAAAAAAAAAAAAAATTTTTGGAAATAATCTTAAAAAATAAGAAAAAACGATGAAGTAATACACTCTTGATTATTTCCAAAATGATGGTAAGGTAAACATCTTTAAAAAAAGAAAGAAAAATCGTAAAATCTTATAAGGAAAAAAAAATTAAAAACTGCGAGAAAATGTATCGAATTTCGTTCCGGTTTTTTGGTTTTCCGGTTTTCTGATTTCCGGATAACGGGTTCTGTACTGTATATAAAATTTTTCAGTCATTTATTTGAATAATGTGTAATAAAAGGGAGGAGTTTGGAACCATTAGTTAAATTGCCTGTGTAACGGATATAGTGAACTCCCGGTTATAGTGAACCGAAAATAGCAGTCCCTTGAAGGTTCACTATAGTGGGGTTTGACTGTATTTGTGTTTTAAGTCGTTCTGTGGTTGCATAATTAATCATAATTTTTTTTTTACTTGCAATTTTACTTAACCAAAAAAAATCATGTTAAAATCAGTTATTTTTTCTTGAATATTTGTATAAGAAATTTTTATTTTTTCATTCGTAAAGTTTGTATGAGTTAGGCAAAACCATTTTCAGCCTTTACTTAATTCATGTTCACTAGATATTTAAAAATAAAGGTTTTTTTCTGGTGTTTACAATAATAACTAATATTACTACATCATCCACCAACTATCCTTTTCTTAACGAATTAGTATATTTCCCCCCTAAAAATATAAAATATTCTGTTTGAGTGTTAAAGTTAAACAAAACTATTTTGATCAAATTTCAAGCAAAATTTTTTTAAACCAGAAGCAAAGGATCAACTGAATTTATGCTTATAAAACATGCCTCATTCAATTTGTTTTCTTTATAGGAAAAATTACCCATTTTTGTGTGTAAGCTTAGATAAAATGCAACAAAAAAGCTTGCGTTAATTATGAATTCTTAGACAATTCTGCAAAATTGTAAAAACATGCTTTACGAAACACCTGCACTGTTTTTTTTCTCCAATTGCATTGCAATATTGTAGAGCATTAATACCAAAGAAAGAACCTTTATTTTTGTTTAGTTAAAGTAAACTAGGTGTTAAAATTTTGATTAAATTTTAAATTTTTTTTTGAAAATAGATACAAGGTATGGAAAAAAAATCAGTCTTTACAATTTTTCAGAATATAAGTTCAAACCTTCTAATTAAGAGTAAAATTAAAACGCACATTTAAATATATAGATAACAGAACGCTTTCTTTTTTACCATAAAAAAAATTATAAATTTGTTTAATTTTGGCACAGTTTAATCACTTTACATTTGCCAATTTTGTCACCTATTAAAAATCAAAATCTTTTAAAAAATACTAATTTAAAATGTATTTATGAATTTCTCTGAAAGACTAATATTATTTAAAAAATTGTTTGAGAGACCAATCTCTTTCAAATATATTTACAAATAAATGATTTATATTTTCAGTGTTAAGATAAAAATATCATAACCTTCAAATTTGCAAGGCACAGGTTTCTTGACATTTAAACGAGTGTCCATTAAAAATAAATGCGAAAGAAGAATTTTTTTTCTTCCGAAATAAGATTTGCAGGTAAAAATTTAATGGTGCTGGAATCTAGCTGGTGTATATGTTATTTAAATTTTTTATTGTAATAAAAAATAGCTTTGAAAAAAAATAATGAAATTAAAACTGATTAGATGCATTATTGAAATTGTTGGCATTACGGCTCCTATGCTCATTAAAATTTCTCATGGAATATAAAGACTATTTACTAAGAATCAGATAATTCAAAAATGTTTAATGATCTTATAAACTTCCCTTGTGTTTTTTCGTTATTGCTCCTTAGTGATTAATTTATTGTAATGTAATTTTATTTTCCATCTTGTGTCTAAACTAACAAGGATACTTATTTGGAGAATTGAAACAGCTAATTTTGTTACATTAATAAGAAATATTTCTTCGTTTGCTTTTAAGAATCAATTGGAAGGTATATATGCATTATAAAATTAAAATAAAGAACAAAAAATATAGAAAATTAATAAACTTTATTTTATTGACAAGTCAGAGTAATTCGTTTTGCTATACATATACAGAAATATACATACAACTTGAGCAAGTAGTCCAAAAACCATTTATGAGTTTTTTTTTAATAGAAAAAACCGTTTAAGTATGAGCGTGACCACACAGAATGAAATAAAAATTATAGAGGGAAGCACACATAATTAAATCCGTCGAACTGGTTTGGATTGGGTGTATAATATTAATTTAATAAAATTGCTAAAATTATTCTTAAATAAAATGTTATTGGAAGGAATTGAATACATAGGATACTCCGTTAATTTCCTGAATTAACTATTATAACAGGAAGGAATTTTTAATCTAATTATACAAAGGGAGTTCAAGAATATGTAAAATTATTTGTTGAAATAGGTATGTGTTTCTCAAAATTCATAGTTTGTACAGGATATGACATGTTACTATTAATGTATGAAACACAGGAATTCTAAAGAATGTCCAGCATTTTTAAGCAAAGTATGAAACGAGAATTATTACATTACCCAATTGCATAAAATGCCTAGGAATTCTATAGAATAAATTATTTTTAGGCAAAGTAAGAAATTTGCGTTTGTTTACTTTGCCTAATCCTTGAATAGGGTGCAAGCATTTATTCTATAGAATAAATGCTTTCAGATTAAGTATGAAAAATTAATGTTTACTTTGCCAAATCATTGTATAGAATACCTAGGCATTGTGAGAAATACATAGCTGGTGTATCATTAGCCATTCTATAAAACGCATATGCAATGTGTGAAATATAAATCATTTCATGCTTTACCAATTGATATTCTATATAATGAATAGGAATTCTACAGAATGCAAGGTTATAAATATTGGCAGTAACAAATACAAGTCTCAAATTTTTAGTTAATAACTTACAAATTGGAAGTTTTTTATCATTACTTATGAGTATAAAATTTATGTACAATATTGTACTTAATTTATTGCTTCCAAAAATCATTTGGACTTTCATTTTAATATTTGTCAGATATGCTTGCATAGTACTAATTTATTGCTTCTAACAATCATTTAGACTTTCCTTTCAATAATTTGTCAGACATGCTTACATAGCTGCCAATATGAAAAGGTAAAAATTTAATATATTTTTTGAAATAACAAAAGTTTCATACTAAAAGTTGCTAATATCTAAAATATTGTAAACACTGGGAATTTTTTGTAGTCTATAAAACAAAAAATATTTCATGAAAAACTATAAAATTAAATTGACAACAATATTTCTCTTTTATGATATAAATAAAATATAGGTTTTAGCTATTTTTATTATATTTCTGAATTCTGATATTGAATTTCTGATTCTGATATTGAATTTCATTTCAAATTTATTTAAGAAATTGAGTCCTGAAATTTTTAGAATATTTCAAAAAGCAAAGCTTTAAGGTAATTACTATAATGAATCCATCATTTAACAGACAATAATCTGAGTAGTAAAATAAACACCCCTAACTACAAGGAATTATTTATAATATTCAAAATACAGGAAACTTTTCTGATTAATCCGGGTGAAACTGACAAATGAGTTGGCAGCTATGTGTTCAGAACATTGAGGTACTAAGTCATAAAAGTGCACATAATTATAAAAAAAGGTTTTTAAAGCCAAGTAATAAATTTTAACAAAAAGCATTATAAAGTAATAGGCAGCGACAGATTAAGATGGATGCTATGACGAAGAGAATAGTTATTAGGATCTACAATTGCAGTCTAATTGAGGCGGCATAACTTTTTTAACTGCATATTATTGTATTGCAGGAGTTACTATTTTCCCCACCTGCTCCCAGACAGAAAAGTGCTAAATGTGTAACTTTCTATCATTAACTTAATAGTATTTTACAAAACAAGATGCTAAAGTGACATTTTTACAGGTGCGTAGCCAGATTTAGAAAAAAAAAAAAAATTCCTTTTTTAAGCACTTAAAAAATATTCTTAATCTCTTTCTAAGGGAAAAAAAATCATAATTAGGAACTGTGCAGTAACAAATTTTTTTATCGTATAATGTTCTTAATTTATAATCATAAAAATTTTTTCAAAAACTTTACATGATCATGCTAAAATAACTAGTTTCTGATAAATATTGCAGAGAAAAAATCTCCTTTTTAAAGATAGAAAATTAAGCGCTTTTTACAAATCCCGAATAAAAAAAAAAAAAGCACCTTTAAGGGCTTTGAAAAAACGCAAATCAAAAATAAACACTTTTTAAAAATGCTACACACCCTGTTATAATAACAGTTCAAATATAAAATGTTATTTGTTTAAAATTTTTGTACTGATTGGAACATGAAAATTTTATATAGAACATTCCAGAAAACATCTGGATAAACTATCGTAAAACAATTTAAGAGCTTAGTGTAAGAAAGTCTTGTTTTGGAAACGGCTTTTTGACGTTTCTATAAAATGTCACGAATAACATATAGTGAATTTATATACCACTTGTAGATTTACTAAATGTTCGTCTTCCAGTAAGCTCTTCAATTATGCTAAGCATATCAAAAATAGAATGAAATATAAATTCATTTGCAAAAACTTAATCTCAAGACACCAATTAATATTGCAGGTCATAGTACTGAATTTTTTTTTCATAATCCTTATTTAGAATAAATTAGCTCAGTCATTTACATTATACCAAAATTAAGATATATCCATCAAATTATAGAAAGCTCCCTTTATCGAATCAGTGCTCATAAAATAATTTTATTTCATCCAGCACAAAGAAAAATGGAGAGCCTGTTCAATTATTAAATAGATAAGAAATACTATAATTAATTAAATATAGTACAATATATTAACTGTTGTGCATATCCTGCATTTTACAGCTATCACTTAATAAAAGTATCATTCAACATAATAAGTATGATTTTTAATAGCAAAATTTTGGGTAATATTTATACATTCATAGATACAAAGAAAGGTTTATCAATCTTTTTTGTGATTGTATTGATTTTTGCGTAATAATCAATTTTAGGATTACAAACTTGCATAGGAAGAAAAAAGGTTTTCATGTCTGATACATTAATTCTAGGTTAATCATAGTTGAGGTTGTTATCAAATGTTTCATCTGTCAAATACATTGGATTTGATGAATTTTAATAACTTGACCTTTGTAGTGATTGACCTCAATGATTCATCAGATTTAGATCTTTTTTTTTTCCTATTGACTACACTTTTTACCAATAGCTTAAAAATGAAGCATTTAATTTTTATATTTACAATACAAGTTTTTGAATTAATATTTTTTAAACAAGCAAAACTTGATATTTATAAAAATAAATTTGCAAAAATGCATCACTATTTTAATGTTTTCAAAAATGTGCATTAATTGTAACACGAAAGCATATAATTATGTTTATCAGAGGTGGTTGTGACACAAAAGTGAAAAAAACTAAAAATTTCATGTGCAAAATATTGATATCAAGTTAAAAATTTATGTGCCATAAATGTTTCATTTTTAACTTAATTTTTATATACGAATCGCAATGCGTAGCTTTTAAATTACGTATAAATATGAAAATCGATGTTTAATACTACAACAGCTTGAGTATGAATCACAATATTGGATCTTAAAAATGCGTGAATACAAATTGTGACATTCAATTTAAACTTGCGTAAACATAAATCGGGCTATTGGATTATTAAATCACATGAATAGGTATAACTTTTTAATCAGGTAAATACAAAATTCGATGATTGATATTAATATTGTGTGAATAAGCCTTGTGATATTAGCAGATTCCGATGAAGTTCCAAACATTCAAAATGGCGAAAATCTGCCAAATAAATGAATCTAATTAGTGGAAGAATCCCGTGTATTGAAATGTCTCGTTAACAGGATATAGCAAAAGTTTCAAAATTATGCCAGACTATTACGTTTTTGCTTCTCAGTGGTCCGTAAACCAATGGTCTCGAGACACAATGCGATACCTGAAATTTTTGAGGAAAAATCACATGCCCTGTTTCTAATTTTTAGGTCCGAAAGAATGATATGAAAAACCCGGAATACAATTACCCCTGGTTTATAATACAATTATTATTTTTCTTTCGAGTCGTGCGACAAAAGTTTTATACCCCAATTATTACACGGAAGAATTTAACAATTAAAATGGGTTTTTTCAACTTTTGTGTCTCTTGAATTCCTAATGCTTAATTGAGATACGTAAAACTCATTGCTAGGAAAATGCTTAAAGAAATTTAAGCAAGATATCTACCATTTTTGATAAACTATTTATAATAAAAGATAATTACAAAATAGAAGGGAGAATCTGTATGTATACTTCTTAAAAATATTTAAATCACCAATATTGTATTATAGTAGTAATTTAACAAAGAAAATTTTTTTAAAAAATGTTATGAAATTGCATTTGAAATCAACATATTTATTTCAATTCCCTTTTTACTAAAGTTTCGTTCCTACAGCTGTCTTACTATTTCCTAAAGAATTTTTTGAACAATCAATCAAATTTAATAGTTGTCGGAAAGGAACATTTAATAGAAATCTTTTCATAACAAATGAAAAATAAATTTTCAAATAAATAACATACAGATATTGGAACAATTTATATATATAAAAAAACTTGAAACACAAGACACATTTATAGTTTCCCCCTTTTTCATAAGTCATAATTTCCTTTGAATTATTTCGTCGAAGAAAAAACTTTTATACAACAATATTTATAAATACATATATAAATTTTTTAAAAAAAAATTATGATGCACAAAATAAATAAATTTCAAAATGCACAAAGTAAGACGAGCAAAATGTGACAATATATACACACTAAATTCATTTTTCTATAAATGTTAATGCAAATTCACTATAAATTTGCTTTTGTGTCAAAATTAGTCCAATATCACTGAAGGTTGCTAGAAAACCTATAAATTTTCAATGCAAAATAAAGATATTCAAAATAGAAAGATAACAGTAAGAAACTAACATTCCAACAATTGTCTTTTTGCTATGTACAAACTAAGCTTTTCACATATAGTTACTATAAAAAAAGAGTACTAACAAAAAGGTGATGCAGTTGGATCTATTGTTTTAAATCTATCTTTCAAATTTCCATCACTGCTATTATCACAATCAATATTGGAACTATCACTTAGAAGAAAACTTGGAATTGAGCTACTATCAGAGGAAGATAAGTTGGGAGAATTGGAAATCCTATCAGATTTCAGAGTAGTAGTCCGTTTGGGTCGTTGATTGTAACTATTGTAGGAATTATTTGGTGGGACTGTAGCATCGCAAGAATTAAGTGGTGAGGCATAATCCATACTACTTTTTCTATTACGATGAACAGTCCGTTTTTTTTCTTCACTTTTGTCGGAAAGCCTACGTTTCTTGGGGATAGTTTTAGCATTTTTTGGTTTATCTTCGTTTTCTGCAGTCTCTGTTTCAACGAGTCTCGAAGCATCTGAAGAGTTTTTGGACTCGGCCACGTTCTTTTCGCCTTTGTCCGAAAGTCTGCGTTTTTTAGGGATACTTCTGGCATTTTTGGGTTTTTCCTCCTTTTCCACAGTCTCCGTTTCACCTGATGGAGATTTCGAAGCGTCAGACAAGCTTTTGGGCTCGACTGGTTTTTTGCTCGCAGCAAGCTTAGAGAGGGGTTGCGTCTTACGCTCGACTAAACTCTTCTCGGAGGAAGCTAGTCTGAGGCGCCGGGGATCGACAGGGTTGTGAAGCTTTGCCATTCGCGGATCCGCTATAGCGCGTGGCAAGTGGCTTGCGGGAGTGGGTTTTATTTTTTTGATGATCAGGGGAGGAACTATGGGGAGGTCGTCACCATCATGGGAGGGTGATTCTTTGGGAATAGCAATGAATTCTCTCTCAGGTGATGGAGACTTTTTAAAAGAAGTTTTGCCGCTGAACTCGAGTTTCGGAGGGTCGAAACTGTTTTCAGAGTCGGAATCTGGTTCAGACTTAATAGATACATTGTCACTTTTTTCAAGAACAGGCGGTGCAGTGCTTTTTTCTAAAACGGGCGGCTGCGCCATTTTCTTTTCCACAACAGGTTCAACAAGGGCATTTTCAAGGATTGGTGCAGTTTTAAATTCTTGCTGAGGGGGTGATTTAATGGTTTCTACTATCGTTAGATGGGGCGGCGTATCGGAACCAGAATTACTACGAGAGTCTCTCCTGATAGTTCTCGGATCACAAGCTCTTTGGGCAGACATAGGAAGCGGATGTTTAACTTCTTGTGTATTTCCTGAAGACTTAGTGGAAGGATTGCTTTCAAATATGTTGATGAAAGAATCTGGCTTTTCATATTTTAACAGAAGTTCTGGCATTGGAGGAACATTTTTTGGTGGTGGTGGTGGAGGTTTACTGATTTCTTCCTCTTTGCCATTGCTAATTGGAGTTTCAATTTTTGGAGCAGGCTGGAGATGTTTACGAAGACGTGGATCGTTCAGCAACTTTGGGTTTGACTGACTAGCATGTAAATAAGGTGTATAATTAGGGGGTCTGGTATAGATGCCATGCAATTTGTAGGGCACACTGTCTTTAGGAAATTCATTTGGAAACATATTAGGAGGTTTAATCACTGAGTTTAGATCTAACGAAGGAGAATTATTTCCAGTATTATTATCACTTACAACTGGTTTAGGAGCATTTGAAGTTACTGGAACAGCAGGTGCAGTTCGTGGATCTCTGTTTTTAAGTCGAGGATCCATAGGAGCAGGTTTAGGAAGAGTTTCTTTCGACCCAAAACTGTCAGAAGGAATTGCAACAGGATTAGGCAACAAAGTACGACGCTTAACATCTGGTATCATAGGAGCTCCAGGTATTGAAAGAGCTGGTGGAACTGTAACTGGTTGAGTAGGGGGTGGAACAGATCCTAATATGTCTTTTAGAAATGGTGCTAATAAATTGGGTTGTTGTGATCCAGTTGTAGTTTTAGTTCTTTCCATAGTGTTTTGTTGAATTTTGTTGAGCATTGCCATCAAATTTACAGCAGGTTTGGACTCAACTGGCTTTGGTGGAGGTGGCTGTGAAGAAAAAATGTATAAATTACAATTTTAAACAATAAGTTAAACATTGTTACTTTATTAGGGAATTATGGAATGCTTTTTTAAAAAAATTCTTACTGTTTTTTTTTAAAAAAATTAGTTAATCATGCAAGCTTGCTGTCAGGTTAACATTTATCAACATGGAACATCTATTTACAGTGTTCATTGATTTATACCAACAAGTTTTTTTAAAAATTATTTATTAATAAGGCATCATTGTAATTGTTTCCAAGGTATTCTAATAAGAGAAAAAATTTTTAAATTGTATCAACTCATTAACACAGCGAAATTAGATTAGTACTGAATAGCAACTGATTCCTAGCAAACCACAATTTTAGTAGTGCAAATATAAATTCATTTCTCGTGTCCAGAAATATTTATAGCAAAAAAAGAAAAAAAACATATTTATCTATAATAAAAGTAATATATATCTATATAAAAGGATACTACTTATTTTGATATTTTACAAGTTAAAAAATAATAAATGAAATGCAAAATGAGTTTTTAGATTTATTTTCCAGCTTCTTTCTAAACATTAAATTATGATGTATTTCTATTCCATTTTCAATTAATTTGAATCATGCATTTATAAGGACTTTTTCCTTAGGTTTTTTTTCCATATAATTTTAGAATTAACATATTAAAGACAGCAACTGCTGCGTATTTAAAAAGTTTATATCGATTCCAAAATAAAAATGAATAAAAATTCCTCGTTAACGAACAATAAAATATATAAATCTCTAAGAAGAGTGAAATATGTTATCATTCAACAACAACAAGATGGGGGAGAGCAGTGAAAAAGCTTAGCGTAAGAGTTCACTTTCTATAGGTGAAGAAATTTAAAATATCCGGAACATGAGCATATTTTTGGGGGGAGAATTAAAAACTGGAATATTATTCTATATCTTTGGTTTACAAGAGTAGCAAGCTCCTTAAATAAGTTATAAGTCTTTATTTATTCTTCTTCTACAATACACCAAATAAATTGTTTATATTCATACTCCGCCTCTCTATCACTTCAAATTGTAGCGCTTTCTTACTTTAAATCACTGGCATAGACTCTACCAGTTCCCTTTGTACCCTCCGACTTAAATAATAATTGAATCATAAATCAGGGTGCATAGCCAAATCCCTTAACAAAAAATAAGCACCTTTAAAGTACTTTTTTTTTATTATATACATTTACTAAAGGCAAAATAACTTTCAAAGACTTGACATGATCATGACCAGGGGTCTGTATGGGCCGAATTTACTACCGTTTAGCGGTACCTTCACAAATTCAACTTTAGGAAAAACGGTAGTTTCACAAAATAAATTTTCTTAAAATTTTATTTTTTTATCCCTTAAGAAACGATAAATCCATATTTTTGTGTTGATTTTTCAATATAATTGTTAATTGTTCACAAATTATGTCAACATTTTCACAAAATAGGTACCTCTCAGAAAAACCTAGACAGACCCCTGATGACAAAACAACTAGTTTCTGACAAAGATCTCTTTTCTTGATTACATTAGCCATCATAAAAAGATCGAAAGATTTCTCGGTTCGATTTCAGAGGGTGAAAGAAAAAGCCTGAAATGGAGAATATCTTGCAAAATGCAGCAGAGTTGCACACGAGAGTGCTAGAACCTCACCGTACCTAGCTCAGTAGACGCACATGCGGACTCGCAAGTATAAATCTTAAAAAATATTTGAGGAAAATATTTTATTTGCATATAAAGCAAATCAAAGGCACTGACTAATCAATAGCCATACAGTCAAATCTAGCCAGCAAGGTAACTCACGCGTCTCCAACATAGTTAGTTTTTTCACCATAGGTTAGTTTTTTTAGGCTAGACTACATATATATTTAATAGAATAGCTCTTCAATATAACAGAGGGTAAAAAAGAAATCAATCTTAGAAAAACCCACTTTAGGGTGGGTTTTACTGCGTAGGTGGATTTTTTTCAACCCTGCACGTGAACTGGATTCTATCATGAGGTACCTTTTGATAGATGAAGGTTGACATAGTTGATATTTATATCCCCACAAAACTTTTATTGCCTGATCAGAAAATCAACATAAACCAACATAATTTTTCTACTTACAGCTTGTTGAATTTTCTTCAATACATCAGTCAAAAGTTCATCAGAGTCCTCATCATCATCTTCACTGCTGTACCACTTAGTTTCATCAGGTTTGGAATCCTCTTTTTCTTCATCATCATCATCCTCACACTCTTTCTTAATTTGAGATTCTGTACTTTCAGAAGTATTGAACTGTTTCTGCTGATTGTGCTGCTGGACTCTCATAAACAGCTCTCGCTGCTTCCGAGGCAAGTGACTGGGTATGACGATAGACGGAGCAGGCGGTTCGACAGCAATATTGGCGGTTCCCGCGTCGCTTTTTTCTTTAAAATGCTTATTGGAATCTTGGTTAGAAGCTTCGCTGTCACTTTCTTTGTTTTCCATTACAGATGAGGCAGATTGAGAAAGGAATGGAGGACAATCGACGGAAGATTCCATTTCACTGAACTGGGTGGTTTCGTCAAACTTTATATCATTTGAGAAATCTAAGTCAGAATGAGTATTTTCTGCAAAAAATAAAATAATTTAAGCTTTTAGATACATCAGGAATGAGATTTGCAAAAAACCAGAAAATAACAATTCAATAATGCTATGTGTAAAATATATTTTAAATTGAAAAAAAAAAAAATTTTAAGTTAGAGCAAGAAAAAAAGTATGTCAGAAATATATACAGTACAGAACCCGTTATCCGGAATTCAGAAAACCGGAAAAAAATTTGATAAATTTTCCCGCCACTTAAAAAAAAAAATTTTTTTTTTCCTCATAAAATTTTAGGATTTTTCTTTCTTTTTTGAAAGATGTTTACCTTACCATCATTTCAGAAATAATCATTAGAGTATTACATTATCGTTTTTTCTTCTTTTTAAGATTATTACCAAATATTTTTTTTAGTTGGGTTTAACAATTAAAAAAAAAACGGCTTTTTGTAGTGATTCAGAAAACCGGAAAAATCAGTTATCCGGAATAGCGATGGTCCCGATCGTTCCGGGTAATCGGTTCCCTACTGTACTACGGTGTGCAGCCAGATTTACAATAAAAAATAAGCACCTTTTAAGTACTTTTTCAGCACTCAAAAAATATTTTTAATCACTTTCCAAAAAATATCACAATTAGGATCTGTGCAGTAATAAAAATTATTTTTCCTATCGTTTAAAGTTTTTAATTTATAAATATAAAATCAATAAAATTTAAAAAACATTTTCAAAAACAGAACATTATCATGATAAAAATTAATATTATCAAATTCTCTTACTGAATTTAAAGATTTACACTTACCATCAAAATCACAATTCATTTTTGGTTTAACATCGTTCATTGAGCGAGAATCTTCCCAATCAAAATCATCCAATGGTTCCTGCTTCACAGCAGGAACGTCAACATCTTCAAAGTTTTCTTCATAACTGTAATTTTTAGGGGGAGAGTTGTCATTCATATTTCTGGATGCATATAGGTGGTGCTGATTGAAGTCAGAAGGATGACTCAATCGATCAGGATGTTCTTGTTTTATCTTCGGCTTTTGCGGAGAATTCAACAAGGTTTCTTGATAAAAGTTTGGTCTGAAAATACATTAATAGTGAGCATGTAAGGAATTTATAATCAAATCGTTAAATAATTGTTTCAGCGGTTTTCACAATAGACTGAATTCTAACCAATTAAAAAATACAGTAGATATTTTGAAAGCTAATCTTGAAATGTAAGGCTCAATTTTATATAGAATTTTGTGTGATATAGATCATTTCCCATTAGTATTAAACTTCACTAAACAGGGCAATATACATTTGAAACAGATCAATATAAAAGCTTCAAAATACTTGCATCAGAAATAAATTCCAACAAATTACTAAATTTCGGTTCACAGAATTGCAATTTTGCACAGACCTTTTATAGTAAGAGGTTTATTTTAATTTATTAGAAATTAATAAAGTTTTTTTGGGGGTAAAATTTTAATAGATTATAAAAAATAGTTTTTGCACATACATTAGTTAAGTTCTAACAATTGTTAATTAATGTTCTGGAAGACACATGGAAAAGCGAAATTTGAAGAATTGAAACAAGATTACTTTATACTAAACAAGGAGTATTGTAATGCTGATTTTTACTTATAATTTAGGCAAGTCAAATTCATAGTTTTTTTCAACACCTAATGTTTTAAATATTAAGTACTTTTTTTGTTTTATTTTTGTTTGTCTTTCCGTTTTAACTAAAGCGAATCATGTTAAGGGATTGTTTCTGACAGACTTAATTGACACTTTTTTCTTGTATGGTAAGACAGAAAACAAGCAACTTAGAAAACCGAAATTCTCAACATTAAAGTCATATTTTAGAACTAAGAACCAATTTTTTTTCTTCTGTTTCTCTTGATTTTCTTTTTATTAGAACTAATATTGTGACAACATTTTTTTAAAGAGGATCAGCATTTATATTATGGCAACATTTTTTTAAAGAGGATCAGCATTTATATTATGACAACATTTTTTTAAAGAGGATCAGCATTTATATTATGACAATATTTTCCCTCTAACGAAAGCAATTCCTTTATGGTCACTTTTTCTCTTAAAACATGACGATGTGAAAAAGTTAAATTAATATTTTTATCGTTAAATCTTTCGTTTAAAAATTAAGAAGGTTTTTGTTTTAGTTTCTATCTAGCTTTCTCTTTTTTACCGACATTTTTATTATGATGCAAGAATTAAGGGGGTTTCTATTATACTTTAATCTTCCTTCTTTTCTTAAAAATACGGTAAAGACTGAAATGTTTAGCTTTAAAATTTTCTTTCAAAAGTTATGATAAATTTTTAAAAGCGTTTCTGATAGACATAATCTCTTTTAATGTTTCATGGATAATTTTTTCCAGAAAATATTATTTTTAATTAATCCTTAGTGATCTGTAATTTATTTAACATCCTTAGTGGTCACCCCACAAATAATACAACCAAGTTTTGATTATTTTACAAAAATGACTTAACTTCTTTCTTTATAAAAATATTTATTAATGATTTTTCATTATGAAAGTTGTTATTCGGCCAAATCACTATTCATTACTTCACTATTAGAAATACCTAACACATCATAAAAATTTTTTTTAATCAAAATTCATGAAAAATAAATGATTAAATTAAGTTTTAATTAAATACATTAATTTAAATTCTTTAGGAGAAGTATTTAAAAATTAGCTTCGTGGCNAAAGACTGAAATGTTTAGCTTTAAAATTTTCTTTCAAAAGTTATGATAAATTTTTAAAAGCGTTTCTGATAGACATAATCTCTTTTAATGTTTCATGGATAATTTTTTCCAGAAAATATTATTTTTAATTAATCCTTAGTGATCTGTAATTTATTTAACATCCTTAGTGGTCACCCCACAAATAATACAACCAAGTTTTGATTATTTTACAAAAATGACTTAATTTATTTCTTTATAAAAATATTTATTAATGAAATTTTTTTTTTCATTTAAAGTTGTTATTCGCCCTAATCACTTCACTATTCGAAATACCTAACATATCATAAAAAATTATTTTAATCAAAATTCATGAAAAATAAATAGTTAAATTAAGTTTTAATTAAATACATTAATTTTAATTCTTTAGGAGAAGTACTAAAAAATTAGCTTCCTGGCACAACCTTCATTTTAGATTAAAAAAAAGTGTCAGATCTAAATAATATAAAAATGAGTTTTATGCTTAGTTCGGACTCATAATTTAAAAATTAAGATTTTTTAATCAATGGATAACAAGCTTACCTAGAAAACTGTGGTGGCATTTCTTCATCTTCTTCGTCACCTTGCATTAAACTTATTTCAAAACTAGGGTGATTTTGATGTTGCAACATTTTCATTTCTTCTTGCCACCGTTTTGTTTCTTCAGATTCTCTGATTCTGCGAGGGGGTGATCCTAAAAGACAAACTCGCTTTGGTGCTGGTGGAGCCTCAGATGGAGGAGTTGGAGGTTCTGGACTGCGACTACGATGTCGTTTTCTCTCCCTCTCAATGCCCCTATCATGATCTCGCTCGCGCTCGTCTTCTCTAATAAAATCATCCCTGTGGTGGTCTCGATCTCCATGAACATGCCTCAGGTACTGCAAACACAACAACTTCATGTTAATAATATTCATATGGGTGTAGCCAAATCTTTCAACAAAAAATAAGCATCTTTTAAGCACTCAAAAATTATTTTTAAGCACTATATACATTAACAAAATGCAAAATAATTTTCAAAGACTTTGGATGATCATGAGAAAATAACTAGTTTCTGACAAAGAACTCTTTTCTTGATTACATTAACCGCCGTAAAATGATCGGGAGATTTTTAGGTTCGAAATCAGTAGGGTGGAAAATGAAGTCTGAAATTGAGAATATCTTGCAAAATGCAGCAGAGTTGCACACGAGAGTGCAATAATCTCACCGAATGCAGCTCAGTAGACGCACTTACGGACTCACAATTATTTCATCAGACATGTTAAATGATTGGTGCTTTCATACGCTATGAACCGACGGTATGCCGAAATGAATTGTGGAAACGTTGAATAGAACAAGGTGAAAAGCACTCTTTTGCATAACATGTGTCGAAAATTGACATGGTAACGAAAAAAATCTTATTTTTGAAAAGGGGAAATTAAGCACTTTATAAAAACACCCAATGAAAAAAGCACCTTTAAGGGCTTTTAAATAACAAAAATTGAAAATAAACACTTTTTAAAAATGCTACGCCCCATGGTAATGTGAGAGCTTACATTAACAGCAGAACCACAAAAAAAAACTACTCTTTTAAATATTTAATCAGAAAATTGAATGAATTACAGACTAGTTTTAGGGCGACTCAAATTAAATAATGGTTTGTGTGTCGAACAACCATAAAATAATAGTCAGTGTCCTCCCTAGGACCAGCAATGAAAGTAAAGAGATGGTTAGTAATGCAATGGAATTGGAAATCATAATTGGCATACGAATCGTCAAGAGTAATTTTGTATTATTTGCACTGGGTCATCCATTAATCAAAACAAATTTAATACTTTTAAAATTTAAACTTAAATATATGTTTATTATGATAATTTATAAATATTTCACACAAATCTTAAAATAATACTTACATCCGCTAAAACTTTTTTCATTTCATCTGTCAAAGGGTCATGTGAAAATCTGCAATCTTCTTTGGCATAGCACACAGAACCAGTGTGGTAAAATTTACAGGGAAATTCTCTTAGTTTGCATTAAGGAAAAAGCATGATAAAAAACATATCTATAGCTACTATATTATTTAGAAGAATATTTTACACATTACTACAAAATCATAATAGCTATGTATTAATTAAATTTAACAGGAATGATAATGCAAAATAACAAGAGGCAACACAAATAAAATAATTTTCTTAAAAGAGTGCAGTGCACTCAAACTTCAAAATTGAAAGGACTTTTGTTGAAAGTAAATTTTATCAGCTAGCTACATTTTCGCTGAAATTATCCTTGATCAAATTCAAACGGGGAAAAATTATAACTTAACGAAACATTTAAGTAAATGTTCTTAGAATAATATATTTTTAAAATTTCCTTTTAAAAAATCTGCTTATCTCAACCGATTATGATTTTACGATGAACTTAGAATTTAATTTGATTAATTTAGAGTTTAACTTGATTGATTTAGAGTTTAACTTGATTGATTTTTATACATCTAGTTAAGTGGTAGATAAAAATAATTATCAGCTGTGTGGTTACTTAACAATTATAAATGGTTCCCCTTTAATATAATGCTTTAATAATAGATAAGATTATCTTTGCTGAATACTTTAAATTTTAATATAAATTTAAAACAATTTTATCTTTTAATTTTAACCAAGCCAAATGACCAAAACTTAAATAAATTAGTAAATAATTCCTTAATTATCCACGTTGAAAAATCTAAATTGCAAGTAACTGATTTCAATTATATTATTCTATGGCTTTAATGTTTTATTTAATTAGTTTTTATACTTTTTTGAAAAAAAGTGCAATATAAAGTTATTGATAATATGATTATTTTTCAACAAACTTAAAAATATTAAAAACATCGGAAAATGATAGTAAAAATAATAATAATAAATACAGAAAGAAAGGAAAATAATTAGTATACTGAAAATCACTGATCTGAGGTAATACAGAAGGACCTTAATTATCGTAACCTTATTCACCTGAATATTTTTGCTATTGAAATTATTTCTCAATTTATTATTATTTTTCGAAAATTTAGGTTTGCCTTTGCCTTTTTTTCCCCTTCAAAATATATGCTGTTAGACCAAAGCAATATCCCTTGTTATTAATTGAGTACGAAATATACTATCAACTAAGTAACTACTTTTTTGTTTCCCATTTATTAAATAAAGTCAAGAGAAATATCTAATAAATAATTAAAAAATAATGAACTCAAGTAAATTAGGTAAGCGATTGAGGATCTAAAAATAAACATTTTAAAACAAAATAATGTATAATAGTAAGTATCTCTGAAAAGGATATCATGCATGTATACACAATGTGATCCTTTGTTACAGTGTCCACTAAGATAAAATTTACACAGTTCCTTCTTCTTGTATCTCTCTGGTACATTGTGAGAAAATGGACAATCAGCTCCCTAAAAATAAAACACTCATTAGAAACAAATTTAGAGAAATTTTAGTTCCATATGCTAACTAAATATTATGCTTACAAACAATTTCTAGAATAACTTTTAAAATAAAAACGTTTTGCTATCGGCCTTTGGCAACAAGCCTGATTACATTTCAAAATTATTTACAACAACAATATAGTATAACTTTAATGGTAACCAAGCCAAATACACAGCACAACTGCATTTAAATATTCTAATTCCTTAATCTCTCTTCCAATCCTAACATCTTAATTAGTTTTAAGCAGTATATTAATTTTTTTCACAGTTTAGCCATAGCCTGTACACAGTACTTAGATTTCACTTTTAACTATTTTCAAGAGTTAAAAGTTATGAATTGAATTTAGAAAAATGTTTAAATCTTTCTAGTAGTCATTAAATCACACATGCCACCATAGCAGTATTTATGTTAAAATTTTTTACAGCCATTGATGATTAAGAATTTATTAGTTACTTTCTACTTGATCGGCACATCATCCCCAATTAAACAAGAACATTCAAGTTATTTTAAGGGATTCAACAGAGTTGTTAAATTTTATAATAATTTAAAATTTACAGCAAAAAAGTAATATAATTAGCATAATTTCCTTAATATGATTAAATTTCAAATTTATTTTGTAATGAATAAATTTAATGTTTGTTAATCCACAATTTTGTTAGTTGATAACGTATAAAATACTTAAAATTTTACATCAATTTAGTTGGAAAGGTCAGAAAAATTTTTCTTTTCAAAAAATGAATCCTTAAGTGTTTATTAAATTTTAAGAAATGTTTCTTATTAATAAATAATAATTTAGAATTTTTAATTAAGCAGTCACTATTTCAAATGTAACTTAACAAAATTTTCTAATTTTGCCCTATAGCTCATGTTACACCAGAATTAATTTATCTTATTCCAAGCTTCTCACATTACAGGAAAGATTTTATTGTTTCTGAAAAATGAAACGATAAGAAAATAGAAGTAATTACTTTTGCACATTTTCCCTCTTTAAAGTATTTACAAGGTTTTCCTCTAGCTGCATCTTTTCTATATCTCATCACTCTATGGCCTTTTGCATCTTTTCTTGTAATAGCTTTTCGACTGGACTTCTTAGACTTTTTGGATGACTTTGATCTTTTGCGTCTTTTATCATCCCTGTGAACAATAATAAAAAAAATATGTTGGAATAAAATTTCATTTACTGAAACATAATCAGGAATGTCGAAATTTTGCCTATAAACTAGTCACAAATTAAATTTTTCAAGAAACAGATCAGTAATTGCATTTAACAAATGATGAAAATGAAATCAAAATATAGTATTTTAGAAGGTTTGGAATATTTGTAAATTAAATTGAAAAAAATTTAGATTTTAGGAAAGATATTTAAATTGAACAAGACTGAAATAATATTAGACTTTAAAATGTTTTTAAATGATACTAAATTTTAATATATTAACATTAAATTTTTTTGGTTAATTTTAAAAAAAAAATAATTAAGTTCTTCGTAAGTCACACTTCTATTTCAATAATGAATTAATATCTAAATGAAAAGCTAGTATTAAATTATTACAGGATTTTTTATATTTATTTCAAAAGGTATCGACAAGTTAGAAATTTTTAAATCGAATGATCAGATTTGAAAAGTTACACATAATTATCTTGAATAAAAAATTTGCTATAACATATAACAGAAACAGCTACCCTAAGTTTGAAAAATTGAATTTCATTCTTCTCGATTTATAAAAAAGCTTAATTCTTCAAAATCTAAAAAACTATGAACATTTAACATGCAAGTTTCTTCCATACTCGATTCTTAATAAGTTAGATTTAAATAAAATGTTATACAGATGTCGAACCTAATGTTTTATAAAAGTTTCATTTCATTCTTTATTTAAAAGAAGTATTGCAACATTTAGCACATTTAATAAGCTTTCTTCGCTAAGATTTTAACTATTTTGTTCTTTAAATCCATTAAAGAAAAAAAATCTAAAATTTTAGATTTAAATTAAGTTTGCTGAAAATATCATATTAGTCAAATATGGTTTAAAAATTAGTCAAATATAGTTAAAATAAAGCTTTTTTTTTTAAATAATGAAGAAAAAATGCAACATTACAGCATGGTTGTAGCCCACTTTTCTTATCAAGCATGAATTTCATGATGAAAAAACACTGTCAATATTCAATTCTTACCGTTTTTTTCGATCAGGGGAACTAGGTGGCGTACCCCTATAAGCTTCAAGTTCATTTCTGTAGTCTATGGGTTTGCTGTCTGATTTTTTATGTTTAGGAGATTTAACAAACCAGCTTTCATTTTGGTCTGGATTGTTTTCAGTTCGATCATGATCTATAAAATTACCTTGTCTTTTCTGAAAAAGAAAAAAAGAAAGTTATTTCCAACTAATAATTAAAAGAATAAAAAATAATTGTCGATTTACGTTATTCGATCAAAGGTATTAAAGGGATATTACAAATATGATACTATACATATTATAAATTAAAAAATTTGTATATTCTTTATATTATAGTTTTTTTCTTTGGTTTATTATTTACATTCATTACACTTTAAATGATCATAACTTTTTCAAGAATTTATTATTCCGAAATCTCAGAAACAAGGTCAACAAACAGTATTAATAAGTGAACTCTCAAAGTTGATCTCTATTATTAAGCTCCAAATAGGAAAAAAAATAAATAAAATTCCTCATAAACAAACATTAATCTTCTTGTCTATCATAAATACTTGTATCAGACTGATAAAGTTTAAAATTTCTACAACTGCAAAAAGCTGGAAATTGTATAAAACTATAGGCAACTTTTTTCTACAAATACTTGAAAGTTAATAAAATATTTAAAAAAAAGATACTCGTTTTCAAATGATATTAAAAATCACTTTAATGCTTTATAATCAATGCTTTAAACTTCAATCATAAAATTTATTATTTCCAAACAAAATTTGGATACTTTTTGGACACAAAAGGAATAAAATTTTGCAATAAAAAATAATACTTGCCATTTTATGAGGACTGATACTTTTAGTATGATTAGTGGGAGGATTGACCGGCCCTTCCACATTTTTAGCCTGATTGATTAACTGTTCAATATTTTGCAAACAGCTTTCATCAAGAGCATCCTTCAAGGAACCTATAAGAAATCAATTAATTACATGATTGACTGGGGTATGGCGATAAGTAATTAAAAGTTCCCTTCAATATTTCTGACAGAGAAAGTTTTAGACATGTTAAGTCAAAAACAAGATCATTTCAAACCTATATGCTATAAATGCGGAGACTCCAACCTCTGGTCATCAGAGTTGTCAGTAATGATCATAAAACTTTCAGTAGTTTTACAACAAAATATGTCTGGGCAAACGTAAGAATTATGAAATAATTAGTGATTCGCATTTTAAAAATTTTACGTGTCACATTACTATTGTATATAAAATATTAAAATTTTAAAAACTAGGTGGAAATGGCTGATAATACAGTAGGGAACCGATTATCCAGAACGATCGGGACCATCGCTATCCGGATAACTGATTTTTCAGGTTTTCTGAATCGCTACAAAAAGCCGTTTTTTTTTTTATTGTTAAACCCAACTAAAAAAAAAAAATATTTGGAAATAATTTTAAAAACGATGAAGTAATACAGTAATGATTATTTCCAAAATGATGGAAAGGTAAACATCTTTCAAAAAAGAAGGAAAAATCCTAAAATCTTAAGAGGGAAAAAAAAAAAAAATTTTTTTTTTTAAAAAATGGCGGGAAAATTTATTGAATTTCGTTCCGGTTTTTTGGTTTTCCGGATAACCGGTTCTGTACTGTACGATGAATAATTAAAATAACTGCCAAGAAATTAGAAATAACTGTTATAACAGTGATAAAAAAAAACTTTAACAACTGAGGAAAATTACCACAAAAACAATGTGGATTCATGACGGAATAAGAGTCATTACTGAAGCACAAAATTTGTGGGAGTAATAACTGTGAATGAAAAAGATCAAAACCATGCTTTTGTACAATACGTGACGCAAATCAACATGGCAAAGAAAAAAAATCTAATTTTTGGAAAGGAAAAATTAAGCACTTCTGTTGAAAAATGTGTTTTTGTTTTGATTGGAGTTACATTAATCTTCAAAAGGTATTTCTATAAACCAAATACAGACAAAAATATAATGAAGTTAAGTATGCAGATTCCTTAGGAAAATTCTGTTCAAATTTGGTGAATCTACATTTTTCTCAGTTGTCTGGTCGAATAATACTGAATACAGTTAATATTTATTTTGGGGAGTTGGAACTGCTAAAAAACTGTTTTGTTCTATTTAATAAAGTCATTCTAAAGTATAACAAATAATAATATAAAAGAGAGAATGATTGTGGTTTTTTAAATTGTGTTAGTACATGACACATGAGTAGTATTTTATTTCATTTTATAACCGTCGTTGAACAGCTGACTCAAATTTTGGGTTTACGACTATTAATGTTCCAACTCTATAGCCTTGTAATTTCGAACCCAATCCAGGAGACAAGGGAATTCCTGGATCAAGTATTGGGAGAAATTTGCCTTCATGGAGGACTTTTTGATGGAACTCACCTGCATTTGCGTTATTTGGAGAGGATGAACACAAGAACCTCCCACGGTTAGACTGACCGCAAGGGGACTCTAAGCCATGATCCGCCTACCACTGAGGATATTTCATGTCAGTACCGTGGTCGGTGCAAGTCCGATGCGTAATTCATATAAACTGGAATTCGAACCAGGTTCGTTGGAAGGCGAACGCTCTATCCCCTGAGCCATCGCGGCTCACATGAGAAGTATTATTAAAAATGGGTCTATACATATATAAACATATGGGAAGCATATATGGGTAACATGATTGGGTAGTATTGTTACTGATTTATTTTATATTCACTTTTTTTTATATTTTATAACACAGAATGAGTATGCAGTTATAAATAATAATAAATGTCATACTGTTAGTAAAATCTTTTTCTTCTTCTTGTTCAGCCCCAGAGTCCAATATTTCTCCTTCTTCCAAATCAACATCACTCTCACTGCTCTGGGATGAATCATCTTCATCATCACTGTAATTATAATAGTAAACTTATTATGTAACTGAAAATAGCGAACATTTAAAAAAAATTCTGAAATTAATATAAAGTAATTGTCAAATACTTCCACCAAGGTAATATTTTGAAATAATTAAGAAAAACCTAACNCCAGGAGACAAGGGAACTCCTGGATCAAGTATTGGGAGAAATTTGCCTTCATGGAGGACTTTTTGATGGAACTCACCTGCATTTGCGTTACTTGGAGAGGATGACCACAAGAACCTCCCACGGTTAGACTGACGGCAAGGGGACTCTAACCCATGATCCGCCTACCACTGAGGATATTTCACGTCAGTACTGTGGTCGGTGCAAGTCGGATGCGTAATTTGTATCAACTGGAATTCGAACCAAGTTCGTTGGAAGGCGAATCGCTCTATCCCCTGAGCCATCGCGGCTCACATGAGAAGTATTATTAAAAATGGGTCTATACATATATAAACATATGGGTTTTTACATATGGGAAGCATATATGGGTAACATGATTGGGTAGTATTGTTACTGATTTATTTTATATTCACTTTTTTTTAATATTTTATAACACAGAATGAGTATGCAGTTATAAATAATAATAAATGTCATACTGTTAGTAAAATCTTTTTCTTCTTCTTGTTCAGCCCCAGAGTCCAATATTTCTCCTTCTTCCAAATCAACATCACTCTCACTGCTCTGGGATGAATCATCTTCATCATCACTGTAATTATAATAGTTAACTTATTATGTAACTGAAAATAGCGAACATTTAAAAAAAATTCTGAAATTAATATAAAGTAATTGTCAAATACTTCCACCAAGGTAATATTTTGAAATAATTAAGAAAAACCTAACTAATTAATATTATAAGTTTAAATTAGCCTCTCAGAAAAGAATGAATTCCCATAGAATTATATGTGCGAATTGTATATGTGAATCAACTTAAACAATGTCAAGTTTAAAAAATAATATTGTAATCTTATATTGAATGCTTTATTTTTGCAATCATTTTTTTGACAACGTGCCATTCAAGAAAGTATTACAAATATTATTCAAATAGATAATTGAAAATGACAATACAATAAATGTTGATAAATTTGATTTAGGAAAGAAACTGTTGACCAATATAAGAATAACGCAAATTACTTAAATTAGAAAATATTGCAGTACATCGTTATAAAGTGATTATTTTTATTAATTTAAAAAAAAAAACTTTTTAGCTAAAGGAACCAAATAACTCCAAAAAGCATATTAAAACAGGTTCATTGCAACTGATAAGTACCTTAGAAATTAAATACCGTAATAAATAAAACCATGCTTTTGCAACAGATGAGAAATAAATACACTTAAAATTTTCAACTCAAATTAACTAAATGTAAATAATTTAATAAATGTCACAGTAAAAAAAATTATAGAATTATTATATTATTAAGTAATAGAAGTCACACTCCTTAACAAAATAGTCAGCAGAAATTTTTATTTTAGAATGTGCTTTACTTATTGTCACATATATATATTCTGCCATAAATTATAAACTTAAGAGTTACTTATTCATTGATAACATCCAATTTCATTATCAAAGAAAAACGACAAGTTCGTCTTTGCAAATACTGATTTCTAACTCAGAAGACAAAGAAACTGAGTCATATTTAACTCATATTTCAGTAGTAAAAGCTAATCCAAAAATTAAAAAACAAAACTTTACACGAGTCACTCTATAAAACTTTAATATAACTAACTCATTGATCACACTTAGCTAGAATTTATATCTATTGTAGAGATAATTATTTTTTTTCTAGGAAATTAACTATGTCAAAGTTAGAGATATTTGATTTTCTTTCATCGACTTTTAAAAAGTCAGCTGGAGAGATTTTATGAATTAAAATAGTCACTTGTGTTGTAAAAATTTTAAATTAAATTGTTTTAAAACAGATTTCTAAATATTATTCCTCATTGAGTTAAAGACCAAATGAATTATATAAAGTACTAGTCATGTTTTTTTCATTATAATGATAACTTTTAAATTCATAATCCAGCTATTACGAAGTCTATTTTAATATCAGTGTTGTACTTAATATAGGCGAAGAGCATTGAATAAATCCTTTGATTTTAAACTGATAAAAATTTACTAATTTGCAGGACAAAAAAAATGTAAAAAAATGGTGAGTTCTATTTCAAGAATAGTTTTATTTAAATTTATTTATCTTCATTAATCTTGAGTAATTATGTACTAAACTTTCATTTTATGCAAGTATAAATGAAAACATATTCAGTACTCTAAAATTTGAAATGAACGATGTTCAGCTTTGCTAAAAGAATTAATTATGCAAAAAATAAATTAACTAAAATACTGCAATAAAAAGATATTGCAAACTAACTGTAAGAAAATTAATCTCATACTATTTATAAAATATATTTTATATTTCACAAAAAATAATAAAGAAATATTTAAGATATGACTACAGGCTTAAAACACATGTGAGAAAGAAGAAAAAAAAAAAATAAAACTTTCAAGTTACAATTTGATAACAAATATCACTCAATCACTTCAGTACTTAATGTATCTTTTATTGTTTCTGTTAAGAATAATTGTATTTTAAGAATCAACAAAGTTATGTAACACACTTAACAAAGAACCTCAAAATTTTAACTTAAATAATGCTTAATCTTTTTTATTTAAATTAAAACATGAAGATATTTTAGAAATTTTTTTTCATTTGGATTAAACTTGTTTTTATTTAAATTAAGAATAAATTTACTTATTTTAAATTTAAAAAAAATTTTGACTATAAATAAACAAACAATTAAAAAAAACTTCGATTGTTATGAAGAAAGAAAAAAAAAAGACCCTACAATTAATATTTAACTTCTAGAAAGTATGAAGTTCTATAAGATATTTTTGTTTGAATAGCAATCAAGAATTTATTAAAATACATATTTGAGCTTTAACTCACAAAAGAAATCTAAACTTTTTGACAAAAGCATTAGTCGATGTGGTTCATTTTTGCTCATAATGAAATAGCAGCAGTTTGAAAACAAATATTTATTAAGTTTAATGAAAGATAGGGAGGGGGGGAGGGCTTCCTTCAATAAAGTTTTCACTTAGCTACTGGCGCCATCTTCTGATCAATTTTACGAAAGTCGTGACTCATAATTTTAATTAAATTAAATCATTTACCACTTAAATAAACTGATCTGACGATTTAATAACGAATTTGTAATAAACAAATATATTTTCACTTAAATTAACAAAAAAGAACACATCACTTATAAGAGAAGTAAGATATTAGGATTTAAAATGGCGGATCGAATGCTGAAAGGATTCTAACCTCCCCATCTCTGGTGATTTTGTCATTTCACAAGGGGAATAACTTTCTGTAATTAATTTAATATTTTCTAACATTTAATTTTAACGAAAACACGGTAAAATATAAATTCTGAACACAATATGCGAAGCATTTAACGTCAAATACAGGATGCAAGTGATTATAATGAGGTCAATCAGAACCAGAAAATGTAGAGGGTTTTTTATTGTTCTTTTCCTACACGCGCTGAGGTCATAGTAAGAAAACTAGTTTTCCTGGTTACGCTTTTATTGATTTTCAGCTGCTCTCTCAGAAATTGGAAAGCGTTTCATTTAGGTTTTTCAAGGGCTTTATTTTACTTCGAAAAATAAAATTTTTTTTGAAACTTTAATCAACCAATTTTGAAGAAAAAAAGACTAAGTTTAAAATAAATGAAAAACGCAAGATAAGTAACCAGGAAATAAAATAAAGATAGGGAGGTTTATTGATGAACCTTTAAAAAAATGTTTGATGAAAATATTGCAAAAATGGTTAAATTTTAAACTTAATGTGCAAAAGTTAACAAATGTGTTAATATTCTTCAGAATACATGTTTGTAACAAATGTAAATGGCATGAAATTAGCACGGAGAAATATATAAAACATGCAATAGTTAACAGATTATAGTTAATCAGAATTTACTGCAAAAAATAAGTAAATCGATGGAATGCTATCTAAGCAAACTTCCTAGAGTTTCAAATGTGTAAAAATTAACAGAGAGGAAAAAAATGGACGCTTTTAAAATTCTACTCTCAGTACGAAATAATGGTTTAATATAGAGCTGAAAATAACCACTCGCGATGTGTCGATTCAACNAACAGAAAAAAAAAAAAAAAAAAAGTGAAGACTTCAATTAAATGAACAATTGGTCACTTTTTTTCTTTTTGAAAATTATTAAATGATTAAAGAACATCAATTCAGGAGACTCTAAGAAACAATCAACTCGTGATGGANGTTTGTAACAAATGTAAATGGCATGAAATTAGCACGGAGAAATATATAAAACATGCAATAGTTAACAGATTATAGATGCAAAAAATAAGTAAATCGATGGAATGCTATCTAAGTAAACTTCCCAGAGTTTCAAATGTGTAAAAATTAACAGAGAGGAAAAAAATGGACGCTTTTAAAATTCTACTCTCAGTACGAAATAATGGTTTAATATAGAGCTGAAAATAACAACTCGCTATGTGTCGATTCAACAACAGAAAAAAAAAAGGTGAAGACTTCAATTAAATAAACAATTGGTCACTTTTTTTCTTTTTGAAAATGATTAAAATACATCAATTAAGGAAGACTCAAAGAAACATAATAAACTTGTAATGGAAAAATTCATGTGGAATGAGTTTTTTGACAATTCACATATTTCCAAGTTCATATGTATACATTAAATGTATTTCGCCTCCCGAAATATTTTCAGTATATTTAACTAAATTTTGTCATATATTTATATTGTTAAATTACTTTTTTATAGCCTAATCAAATGTGAATTTAAATATATATACATATATATAATTTTATCCAAGCAGCAAAAAAAAAAGTTATAAGTTGCTATTAAATAAAAAGGTCACTGACTCATTTAGTTAGAGAAAAAAGTGGCTACAAAGTTATCAGTCTACCGGCCATTGCCCAGAAATGGAATTTTCAGGTCTAGTTTAATATGCAACACGCATCCGTTTGTAAGACGATAATCTGTCATTTGATATTGCAGTAAATAATTGAACCGTTATTTTTGAAAATGGTGTAAGTCCGAGGCTTAGTGTTCGATTAAGGATTGATTGAATTTAAAAATAAAGGCGAAGATTAATCGATTTTGGTTTTGTAATTTACACTAGAAAATCGAAAAAATATCACAATGTAATAACGATTATTAAAAACATAAGACTTTTTAGCTCCTAACAGACTTAATCCACTTACAAAAATAACGGCTCCATTGATTATCAGAAAAGGGTCAACATTTAGATGTGGTCAGTACAAATAATGCCAATATGAACTAGATACTGGTACCTCTTTCGATAATGCAAATATTTAGTCATAACTGATTTCGAACAAAATATACAAGAATGAATCTCTTAGCACGTTAACGTATTTAATAATTTTAGTTTTATATCAATATAATAATTCACTTTATTACTAAAAATATATTGCAATTTCAGTGACCAATCGTGGAACAAATAATACGTTATCTTCGTATTATCGTTTGTCAAACGGCATTCCTGTGCTAATGATTCATATTGCAAGAACTCGTTTATTTTATCATTGATTCAACTTATTTAGAATGGACTATCTAAGAATCATAGATCTTCTTGACTGTGAGTCATAGAACAAGAAAGGAAATATTTGTTTACAATTTTACTAATTACATTAACTAACTATTACGAAAAACTCTAGGTTTGCCTGAACTTACTTTTTTTTAAATTTTAAATTAGTAATGAAGAAAGAGAATTTGCGACGAAAATTTTCTTTCGCGGTATGGCGTCTTCTTAAAAAAAATATTAACTGTACTAAAGAAAAAAAATTACAAATTGGGATAAGTTTTTTTTCTTTTTTCCAACCGACAGACACGGTTTAAATTTATCTACATATCATACACACAATAATAATTAAACTACTGAAATTCCATATTACAGGGTTGCCACAGAAAAAAATTGAACAAAATAGTTGCTTTTAGTAGCCTAAAACATGAAAATAGTAGCCAAAAACTAGGAAAATAGTTGCCTAGCTAAGAACAAAAATATGACTAAAGTTTTGTTAATGACTTAATTGTCATATACCATGATCCATTCAGTCAAGTTGGTGGCAAATATGATAATTTTTATATAAGCGTAGATGTTTATATAAATGAAAAGTGATTACTCAAATTCGAAATTCGTATTATTATTATTTTTAAATCATGAGGAATTTCGTAGCAATTATCATTGAAAAGGCGATCGAGAAATGAAAAAGACTTACAATGGAGTCTGTGCAGATTGAACGAATTAAAAAGTGAAGACTCAAATTTGCAATTCAAAATTTTCAAAATTTTTTTAAGAAAAAAAAAAAGTTTAGTATGTTTTGAAACTATCTTGTGGGGTTCAGATTTTCCATTTATGCTTAAAAAAAAAAANAAAAAAAAAAAAAAAAAAAAAAAAAACATTGCTAGGTGTTTAGAAAAGTCTCCTTTTCAGGCAAAAAAAAGTTGCCATAGTCGCTTTATGCCAAAAATAGTTGCATTTTAGTGGCCTATGGCAACCCTGATATTAGAAAATCAATTTTAGATGTATAATCCACGATCTTTCAATTTTGTGATTTGAGAGTAGCGGAAACAATGGACAATCAAAATATTAAAGAAATATTTCAATTAACAATAATTATCCCAAGTGGGAATAGTATTAAATTTTGTAAATTTTCTATCAATAAAATAGGCCAGTCAATAAATACATCACTCTATAATATAATTAACATCAAGAATTCTTTTCAATTAATAGTTTTTAATAATAAGTTATTAGAAAAATATTTTACCTATATAGTACCTTGGTTTGATATTATGAAAATCAGATTAAAATTTATAACCCTTCAGCCCTATCAATTGGTCATTAAAATTACTAGGTCGTTCTGATTAACTGTGTGGATAGACCGGTGAACTCTTAATGAACAACAATTATTTTCGATGATCCATTCTCGGAAATTTATGAAATACATATTCACAAGATTTTAATGTTATTTTACAACACTAGACAGTAATTTAAAAGAAAATTAAATAACAATTCAGTCATCGTTTCATTTATTTAAATAGTTGTTTGAAATAAAAGCGGTATTCAGTTATAGATAAGAGTTGCGCATTGTAAGTTCAAATGTTTTAAAATATTACACACTGATGTCTGTTGCATACCTGCCAACTGTTCCGGAAGATTTTATTTTCATATTTAAAGTGGTAGCCATACTCATGTTATTCCAAATAACTTTCTGAATTATAAGGATAATTATAAATGAGTTTGACCACCACTGCATATAAATAATTATAACAAATATATAAAAGCATAATAATCCTTGCGCAAGCGAATTTCAACGGGATCAAAATATAAATATATTTTCGAGTCAGATTGTTTTTCGTTTATTGTTTTACAACCACTCTGAAAATCGATTCTCGGAAAGAGTGAAAGTTGGCAGGTATGCTGTTGAATAATAAATTAATAATTCTAGCTTTTAGTTTTTTGGAAGGAAAAAACAGGTATCAATTGGCTTCAGAAAGTTTGGAGACTGAAGAAAGAGACTGAGAAAGTGAATCAGTTTGTAAATTGACTCACTTTCTCTTTATTAACACAGGTATAATTAAAAAAAAAAAAAAAAATTAAGGGAACGTTCGAAAATTATGTTCTACTTTATTTTATAACCGTCGCTGATCCAATCTTGAGTTCACTACTGCTTAGGTTCAACACCATAGCCTTGTAATTTTTAATTCATTTCAAAAGACGAGGTAACTTTTGGATCAAGTATTTGGATTCGTGGAGGACATTTTGATGGGACTAACCCGCATTTGCGTTACACGGCGAGGAAAACCACGAATACTTCCCACGGTTAGCCCAACGGCAAGGGGACTCTAATCCATGATCCGTCTACCACTGAAGATATTTTACGTCAGCACTGAATTCGTATCCACCAGCCATTACTTGGATTCGAACCCGGCTTGCTTCATTGGAAGGTGTAAGCTGTATCCCAAATTATTGCACGACAAAATATATAGTAGACAAAATATTAACTACCACGAGTTTAATTATTTGTTTTATCTGGAAATATTAGGCGCTATTTGCATAGATGAAGCAGAACTCTACGTACAGACTGAGTTATTTTATTTATTTTTGAACTTATGTTGCATATGAGGGATTTTTTAACCTGTTTATTCTGTAACAGAATTACTTTGAATCCATCATGCAATTTCCCTCTTCGCAAAATTTTTTTAATTAATATTATTTTTTTACAGCCGTAACCTAAGACAAGTAGGGAACATATCTATCTACATTAAGTTTTCAAAAGTCAGAATTTAATTAATTTGTAATACATGCATCTAGAAACTCCAAGGTAAAATTAATTGGAAAAAAAAAAGAGACAAAATATTAAGTTTTATTTGGTAAATACATATAAAAGAGTTCGCGTCTTATATTTATAGCACGACTATAAGCATAAATTAATTTAGAAATCGATTTTTAGAAAAAAAAATAGCTAATTACAACAGTTGTGATAATGATTAAAAAGAAGCTTTCGAATTATATATTCACACAAAAATGAATTCTATTAGAGATGAATATGCGACGCATAAAAAATGAATTCAAGGACATTCACTTTTGAAGGCTTTTACGCCTGTCTCTCTCCCCCCCCCTCTTTCTACCCGATGAAATGACAGAACCATTTCTGCGAAATAAAGCTTGTGTAGTAGTAGTTGATAGTATGCTTCTGCGCATGCTCCAGTTTATGGGAACAAAGCCAACAGAACCAAACCGACGTAAACAATATGCTACTCTTGTTTTCGTAAAAAAGGAAAGGGAGGGAAAAAAAAGAAAAAAAAAACTCTATTTGGAACAGGTTTACGATAAGTTAAATTTCATAATCAGTTTCCAGAAACGCGACATTATTTTTTTTAAGTATTTTGCAACTCACATTTTCAGTAGTTTTATAAAAATCAATAATCTAATTAAAGCGCTGCACATAAGAATTTATTTTAACAGCACGGATTATCTTAAGCTTTTATCCATTCTAAGAATATCTTTATTTTTTTTTTAAATAAAAAATTTAAGGTTGCTTATAAATACGGGAAGGTGGGGCAAAACCAGATGTAGTTTTTTGGTATAATTAATATATTGTGTTATAATTAATAAAGAAATTTATATTGATATGTAAATGCGTTATATAATATACATCGTGTTATCAGAAATATGTTGGTTGAAAATTTTATAATAAACATGTCTTTAATTTAATAAAGAATTTTGAAATAAGTGACTAAATATAAAGGATTTTCTTTATGTATTATTAATTTTGTCTTTCAATTAGGATATTTTTTCCTACCCTCTTTACTTCCTAAAAGCTATTATTTTGCTACGTTGACAGTGTTAAAAGAAATATTTAATACTCTAGATAGGGGTGCACAACTTTTTTTAGGTGAAGGGCCACTTGCACAGCAGGTAGATTAACGAAGGGCCGCATGCATATTTAGTTCAAGTTAGCGACACATATGATAATTTTTATATTAACATTAGTGTTTTAAGTACTAAATATTTTTTTTACCAATAAATTTAAATACCATATTAGCAGAAAATTAAATACTTTTAATTATTTAAATTTATTTCTATAAAAAAACTGCTACTTTTTTTTAAATTTTTTTTCCTTCATTTATCGAATATATATTATAGATAATATTAGATATAAATTCTAACAAAAAAAAGAAGAAGAAAAAAAACTTAAGAGCTTACAGAATGAAAGGGCAAGAAAAATAAACACGCCTTTTATAGAGTAATATAAATTTGAATTAAATATTTTAATTAACAAAATTTATAATGTTTAAAGAAACACCAAAAATTAAAACAAATCTATTTTAGTACAAAATAAATATCAATACTTATTAATATTATTTTTCAGTTATTATTTCTATTTTAGAATTATTAGAGGTTTTAAGAATTTTAAATAGAAAACGTTTTCTTTTTAGTTTTTCCCCTAAAAAAATCACCAAAATTAAAAAATAAATAAAACAAAATTAATTACTAACAGTAAAGCAGTTTAAAAACTCGCAATTTCGTCAAGTTTTCGAATTTTTCATAGTGCAATAACATTGTATTAATAATATATATATGTGATAAAAATATGGGATTTTCAAAATCACATGGAAAAACGTCCTAATAATTTTCTTTGAAAAAAGGTGAAATTGGCACAAATAAAACAAGCAAAAAAGTGTTCAATTCGATGAGCGATTTATAACTCACGAGTCGTAATAAATGTATCGGGAATTTATAAACCACAAGGTAATTAATTAGTAGTTATAAATGTCAAAAATAGNATTTTTATTAAACAAAATTTATAATGTTTAAACAAAAACCAAAAATTAAAACAAATCAATTTTAGTACAAAATAAAATTCAACATTTATTTAGTATTATTTTTCAGATATTATTTCTATTTTTGAACTATTAGAGGTTTTAAGAATTTTAACGTTTTCTTTTTAGCTTTTTCCTTAAAAAATCACCAAAGCTAAAAAATATATAAAACAAAATAAATTACTAACAGTAAAGCAGTTTAAAAACTCGCATTTTCCTCAAGTTTTCGAATTTTTAATGGTGCAATAACACTGTATTAAAATACCGGGCATCTTAATACCATGTACAAATGCATTGTGCCAACTGCCGAAACAACGGAAAAATAACTTATATTTACGATGAAATATGAACAAATAAATTGTATATCAAATAGTGATTATTTAAATTGGCGATTAGAAATTGGCGTGTCGTATTAACATCGTTGTTTAAGTAACGAGGTCGTCAAAATCACGAAGAAAAATGCATAACAAAAAATGATTAAATTTACGATGATGAAATATGCATGAATGAAGTGCGCCAATAAGTAGTTATTTAAATGCGTGATTTAAAATTCGCATGTCGTAATAGAAATTTTTAAAATTGCTGAAAATAGTGATTGTAAAACTTGGATTTACAACGCAATCGGCACAAATTGAGTACAACAAAAAATGATCAATTAAATGCGTGATTAATAAACTCAAGAGTCATAATATTGCAATAAATTTATCGTGAATTTAAAAACCAAGTGGAAATTAATAGTTATAAAATGCCAAATAAGGATCTAAAAGTCACTTGGATTTATGATGAAATTGGAAAAAACAAGAGCACGTCAAAAAGTGATTATTTAAAATCTCATGGAAAAACGTACTAGTAATTTTCTTTGGGAAAAAAAAAAGGTGAAATTGGTACAAATAAAACAAGCAAAAAAGTGTTCAATTCGATGAGCGATTTATAACTCACGAGTCGTAATAAATGTATCGGGAATTTATAAACCACAAGGTAATTAATTAGTAGTTATAAATGTCAAAAATAGAATCTTATAACATCATTTGGGTTTATGATGATATGTGCAAAAGCGAAGCTAGTCAAAAAGTGATTATATAAATGTGCAATTAGAAACTCGCGTTTCGTAATAAAATTTCTAGAGTTTCAAAATCACGCGGTAAATCGTAGCAATAACAGCCTTTAAAAAAATCATTTAGACTTATGATGAAATAGGTACAAAAAAAGAACGTCAAAAACTGAATTAGATGCGCGATTTATTACTCACAAATCGTCATCGTATCGGAATCTTAACAAACCACATGATATTTGGTAATTATAAATGCGCAAAAAAAAGTGATCGAAATATTACTTGGATTTAAGATGAAATCGGTAAAATTTACTCTAATTTGAAATCCGCGTATTTTAATACTGAATTAAAAATATTGGGTCTTTTAAAATCATGTGGAATTTCGTAGCAATAACCAATGAAAAAGCGATCGAGAGAGAAAAAAAAAGATTTGCAACAGAATCAGTGCAAATTGAGAGTATTAAAAAGTGATGACTTAAATGTAAGGTTCAAAATTGTCAATTTTTTTTTTTAATTAATTGCGTTCAAAAGTTTCCGAAGGTCGTAAGTTGAGCACCCCCTCTCCAGAAGAATAAAATAAAATTTTAAATGATGGAAATTGTTAATGAAGCAAACTGCAGTTTACTTGGTTTTATTTAGTAACTAAATTATTTATCATAAATTTATAAGTTTTAATTAATTTTTTTGAGGATTTCATCATTGATAATTTTACAGTTGTAATAAGCTAAAAGTTATGTCATGTAAAAAAAAAAGATTTTAATGACTTAATTTTCTCAAGTGATTTTCGTCGACAAAAGTTCAGCCTTGTCTGAGCGAAAAAAAAAAAAANAAAAAAAAAAAAAAAAAAAAAAAAAAAAAAAAAAAAAAAAAAGAACCGAAATATTAAATAAATTATGGATTATCAGCTGTTTATAAATATAATTACAAGTTTCAAGAATCAGTACTGGTGGATAATACAAACAAAAATGTTTAATTGTTTAGATAATAGCACAAAAATGAAATTATATTTAAGATATTAATATTTTGTTGGAAATACATTTCTTTACCATAGAATTATGTGTTTACATTTATTTATAGTATGGATTTAGAATTCAATCCCCCCCCCCTCCATTAATTACATAGGATTGATTTTTTTTTGGTTGCTCTTTTTAGTGATATAATCAATGAGTTAACCCGAGCATCTGTACACTTATGTTTCATTAGTACAATTAAATTATAGCATTCGTTAGTATAAAATAAACTAGTTTAATATTTATGTGATAAATTAGGGATCATTAGTTGCTCAAGAGGGGAAGGAGTCTCAAAGCCAGCTGCTTTTGCTTTCCTCAGTGAAATAGATACCCCACAAAAACAAATTGATAATTTATAAGCTACTAATAATTTGTGGTCGCCCCCTTTTGCATGGAGTATGATCTTTTGATTGATTTGGAGTATGATTTTGGAGTATGATTTGGTATGATCTTTTACATGATCAATAATTTCCAGCCTATGCTGACTTTTCCTTTCCCAACAAATCACCAATGTGGGATAAATTAATGTACATTAATCTACACAAAATAAGAATAAGAATATAAAAATAAATATTTAAAACAAAGTATTTTTGCGCATCTATGCATTTCTTTTTTTTTTTTTTTATTACTTATATTTCAGCAAAAAAGAATATTTTTAAATATATATATTTTTTCCTGTTTAAAATTAGTTTCGTTTAGTTAAAAAATCATAATAAGAAAATCTGCTTTTTAAATACTAATTAAGAAATCAGCTTACAACTAGTATCTTAAAATAATGATTATGAGAAATGCTCTAAAAAATCGTGCTCTTTTCCGTATTCTGTACAAAATTTTAGTACGATTCTTGGTTTTTTAAAAAAAAATCGGTGTTTTGCTTTCTTAAACGCCAATACTGGCCACTTTCTCTCCCTTTGTTGCTACCTCATCCCCGTACTGACTTAAAGAGTAACCCAGTTTCCATGTAATCCGGTCTACCTACCTTTCTCTCCAGTGCCAACTTAAGGTGGAATGGACTATAGAAGACCACTCGTCTGTCTGGTCAGCAGAAGGGGAAATATGGAGTGAGGGGCCGTTCAAAAAGTACTACACAAAAATGGAGAAATTTTAACCCCCCCCCTTAGAGTACGTACATTTTATTAGTCTACCCCCTTTTTCATAAAAATTAAAATAATTAAGTTTTAAATAAAATCAAATATTAATTTAAGGAGTGTGTAGGATAAAGTCATACTTAAATTTGGTGTATGTTTATAAAGTACGTACTTTGTATAATACCTCCCCCCCCCTTCGGGATGTACGCACTTTTTGAACGGCCCCTGATAGATTTATGAGGAATTAGAATGTAGAACACCTTATCCAGGGGTGATTGTGAGTCCAAGTCAAAATTCCGGAAAATTTCTTGAGTAGAAAAATTTTTAAAAAACGGT